>NW_006399802.1:2029365-2036865 GCF_000299155.1 Elephantulus edwardii
GAACCATGCGCCTCTGGGATTGTAGTTGCAGCTCCTTACCACTAGGCCACCAGAGCTCCCCAAATTTTGCTATTCTGACTGGGATGATATCTGCTATTCTGAGATGATATCTCAGAGTTGTTTTGATTTGCATCTCTCTTAGAGCTAGGGATTTAAAAAAAAAAAGAGCTAGGGATTTTGAACATTTCTTCATGTGCTTACTGGCCATCCGAATGTCTTCTTTGAGGACTTACTTTCTTAAATATCAATTGTTTGTTGTTGTTTGATGCTGTCGATTTGTAGATGACTCATAGCGACCCTGTGAACGAACGGCCTGAGCACTGTTCGTACATAGAGTTTCCGGAGGCAAGCCATTTCGGAAGTGGATGCCGCTCCTACTTCGAGGCTTGATTTAGTCGGGAAGCTCCAGCCAACACTGTCCACCATGGGTACCCGTTACCACAGTTGGCACATCATTGTCACAGTCTTCAGCATCACAGCAACCATGAAAATATCAATTACATACCTAAATATTTTTACTCATTCTAAATTTATTTGTAAAAGGAGAACTCATTAAGCCATAAAGAAACATGAAGTCGTGATACATGTTATGACACAGATGAACCATGAAAACATTATGCTGAGTGAAATGTAGAGCAATAAGAGGACAAATACTATATTATCCTACTTGTCAGAAAAGGCAAATGGATAGAGACCAACATTTATTAGTGACTACTAAATAGGAGGTGAGATGGGAGGTTATTACTTAAGGGACACATAATGGAAAAAAAAGTGGAAATGTATAGTCATAATTGTTACACAATACAGTAACAGTTTAATTGAGTAGTACACATAAAAAATTATTGAAATGTTTTGTATATACATAATAAAAAATTTTAAAGTAAAATTTAAGTAGATATTGTATCTTTGGAAAAGGATAGCTCAAGATAGGACTTGTTTTAGAATTCAGAACATGATTATTAACATAGTAGAGAAAGTGAGCAATGAATTAGTTTGAAACCAAATCACCTGAAGAAAATTCTCCTAAAGATGAGGGGAGGGCAGAGAAAATGATTGGTTAATGTTATGAGAAAAAAAGAAAAAAGATGTTTCAGTTAAAAAAAAATCAGGAGATATAATTGTAATAGGAATTTCAGCAATGTGAATAGAAAAGATAAAGAAGAAGCAATCCAAAGTAAAATGATAAAAAAAAATTTCCTTGAACTGGCAAGATTAGTTTCTGACTAAAATAGCACACACCTAATATCAAGAAGAAAAAGACCCACTTCTGGGTTTATGATACTGAAATTTTTGGATTTCAGACCTCCTATTCCACATTAAAAACAAACATCTAGACTGAAAACAGACACACATCGTGTTAACATCAAACTTCTCCTGTGCTGTACTGAATGAATACGAGAAGGTGGTAGAGAAATCACTAGCAGATTCTGAGGAAAACAGGTGATCCAGGCCAAGCTGCTATTCATTTGTGAATTTAATGGGGAAAATTAGCAGCAGTGGACAGTGCGTCCAGGTAACATAGAGCACATATCGGAATATTTCTTGTTCAGCTATTTTTAAACTATATAAACATTTTAGAGCTAAATCTTTAAAAATATATACAATTTAAAGGGAGCACTGGTGACCTAGTGGCAAGAAGCTGCACTGCAATCCCAGAGGTACGCGGTTTGAATCCACCAGATGCTCTGCTGTAGAAGGAGGGACAATCTCCTCCTGTACCAGTCAGATCTGATTTGACGGTACACACACAAAAAAAAATAATAAAATAAAATAAAATAATTTAAAAAATATATATACAATTTAAAAATTGTACTATTACGGATTATTGTGGTTGTATGCCATCAGATTGAGTCCAGTTTATAGCAACCCAATGTAACAAAGCAGAATTACCTCATAGGGTTCCTAGACTATATGTAGCCTTTACAGGGACAGAGTGTGAAATCTTTTCTCCGATGGAGCAGCTGGATTAGTCAGACCGTCCACCTTTACAGTTTGCTGCCCAGTACATTACACAGCCGAAACATTGTACCACCAGAACTATAAATCTTTGGTTGAAGAAAGCTAAATAAATTGAAATATGCTACATTTCTATACTTAGGTATCAAAATACATGGTTTTATTATGAAATTTTATAGTAATAGTAGTAGAAACATATCCTCTTCCCAGATGAATCCAATTTTATTACCATTGAGCTTGCTCCCATGTTTTCCCCTCTCCTGTATTCCCTAAAGAAATGAAACCAAAAAGACTGAAACCCCTTTTCTATTCCTATGCAGTCCTGTTTTCTTCTGCAGAGGTAACCACTCAACAAATTTGGTGTTGGCTTTTCCTATCATGTTTTTATATTTCTACTCAATATGTATATTATCTCAAAACAACACCTAACATATACTTTTAAACTTTATTATTTCAGTTGTCAATGTATCCATCTACAGCTAGTTTCTATTCCTTGTTGTATTTGAAATGTATCTGTGGTATTAGTGTTATCTCTTATTTAGCATGTTTAATATTGATTTCTTGTCGGTAATGCAGATTATCTTTTTTCCTGTTGATTGACATTTAGATTTCTTTCCCCAAAATTTTTGCTGTTACAAACAGTGCTTCGGTGAATGTCTTTACTTTGTTGTTCTTGTACATGTGTGTCAGGGTGTCTTTGAGTTGTGAGCATTTGTGGGTAGTAAATCCAGATATTCTCACCGATCTTTTTATTTCTCTATTTATTGAACTACTTCCAAAAGGGACACTTCCCCAGATCAACTCTTTGTTTATCCTGAGACATATAAAAGAAAAGCCAGATAAATGCTTGCTATTTTTTTCTCTCTCATCATCTACTACTCATTCTCAAGATAATCCTCCAGAAGTAACCCATTACAGTTGCTAGCTTGCTTGGTTTTAGTATACTTATTAATTGATTTAAGCTTTTGTGTCTGTGTATGTATCTGTATATGTGGGTGCACACATGTTTCGTCCATTAACATTATTCTTATTGATGCTCAAATTGTTCCATCTTTAAACAGTAGAAGTCCCTTCAGTTTGGTTCCTGAATTTTTTTGACATGATTTTTGTAATTTTTTCTAATACTTGCTTTTCAACAAATATTTTTTAAAATAAACTAATACTGAAAAAAGAAGAAAAAAACTAATATTGAAGAGGGAGTAAATAGTACTTGACAAATGGCAGTAGTATTCCCCTTTATATTTGGATATTTTTTTAAAGGGTATGTTTGTCAATAGGGAATTCTAAAACTTCTGCTCCACTAAAGACAGTGTCAAGAGAATGAAAAGACAAGCTACAGACTGGGAGGAAATATTTGTAAATAGCATTTAAAAGACATGTTTAAAAATATAGAAGGAACTCTCAAAATAAGAAAAGAAACACCCTGGTTAAGAAATGAGCAAAGAATCCAAATTTTCCAAAGCAGATGTAAGAATGGTAGATAAACCTATAAAAAATGTTCAGCTCATTGTTATGTGCCATTGAGTCTCCTGTGACTCATAACCCTTTGTACAACAGCTCTGATTTCTGACCTGAGCCAGTCTCATTAATTCCGATACACCTGCCTTCATTGCCACAGTTACTGTATCAATCCATCTCATCCAGGATCTACCTCTCCTATGCTGTCCCACCTCCCTCTGACCATGATGTCCTTCTCAAAGGACCAGTCCCTTTGGGACACATGCCCAAAGTATGTGAGATAGAGTTTTAAAATCCTAGCCTCCAAGTGGAAACTTGCTTTCACCCTCTCCAAGACAGACCTATTTGTTTTCTTGGCAGTCAGTGGTAAATTCAACACTCTTCTCCAGTACCACGATTCAAAGGCATCAATTCTTCTGTCATCCTTAGTCATTGTCCAGCTCTCTGATGCGTAGCAAGCAAGTTTCAGCTCATTAGACATTACTAAAAAGTCATTGATTGCTGTTGAGTCAGAAACAACACATAGGTCACTCTAGCAGTTTTTCAAGAGGCTGTACATACACAGAGAAGATTGTCTAGCTTTCTTTAACACAGCTCCAAACTGCCAGAGAGACACCACCTACAGTTAGCACAACTCCCTGTGAGCTGCACCACCAGAGCTCTCTTAAGTCATCACTCATACTACTCATTGCCATTGAGTTGGAACCGACCCACAGCTGGTCCTCTGGTAGGCTTTAGAAAGTAGAAAACCTCATGAGGGGAGATTGGTCACCCTTATCCCTTGGAGCCACAGATGGGTCACACCACCTGAGGGTCATGACCTCTGAGTTAGCAGCACAACTCTCTACACACTAAAGCCACCAGAATGTCCTCAGTGGACATAATTGTTACTATGTGCCATCAAGTTGGAACCAATTCATTCCTGACCCTCCAGTGGGTTTTCAAAGCATGGGAGAAGATTTTCGCTCTTCTCCTTTGAAGCAGCTGGTGGATTCGAATCAGCTACCTCTGGGGTCACAGCATGACTTCTTAACCACTTGGCTACCAGAGCTTAGACATTAGAGAAATGTGATATAAACCCTATATTTTGCAGAGCAGAAGCTTTAAGATTTGGTCAAATAAAATTTATTGGGTTTTTTAATAGATCTTGGCTTTTAGTGTCATTTCTTACAACTCATTGTCCAATAGATTTTTTTTTGGCCAAGTATTTTATGGTTTTGTTTACTCTGTAACTCATTTTTAGTAAATCTTTTATAAGGTGTGAAGTTCATGTTATATAGATAACCAGTTGTTTCAACGCCATTTGTTGAAAGGACTATCCTTCCTCCTTGTTTTTTCATCTTTGTCAAAAGTCAAATGACGATATTTATGTGGATTAATTTCTTTAGTCCATCCCACAAACATGGATGTTTGTCCTTTCTTCATTACCACACTCTCTAGTACCATACTGTCTTGATTACTATAGCTTTATAGTATATCTTAAAATCAGGTATTATGATTCCCCCAGACTTATTCTCCTCTATTGAAACTGTGTGAGTTATCCTAGTTCCTTTTCATTTTCATTTTTGAATCACATTGTTTCTAGCCATAAAAATCCCTTTTTTTTTTAGCCACAAAATTCTTGATGCTATCCTAATTGGTATTATTATGTGCTAGAATTTACTCTCTGCTATGTAGAGTTTTCCTGTTGATTAACATAGTCTTACCATTAATACCATTAATTTAGATAATTTTTCATCCCTTTCTCAGAATTTTATCATTTTCAGCACGCATTCTTTACATATTTTGTATTTACCTTGTCTTTTATGAAGTTAGTGTGTGCTGTTCTATAAAGTTTGTTTTCAGTTGTTTATTGCTTATATTTAGAAAAAAGTTTCTAATAAAGTATGCAAAAAATATGCAGTACATTGGCTTTGGTGATTGAGTCATAGATAAGTTTTGGCTTTTTAGGGAGCTCTCATGGCATAGTCCATAGGGAGTTGCCCTGCTGACCCAACGATGGCGCCTCTCTGGCCGTTCAAATCTACCAGCAGCTCCACAGAAGAATGATGGGCATCTTCCTCCTGTGCAATTTACAGCCTCCAAGAAACACACTATAAGAAGTTTGTTGTTAGTTTTTAAAGTTTGTTTTAATTTTGTGTATTTATATTCCCTATTCTTATGGTAAGGAGTTCCAGTGGTGTATCCTATAGGGTGTTGCACTGCCAATCCAAAGGCAGTTCTCTGGTGATTGGAATTCACCAACGGCTCCATAGGAGAAAGATGAGAATCTCTTCCTGTGTGATTGAGAACCTCCTGGAAACCCAGGTGTGTGAATTGAGACACATAGCGATAGATAGATAGATAGATAGATAGATAGATAGATAGATAGATAGATAGATAGATAGATAGATAGATAGAATTTGCTTTGCTTTTCTAATATTTAATGCTAACTGAAAAGGACAGCCTTCTAGGTTACAGTACCCGAGCAAATGTGACCTCAAGTTGATTGCTCGTATACCTAACATATGCTGGATGCTGTCAGAACCTTGGATAAAGATAAAAAGAAATTTCCTCAAGGATAATTCCATGAGAATAAAAGGATATTAGAAACTAGATTGATGTTTTTCATTAAAAGAAGTACAATCAGAAACAGGGAGAGTGACACTTCATCTCATTCTTTGGACATGTTATGAGGAGGAGACTACCCCTAGAAAAAGACAACTGCTAGTAAAATAAAGGGTCAATTAAAAAAGAGGAAGACTCTGAACAGGACACATTGATACAGTGGCTGCAAGAGTGGATTGTTGTTGTCGTTAGGTGCCGTTGAGTTGAGTATGACCCATAGCAATCCTATGAACAACACATCTGAACCCTTTCCTATCCTAATGCCATCCTTAGAGCCCATTGCAGCAGTCACCATGTCAGTTAACCTGGTTGAGAGTCTTCTTCTCCTTTTCTAGCCCTCTGCATTTCTGAGCATTAGGTCCCTCTCCATGGAAAAGCCCCTCCGAAGTATGTGAGGCAAAGCCTCATCATCTTTGGATCCAAAGAGCACTCTGGCTGTACTCTCTTCAAGACATATTTGTTTATTCTTTTGACAGTCTATGGAATGGTCATTACTTGTCTCCAATACCACAGCTCAAAGATATCTATCTATCCATCAGTCATCATTTTTCATTGCTTTGAGAACAACAGTGGATTAGGCAGAGCAAAGGTTGTGGGGACGGCACAGGATCAGTCAGGGTTTTATTCTCTTGTACTTGGGTCATTATAAGTTGGCATCAGCTTGATGGCTCGTAACAACAGTGGTTAGTTAAGATGAATTATTAGTATTACTTTTGGTGATTTTTAATAGTCCTACTAGGTACTGGTCATTTATCTTGAACTTTGTGTAATTTATAAATAAAGTCTTAAACTTTAAAATTATTTCAACTTCAGTTTATCTTTAATTCTGATTAATATTTTAATTCAGATTGTATAACCCATTCACATCTTTTAAGTGTATGCCTGGTTGTAGCAAGGCAGCAGTGGGGTTTAGAACTGTGAGATCTACTTCAAGATTCTCAGAATATCAGCCACAGTATCGGAGAGACATTTAAATCAGTCTGTGCCAGTTATAATCGAGGCATGTTTTCAACATGGAATTTTTATTGTTTTTGTTTCTTTTTTAAAAAATAGGCAATTTAATGGACTTGGACACAGCAAGAGTCTAAAGATGGTGCAAAGTGGGCAGGGATTTGTTTGATTGCACATAAGTTTTCTGTGAGCTGGAGTAACTTCAACAGCACCTAAAATAATAAATGACCAGAGATTCTAAAAAGAGGAACTTAGAGAATGAGGATCCTAGAGGGCAGAAATAGGTCTCCCTTCAGTTGTATCCATGCATTATGCTTTTCACTGCGGCCAGATAGATTGCTTGTTATCTATGCCTCACAGTTTCTGCTTCCTGACTTCTACTTCTTCAGACTTCCAGTGTTAGGTTTCTGATGGCATAGTTAAGGAGTCACACTGCCAACTGGGCAGTCTTTACCTCTCCAGTTTCTAGCCCCTGGAAAAACCACCTTAGAGTCGTCTATGAGTTAGTGCCTACTCAAGGACATGTAA
>NW_006399802.1:2041865-2054365 GCF_000299155.1 Elephantulus edwardii
TAACTCTGTAGTTTATTTTCTTTAAACCAGTAATATAGTATAGTTATTTAAAAGCTAATACTTTCTTTGTCAACAGTCCTTTTTCTGACAAGATAGTGAATAGAAAATGTCTACTTAATGGAGTTCTGTTTGAGATAGAAGGAAAGATTTATGTGGATTTACTAACTACTTACTGTTGCTTTATTTTGTTGTCACCAGTTGGACTTTAATTCATTTCACTTATATAAATGTAAAGATTAAAAAGACTCAACTTTTAGGAGAAAGGCTTTGGTTAAATAGACTTTATCTTTTTGGATTTATTTTTACTTTTTTTAATTATATTTTATAGAATGTTGAAAGTTAGCATCAAATGATTAGCTGGTAGGCCGGCAGCAGACATCAGAAGTAGTATGTCTATTCCACTGTGGAGTGAAGTTTTCTTTTAAAACCAGTTGCTACTATTTTCTGTCATATTACCAAAGTTTAGAATATTCTTTTAAAAGGTGTACTTGGTGAGTTTTATTGATTTTTTTTTTTAAACTACTGTTGTTCATTTATCAGTTTAACTGAGTTATGGCTCTTAATCACATCTTAGTGCCTAAAACTTCTAACCTGAAAAGAAGAAAAAAAGAGAGAGAGAAAACTTTGTTACTGGCTTTCTGACAATGGCAGGGAGTGTGTTAAACCAGTGTAAAATTCAATTAAACTGTCTAGCCAGGTTTTTGAAGCTGAAATGCAGACCCTTTCTGTTAAGCTTCTTATTTTCCTGTGACCGACACCAGTGGATGCTGGGTTATGCCAAAACCAACAGGCTGTAAAGTACCTTGTTTCATGCTCCCACCTGATCAATATTTTTATTTTCCAGGCTTGCCCAGAAATCTGGAGGCAGTATCACCTAACAGTGAGTAGAAACACCTTTTTTATTTTCCCCAAGACCCAGCCTATTTACCCTTCTCTGAACTGCTGACCATAAAATATAGACAAGCATCTCCTGCTGGAAGATAATAAACATCTGAAGAGCTAGTTTTTCTACAGAGAAAAGCAGGAACACACTTTTTCTCTTCTCCACTCCCTGCTATTCTATGCTCTGTCTTCCTGTTCTTTCAAGATTGTGATTGTTTTTTTATTACTTGCATCATTTAATGATTGCATCATTGTCTCTCTCAGTCTTCCCAGACTACATTCATTAAATAAAGGAGAAAAAAATGTGCTAGATGCAATTAAAAAAATTATGGTAGTCTAGTGTCTTTAAATTGTTACATTAGCTACAGTCCAGAAGCATACGGTCCACAGTATCTTCCTGTATAATTGTGATTTTATTGAAATATACATTTTTAATAAAGCTAGAAAAAGCTTAATATATCTTTCATATAAAGTAATTTGCCTGTCATATCCTTAAGCCCCTCTTGACTTATTATTCAAAACATACAAGTGTGTGCTTAGTAGTTACTCCATTTTCTAGTTTCCTTTTATTGTGATTTGTAAACTAAAAAGCAGCATAGAGATATTTTGCTATAGAATCTAATTGGCCAATGATATTACTAAGTCAGTTTAATTTTCATTTTAATATCAAAATACTAATATTTTAATAATTCATCATAGTCCTATTGGTCATTTCTTTTATGTATGAAATAGATTTAAGAGACAGTAATTTTTACTTATATAAATATATAATTAAAAGTTGCTCCTTAAAGTATAGGGTATAAAAAAGTTTTTGTTTATAGAACACAGGTAGTAAAGTAGAAAAGAGAGTGTTTATAAAGCATATCCTGCTTCTTATTGTTCTTCTATTAGAGAAATAAAAAAAAGCTAACAGGTTGACTCATACTACTTGTTTGATACAGGCCCAAGAAGCAAGGAATATTACATGATTTGCCTTATTTTGTTATCACTTTAATTTATTTGAGGAGTATTACTAGAAAGCTGTCATTCTTTCTTTTTCCCTCAAAAATTTTGGTAAAAACTTTTAAAAGAGTGTGTATCACCATATATTATATTAGATGTCATATGGAGTCATTCCATATGAGTTTATGCTTATACAGCAGGTTTTTTAACCTGACATACTAAGATGAAATCTCTAGAGCCTATACCTGATAGGAATCTAATCATGTGTTACTGTGATTTGCAAGATCATAAAGTCTGTCACATCTTTGTACATAGTAATATTTTTCCATAATAATTACTACATAATATCTTAATGGATTTGACATTGTGTTTCTTTCTCCTTTCCTCTGATTTGGAGAATTCTCATCTTTCAAAGTTGGCTTGAAGTATGGAAATTACAACTTTAACACCACTATTTTAATTATTTACACCTGCATATTTTATAGAACTAACATAGGATATGATATATCAGGTTATCCTATAACAGTAAAAACATTTCATGTTCTGTTTTATACCTTAGCTTTTTGCATACATAAATTATAAAAAGAAAAGCTAGGAAAAAATAGAACAGTATAAATTTTTAGGTAATTATCTTGTGTTTTTGTTTTTTAATGGATTTTTAAAATTATCTTTTTAGCTATAAAGATAATAAAATTATTTTGAAACATCAATGTGCCCAAACTGACATAAAAGTAATATTGGGAGGGAATAATATTAAAGCAACTTATAATTTATAACTATTGAGTTTAAATTAATAATTGGTTTACCATGCAAGTATAAATCCAAAATAAGTATGTTTATAAATGCATCTGCATGTCTATCAGTCCCTCTAAAATAAAATCATTAAATAATTATGTAAATTATCTTTGTTGTATATAGGAAATATCCAGATCTGGGCAGTAAGCAATAGTCAGTCCTTAGTAAGGCAAAAATGCATGGTGATTTTAGTCCTCTTCAGCTCCTTTCCCAGGCAATGGACTGCCATCTATTGACTCAGAGTAGCCCTCACACTTGAATGTGTGGCAGCAGTCAGAGTAATAACCAAGCAAAGAAGCCTACATTAGAATTGCCACTGTATAATAATTTAAACCAATCTGCTTTAAACTCTAGAACTCTCTATAGTTAATTACTGACTAGTTTGTTTTTCTAAATACCATTGTTCACCCACAATGCACTGTGCTGTTTTGGAGGAAATTAGTAATTTATGATTAATGATTTATGATACATATGGAAATGCTTTTATTAAGGGAACTTTTCAGCTGCTTTTATTTGCCTCCCAATGAGTAAGACTAGAAGATCATTTGCAGAGCAGCCTGAATTTTAGCAGCTATAAATTATGCTCTATACAGGAATTAGTTTCTTTCTCATAAAGTACTAACTTAAAAAATACTATTTGTAAAACCCATAAAAAATGATGAAGTTACATTCCATGAATAGTGAAGGATAAAGGAACTTGTAAAGAGTTCCAAATAGAAATTTTCTCAAAACACAATCTGAAGTAAAAAATTAAATATTCAGTCTTTATGTCAAGTTCATGAGTGATAATAAAATAAAGGCTTCTTGACTACATATATCTGAATAGAGTTAACTTTTTAACCAAATTTGACAGGATTCATTACAGTAATAAAAACTAATCCACTATTCTAAAGGATGCATGCTAATAAAACTCCTTATATTATATTCATATATAAGGCATGTAGCATATGTTATAACAACTTTATGGCTAAACTATTTTTCTTGGTGTATTTTAATGGTTATAAAATTATGTTCTGTAATTTGGTGGCTTTAGTTTTTGGTTTGTTTTTTTTTTATTTCGAGACCTCTATGGGGAGGAAATACTATTTTTATTCCACAATTATATAATTTCTCTCATATTTCACATCAGATGTCTTTAGAAAGTGTTAAATATCTTCAGTAGTACAACAGTAGTCTTGTATCTTAATTTCTGCTATGTTTTTTCAGATTTTTCTAAAACCCGACCTTGAATGTTCATTTTTACTTTTTATATCACTCATTCTAGATAAATGTTTCCCTCTTTAAATATTCAAGATGGAAAGTACCTTCCTCCATGCTTTGTCATTTCTGGTCTCATTTATATTAAAAATCCTAGGCCAAAATGGCCACAAATAGAGGTTTACAACTAACAGAATATTTTACTAGTAAAGGCTATAATTTGACATGCTTTGGAAAGTTCATTAATTTACTTATTTAAAAAGCAACCAGGGCTCTGTTGTTTGAAGTGTATGTGTCAATAACCTACAAGGACAATACATCTTTTATGTTTAATTTTGTGCTTGGATTTCTTTGTGTACCTTTAAAATGTATTACATCCTGTTACCTTTAAGTAAAAATGTAAGCAAGAAGCAGGTGTAACTTTTTAGAAGAAGTAAGTTTTAAACGTTTCTTTAAGTGTTTGAAATGCCTAGAATTTACACTGCAAAAGGTGAAATATTTGCTGTTGAGGACAGAATGACTTTCTTTGCTTTCTTTAATGGTCTGGGAAAGTCTAGGCTTATGTGTAGAGTTCACTACTAATAAATACCTGAGCATACCTGAGTTATTTTAGTGTCATAATTATATGGACTATAATGAAGATTTCACTTCGTTTTGCTTCTCAGTTTTCTTTTCTTACCTAAGGATGTCAATTTAAAAATATTTTCTTGGTTTTCACAATATGGAAATGACAGTTACACACTAAGTGAGGGTATTAACATTCCATGCCACACCAGAAGATAGAAGAACCCTAAATATCCACAGATTGGAGTTTAACTTTAGAGCCATGTTTTCTAATTCATCAGGAGGAAACACAAAAACAGATTTGGTAATTCTGAAACTATAGCTATACCAAAGTCTTTGTCCTGGGATTCTGATAGAAGGTAGGGAGAGCTAAAATGGAATATTTTTCTTCTGAAATAATTTTGAACAAGAAATAAGGAGTTTCTAAAAGTAGTCCCATGCCAGAGCCTTTTGTTTTTGTGAAGGAGATAAGAAAGAAACGTATATAAATTAGATCACTATTGATGAGCTTCAGTATTATTCTCAGAGATTCTTGGCTACATAAGCAGAACTGCAAAACCCCCAAGAACCCCAATCACTCAGCAGATATCAAATGATAGATCTTTTCCTTTTCCTTTATCTGTTTAATAAAATAAAACTGGTTATATCTTGTATTTTAAAATGCTAAATAATGTTGAAAATACTGTGAGACCTAACTAGGTCTTTATTCCATTTTTGGAGGCCTGCCACACATCATAAAGTTAGTAGTTAGGGTTTTGTTTGGAAAATTTTTATTTTTGTGGTTTAAGCTCCCTTTGTCTACTCTGTCAGGAGCTAGGAATACACTTGAATAAGTTCTCCTCTGCTTCATCCATACCTGGTGTCTCAGTGCTTTGATTGGCCAGGTGTTACCATTAAAACATTTTATCTTTGCCAAATTTTCAAACTTAGTTTTGATTTGTAAAGACTCTTAGTCCTGAAGCTTTATTGAGTTGAATGGAATAATTCTCTTGTGATTCAAAAGGTACAGGACTAATTTTTTAGTGCCACAAGGCCATATTTCTATTGTAGTTCCATAAAGTAAATCAGGCTACTTTATCTTTCAGGTTACTTGGTATCTGAATAATTAAAAATTTTCTAAATAAGCACTGATGGCTTATTTTCTATGATAACAGAGATAGAAAATGCATTTTGGCAGTAAAAAAAATATTTTTCAAATGGAAAAATGTAGATGAATAGTTCTGCTTAAGTGCTTTGTTCTGAAAGAATTTCGTATCAGAGTTATACTAGTACTTTTTACTTCCATCTTCTACCATATTTTGTATGTAGTGTAAAAGATAATACATTTACAGAGTAGGTCAACTGGCTTTTTAAAAAAAAAATCTTTTGCTGCCATGTGGACCACATTTTGCCAGAACTTATCATTGGAAGCAATTGGAAAATGCAATTTCAAAGCAAATGAAACCTGGAATTATCAATCTCAATAAATGAGATTCATTTAAAAATAAATACAATTTGCCAAATCATCAAAAAGCAATTTTCTAAAGCTTTTGTAAGGAAAGAAGGGAAAAGTGAACATTATGAATTATAAATGCATATGTTATTTTTCCTCTCACAGTATTTCCTCAGACATTTGGAAATTGTTTATATCATATTTATTTTCTGAATGAGATAGAATAAAGTTATTTGGATAGAATTTGTCTCTATTTATTGGGAGGATAACATCAATACTATATATTTTATTACAAGGGGAAACTTGCTGTTTTCTTCTTTTGAAAGAAATATTGAGTATACAGACCTTCAAAGAGTTGATTCCCAACATACATGATTTTAATATTTTTATGCAAAAATAAATTTAGTTTAAATGGGAAAACAAAGTGTCATATTATGCGTATGTTTTTCTTGTGTTGACAGTGTTTTATGATAATATGACTAATTTAGATTTAAGTATTTCAAATAAATAAGCACAAAGAATGCAGCATTTACACACTTTACAAAAGACTCATAAATGTTTTGTCTTAGAATCAACTATTTTTGCCATCTTCTTAGTAAATAGAGAACTTTAATGACCTAATCAATGGTCATTTTGATTCTTAACTCATTTTTATGACATGTTTTCTCAATAGTAAACTGAGTCTGAATAGCTAATATTAATAACATTCTTTCATTTAATGAAAATTTCTTGTGCTTTTTTTATCTGCTCCAGTATCTAGAGTCATTCATCACTGTATCTCAGACTTACATATGTGCTGTCTGAGCTCCAATTTTTACTTTGATAAGCTTAAAGAAATACTTGTTCTGTACACTTATATTTTGTTAACAGATATTTCTCCTGAGAATGACAAAAAGCTGCAAAGTTACATTTTTACTTTCCATTTTTCCTTCCCTAGGTATGGTTAACCTTTACTTACAAAGGATTAGCCATTATAGGGGCAGTTCCTTATTGATTATTTAACTCTGTGGTAACTTATAAATTCCATTGGTATGTGTTCATCATTTTAATATCTAGCAAAGAAAAGTACATGCATTAACCTACAACTCTATATTTTTATTGTCCCTACTATGACAAAGTAAAGTAAATGTAAATGCATATCTTTAAAATTGTCAGTTTGAGCAGTTTGCCACTCTAGTTTTGACTATGTAATAAATTATAGTTTCCAAATCTGCCATTTTGCATAATATCTATTCTTTATCATGCTACATATACTAAAGAACATAAAATTATAATGCAGAGTAATATTACTACATTCAAGTGACTGTTTTTCAAGTGTAGTTTCAATGCCTAATTTCTTCCAGTAGTTAAAGAAATATATTCCAGGTGGCTGAGTTCATCATAATCTTATCTGGATGTTTGACTACAACAATATATTGCCACCTAGACAGTCCAGATTCATAACAGTTTTGTAGGACAGAGTAGTCCTGTCCAGTTTCCAAGACTGTAATCTTTATGGAAAGAAACTACAGCATCTTTTTCCCATGGAACAACTGACAGACTTGACCAGCAACCTTTTGTTTAGCAGTTGGGCACTTAACCGCTATGACACCAGTGGTAAAAGGAAATAAAAGTAGCTGAGCCTGTGATAACTTGTAGTAAACATTCCTCATAGTACCAGTGTATGTGAATGATGTGGAAGAATCAAGTAATTCTTGCCAGGTCTTAAGTATGTAGGAATCATTTTATTATTTTCACTCATATGGACTTTTGTCAATCATTTGAATATCTGTAGGAAGGAACTCCTGAACAGACCTGTTGGTTTGCTGAGATGAAGGATCTCTTTATCTAGTGTCATATTTTTCTGTTTTGATAGCATAAAGTGCAGTAATAAACTGAAGTAGAATTCAGCTTAAAGTTTCAAAAGTACTATCTATTAAATCACTGAAAGGTTAATGATTCTGTGCTGCAGTCCCAAAGGCATGTGATTCAAATCCATCAGATGCTCTGCTGGAGAAGGAGGGGCAATCTCCTCCTGTGTCAGTCGGATCCGATCCAGCAGTACACAACAAGAAGGGGAAAAAAAGGATAATGATCTATTTTAAGAAAAATCAACCACATTTTTAGACTTGAGTCACATTTATCATTTGCCCCCTCATATCAGTTCTGACTTTTGTTCGCCTTTGTACATACACATATAAACATTTTCTTCTGACATTTAGGGCAGCAGTAGTGCCTCAACACCAACAACCCTCTTTTTTCAAGAGAGAAAGATTTTCAAATATTACATGGTTTGGGGTGGGTTTTTTTTAGAGAATTTTTATTTATTTATTTATTTATTCATTCATTCTTTCTTTCTTTCTTTCTTTTTATGTGTGTACCGTCAAATTGGATCTGACTGGTACAGGAGGCGATTGTTCCTCCTTCTCCAGCAGAGCATCTGATGGATTTGAATCACATGCCTTTGGGACTGCAGCAGAGCATCTGGAGGATTTGAACTGCGTACCTCTGGGATTGCAGTGCAGTTTCCTACCACTAGGCCACCAGAGCTCGCCCAAATATTACATGTTTAAGAACATTTAACACACACACAGAGCACGTATATTTTGGGGACTAAAGTAGAAATCAGGAAGCTCTGGAGACTTTGTCTCTATGGTCATCTGCTCAGCGAACCCAAAGGCTGCAGCTATCTGGTGATTTGAATCCACTAGTCACTCTACAGGAAGAAAATGGGCAGTCTCCTCCTATGCAGTTTACAGCATCTGAAAACTCATAGCGTCAGCTATGAGTCAGATCTAATTCAGTGACAATGAGTTTGCAACAAACTAGACCCTCACTTTTTTTTTTTCCCAATAAAATTTTTATTTTGTACTGGTTTACTTACAAAATTCGTGTACATTGTTTTTCACATTGGATCTTTCCAATTTCCTCTGCTCACCCCTCTACGCGTCAATCAAATTGTGCAACCCTATGATTTAACCACCCCACCCCGCCCATCCACATCCCTCTGCTCCTACACCTTTTCTTTAATTGTATACCAGTATTTTGGTAGGACACATTTCAAAAGCAAGAGTTACTCAGAATTAATGATCATAAATCTATAGTAGCTTTGCTTTTTAGAAATAATTCATTTGTGTTTTTCATTGCTAGTGATGCTTTCAGATTATTTACATTTTTAATCATTAATTTAATCTGTTGAACAGATCATAAAATAAGTCATCTTTCTAATTTTGTAATGTGTCCCACTCCAAAAATACTTCTTTTATAGAATTATATTTCTTTGCATATTTTTCCT
This sequence comes from Elephantulus edwardii, assembly GCF_000299155.1. Classification (NCBI taxonomy): domain Eukaryota; kingdom Metazoa; phylum Chordata; class Mammalia; order Macroscelidea; family Macroscelididae; genus Elephantulus; species Elephantulus edwardii. Next base: position 2,050,952 of record NW_006399802.1, read on the forward strand.
TTTTTTTTTACTACTACACATCATTTTTGGACAATTAAATTTTGGAGCATATTTTAATTTTTTTATACAATAAAGATGTAATGTTGTCTTTCTTGGGTTCCTCATAATTTCTTTTAGTTGCTCCTTAGAAAAATTTGCTTTGAATTTGAGCCTGAAGGATTTCTGAAGTAGTTATTGGGGAGTGTTTCACATCAGAAAAGTAGAGTATAAGCAGAAGAGAAAGATGATCATCAGTGAGATGGATTGACCCAGTTAAGCATGGCAGAGTGATGATGGCACAGGATAGGGCAGGATTTCAGTCTGCTGTTCACAGAGTCAGTGTGAGTCATAGTCAACTCAATGGCACCAAATGATAACTTAGAGGAAAGAATGCAGCTTTGAAATCAGATCCTAGTCCATATTCTGACTTTCTTCTCGCTTGGCGTGCAAGTATAGGGAAAATACATCACTGTGAGATCCTTGACTTCTGCATCTGAAAAGTGGAAATAGTGCCTTGTAGGATTGTTACCAGTGTGATGTGATGCTAAATGTAAAGTAGTTAATACAGTTATGAGCACTTTGTGTGCTATAATGTAATAAACCTATAGGCACACCACATCTATAGAAATGACCGCTGGACTGATATCCCAGGCTCAGATTCTATACCTCTTGAAAAGACTATTTTCCCCCAAAATGAGCAAGTACATAATAATCTCATTATACTTTGTTCTCACAAAATTTTTTTATAGTTCTTAAAAATAAAAACACTCATAGCATCGTTTTTAAACGTAATTACCTCAGCTTTAATTTTCTATTTGTAACTTTTTTTCTTTTTTTAGAAATGTAAGTTGTTGTCTTGTACCATTGAGTCAGAACTGACCGATAGCTGACCCTTCAGAGGAGTCTGCCCATCTTCCTCTTTTGGCACAGATGGTAGATTTGAACCATGGACCTCTGAATTGGCAGTACATCTTCTTTCCACTAAGCTACCAGACCTCCCAGAAATATAGGTTAGAAACTTTGGGTTTGGTATAGCCAATTTGAAATAATTGTCTTAATTTGATTTGCCTAAAAATCTTTATAAACATAAAGTTTCTATCACAAAGTAACTAGGCTATTTTCTTTTCTAGTGAAAATGTTTATATAAAATATATACTGTATAAAAGGAGTTCTGGTGGCAAGAAGCTGCACTGCAATCCCAGAGGTACGCTGTTCGAATCCACCAGATGCTCTGCTGGAGAGGGAGGGGCAATCTCCTCCTGTACCAGTCAGATCCGATTTGATGGTACACACACACAAAATAATATAAATTTTAAAAAAATATATACTGTATAAAGATCCAATTATGTCACTTTGAAAAACAGAGAACAAGTTAATGTTTAATTCTTAAATGATGAATTCATTGTCACCTGAATATAGTTACCATAAACAAATGAAATTTTGGTTTTTTCTATATTTTCTGTATAAACAATGAGAAAAATAGGAAATAAAATTCACTCATCCACCCACCCCCCACATTTATTTGTAACAGAAAAATCAAACTGCTTTCTGATGAAGGTGGAGGATTTCTTAGTTTATCCAAAACAAAGTAGCACATCAGTTTTGGACACATCACGTGAAGACAGTTCATCTATTGGCAAGACTGATGTCGGAGAAGCCTAATTTTGTAGCAAAATGTTGTGGCCTAAGAGCTTGGTCATTTACTTTGCAGACTCTCAAGTTAGCTCTTCCAGAGGACTGGAAGAGAAAGCAGCACATAACCCAGCACTTTCTTTCAGAGAACTTTCCGAATCCATGAATGGTCCTTATGTTGAGACAAGCATGAAGGTACACCCCAGGAGACAAGTTGGAACATTTAAAAAAAAAGCACCTCCTAAAACACATCCCACAATAAGGCCTGACTTTCCCTCATCAGCAGGCAATTGCATCAGTGGACTCACTCTCTGCTCTTGTAGCTCCTGCTTAAGTTGAAGCAGCAGGAATGGAGGAGGTGCTATGGGTGCATATGCCATTTAGTTATAGTCAAAATGAAACGCGTGCGGTGTAGTTAGCCTCATACGTGTTAGCTAATAAATACAATAGCGCGATGGACCCATTCTTCTTGTGCAGTTTTTTCAGTAGAGATTTGTGTATAATTATGTTTAAAATACATAAACAGATTTGAATATGTTAAGCATTTCATAGTAAGAAACATAGTACATTAATATGACTTCTATGTGTTGTAGTCCACCCTAATAAACATCCAGATCAAATATCTGTGTGTTTTTCTGTCCCTTCCCCCATGTCCCCTCTCCATGCCCTACTCATCCCTCCCTCCACCCTGCATCAAAGCTTGTGGTCCTTTTCCATCCATGTTCTAAAAGGTTTCTTTGTAAGCCAGGCCATTTGTCCATCATTGTTTGGGGTCCAAACAGTGGTAAGATACCCTGTCACCGATCCTGCGTGCTATGAATGGCAGCTTCTCTCCGGACAATTGGTGGAGGGGCTGAGAAATATTCCTGAGAGGATTATTTAACCTTTCAATTTAGAGGGCACAAAGCCTGGCTGATTAATGAACTTTCTGATGGGTGCTGATAAGCGGATCTATTTCTTTATTTTCCCCAAAAGTGATTCCTTCTCCTGTCCATATTACTATAATCTTAAACATAAAATGTGGCAAATAGATTAAAAAACAGCACTAAAGAGTTTATCTGGCTGGCAAACTGAAGGAGCTAAATTAAAATTGGTAATGACAGCGGTGCCTCAGCCTCATATATGGTTTTTAAATGCACTGTGTATTTTGAAGAGACTTATTCTCCAGCTCGCCTGGTAATGACTGCTTTTGGTGCACAGTCTGGGGCTGGTTTCTGTTATCCCCACCCCCACCCCACCCCCCAAAAAATGAGTTGTGTTATCTGGATGGCTGCAGACACATACGCATCCCCCTTTCTCACTGCATGGGCAGACAAGGTCGATAGCATTACAAGGTATTTGTGGCAGTGCTTGTTTCAGTTTTCAGAGCTGCCAGTTTCCAGGCAGATTTGAATTACAAAAGAAGAAGCTGGCATGAAAATTGAAAGGTTTTATCGGCTGGTCTGAAGCCTCATAGCACATTGCTTATTTATGCAGTCCATTTGCACCAGGAAATATAAAAAGGAAATACATTTTTAAAATAAGGCCATAAAGACCCAGATATGTTTAAGATGGCAAATAAAATATAGATACCTATAATATCTTTCCAGGAAACGATTTTCACTTAATGTTGCACATTACTTCAGAAGAGCATTTATGTTGCTGTCATAAATTTGTGCATTTGTGTCACTATGTAGGTAGTCTCTGGGGATTAAGAAAGAAGCCTTTGCTAACTTACTTTAAAATTAAAATAGACGGAGGGATAACTCTGCAGTTTGAGAGCTACATTGGAAATATTTAAATAGGGTGGTAAATTAAACTTAA
>NW_006399802.1:2059365-2087763 GCF_000299155.1 Elephantulus edwardii
CCACTTGTTTCCCCACTGGAAGTAACCAACAGTTTACAAGCAAATAGCTTTTGTTGCTAATGTTTTCCTTCTTCCACTTTATAATTTTGCCATCCATGTATGCATCTCTTCATTCCTCATGATGCTCTCTGCTCTTCTGCCCTCACAATGATGTGAAAATTCTCTTAATAAGGATATCTAATAGCACCTCTAATAGATGCTTCTCAATTCTAGTCTCACTAGGTCTCTGCTGTGTTTGACTATTGTAGATTCATTCATCACACTTGAAATTACTTTCTTGAGGTCTGTGACATTATTTTGCATCCTTAAGCCTTCCTCTTCTATTCTGTGCCCAGGATTCCCTCCTACTTCTGTCTTTGCTGCAGTTAGGCAATTACTTTCAGATCTCTTCTTCAGCTCCGATATGTTCCCTAAGATTTCACTTTACATAGACACTGCCTGCTGGACATCTCCACCTCGATACTCTACCTACGCTACATCTATCTGAAGACAGACTTCACCATCTTTGTCTCTAAACGGATTACCCATCCTCCTGCCTTTCCCAAATCTTGCTGGCACCATTACCCACTGTTCATCAAAGTTAGAAACCTGGGAAGCATCCTGATTTCAACTAACTCTCACTTCCCACATCTCTTAAATAACCAAGTGATGCCAGTTTTACTTCCCAATGTATTTTTGCAACATGTTCCCTCTTTAGGTAATCTCTGGTGGCATGTACTGCTAACCCAAAGTCAGGGCCTCTCTGCTGGTTCAAATCCACGAGAGACTCTGAAGTAGAAAGATGAGTCTCCCTCAGTGCCATTTATAGCCTCCGAAAACCCACTGGAGGATTATCTATATATTGGATTTGATCAACAGTGATGATCAGATCAGAATCCTCATTACTTTTATTTTAAGCTCTCATTACCTCACTTACAATTTTAACAGCCACCTCATTGGTCTTTCTCATTGTTTCTAACCTTCTCTGACTTGTATTCACCTCCTTCCAGTTATAAGCCAAAAATTTTCAAAAATAAGTTTCTAGCTCCTCGTCTTCTGCCCCAACATCAGATAAAACCCAAGCCCCTTCACATGACTTTTAAGTCCCTCCATTCCTTTGTCCTGTTCACCAGCCACATCTCTCACTATACCTAACTACATGCTTTATCCTTTGTCAGTCTATGCTTTCCTAGTTTCATGCTATTGTCCATACTGGTTCCCCTACCTAGGATGGTGCATTTGACTTACACCTATTCTTTGAGAATTAATGTAAATTTTACACCTCTCAGGGAAGTTTCCTTGACCCTCCTTCCTCTCTATCCAGGACTTCAGCCCCTCAGCACTGTAGTAATAACTTGTGCTAACTTCTATCACTGTGAGGACATTACTCAAATTATCTATGTATGTGTCTCCCATATTCTATTAGTCCATTTATTTCTCTCATCAGAAGTACCTAAAATATTAGGATGGAAAGGAAGAGGATGAGAAAAGCCCACATTGATGTTAACAGTGTTTAAAAATGTTACTAAGTTATACACATTAGTGTGCAGGATCATCTGACTATGAGGTCTCCTCACTAAACTCTAGAAAGCAGTATTTGTAAGGAATTTCTTATTTCAAAAGGTATTTTTGGAGAGGGTGAGTTTTTCCTTCTAAAAGTTAGTAAACTACAACTCTTGTAAATATTCATGTTGCAGATCACACCTGGACCACCTAAAAAGCCAAAGACCCCATCTGGACAGTCGACCCTTGTGTATTGCTACAACTGTGCACAGAAAGGCCACTTTGGACATGTAAGTTTGAGGGGCATTTGGGCTTTAAATATTCTGCTATTCAGGGAACAGCTGCCGAAAGATGAATGTAGCTCTGAATACTTACTGCAGCATTTCTCTCTGAAGTAAGAGTTAATAATTAAATTTCCCATTCCTACATATACACATTTGCTCTAATTGTTTTAAAAGATAATAAACAAGCTAACACATATACAGTAAAACAATGATCAAAAAAAATGCCAGCAGTTCTCATGCGTGCTGATGATTGTTTTTACTTTGACAAAGCCAAATCCTGATTTTAGATTTTCTGCTTAATTTTCCAGTACCTCTGCTTTGTCCTAGTATTGGGTTCAGTTCCATCTTCATCACTCACATACAAACCCGACACTCACTAGAAAAAAATACAGGGGTGCTACATTAAAGCAAGAATTTCCTGTCTATCCAGCATACTTTCTAACCCCAGAAGAAATGGTCAGATTTTTTTGTATTCTATATGCTGAGTTGTCAAAGCCAAAACAACTTCCTGCTATGATTCAAGGGTGAGTCTTCTATCCAGTTGCCACATTAAGCATGAAACATCAGGATCTCATCTAGAGACATATTGTAATGCAAGTAGACTCAGAGCTTGTACATTCTGGGTATTTTCAGGCCAAAGAGGAAAGAGAAGTAGAAAAAGATCCTACTACAAGAGGTAGAAAAAGATCCAACCCATCTGCATTCCATACATCCTAGTAAGACAGACTTTTTTGTCTAGAACTTAGACCTTTATTGGAGAAGTCAGAGAAACTCTATGAAGAAATGTGTGCCTTTTTCTCCAGATATGCTTCTAATAGCCTGGAAACCAGAATAACTGATAACAAATGAGGCTTCAGTCTAGTAACAACAGCAGGTAGAAGTAATCAAAGACCTTGAGAGTACTAGATGTGATCAGGGGCAAGAGAAATAATGGAGCAGTTTGGGAGGTGACTTTACGAACTCTTACTATGACATTTCACTGATGCAGACAGGTGTGGGGGGAGCTGGAGCTTTACAGAGTGGTAGTGGTGTTACGTGCCATCCAGATGACTAGAGCTTCAGATGAACCATGTGAACAAAAGCTCTGAACTCTACCCTGTCCTAAGCCAATCTCACTGTCTCCCAACACACCTGTCCCCATTACCACAGTCACTGACAGCAAGGGACCAAGTCCCTTTCATCTTACTTGGATCCACAGTCAGTACTCTTGGTGCCAGTCAGGAGATCGGGAGATGTATTGCACTGGACAAATTACAAAGACCTCTCCAAAGTATTGAGAAGCAGTGATGTCAGTTTGAAGACTGAGGCACACCTGATTGAGGCTGTGGCCTTTTCAGTCATTTGCTAGGCATCTGAAAATGACACTGAATGAAGGTGACAAAAAGAACTGATGGCCTTTGACATGTAGTGTTGGAGAAGAGTTTTGTATATCCTATTGACTACCTAAAGAACAAACAGATAAGTCTTAGAAAAAGTGCAGTCAGAGTTCTTCTTGGAGGAAAGGATAATAAAGCTTCATCTCACATAATCTGAGCCTTTTGCTAGGAGAGGCTGTTCCTTGGAGAGGGACATTGTGCTTGGAAAGATGGCGGGTTACTAAAAGAGAGGAAGACCCTCAACAAGGTGGATTGACACAGTGCCTGAAGCAATGGGTTCAAGTGTGTCAGAGAGGATGAGGATAGAGTTCAGATCTGCTGTTCATAGGGTCGTTATAAGTTGTACTCGACACCTAACAACAACAGGAGTGTTAAAAGGATGAGCAGGAAATTGGGGAGAGTTAATAGATTCTGTTCAAATAGGTATTTGGCCTCTGGCTTCCATATTTCAAGGAGTGAGGTCCATACCTTTGGGGATGTAATTTTCTAATAAATATATCTTTACTATTTTACCCTAAAAAAAAAGGTATTAGATGAATGTATAAGGATCTCTAGGACCTTTTTCTAATCACAGTTTACTGTTAGCAATTTATTTGTGCTGCCACATAGGTTTGCCTTGTAGCTTCTAAGATCTAAAAATTCCCAGAGGCCCAGAAGTCACAGCAGAGTAAGAAATAAAGAACCAGAATTACTGAATAGAAACAAAATTAATAGGATCAACAAAACCAAAAGTTTTGAGAACATTTTCTTCTCAAAAGACTTCAACTTAAAAGAAAAATAGAAGGCATAAATAAATAGTGAAAAGTTAATAACTTAAAATCCTGAATTAGAAGAGAAGGCTATAAAAACTTCATGAATCAGTTCATGAAACTGATTGGCAAGTTTAACCAAACTTTTACTCAGAACAAATAATCCAAGGAAATAATATCCATCTTATTTTGTGGAACTAGTATAACCTAAAGCACTTTCAAATATTTGCAGAAAGATACTGAAAATTTCAAATTTGTACCATTTCTTATTGGAATATATACTAGTAGTAGAAAAAGTAGCATGAAAAAGATGGAAAACCCTTTGCATGTGATTTATAGCCTCTTAAAACCCACTGGTAGGGGGCTCTGTTAACCTAGTGGTAAGAAACTGCTGCAATACCGATGACATGTGGTACAAATCCACCAGCTGCTCCGCAGGAGAAAGGTAGGCATTCTCCTCCTGTGCAATTAAATTGTCTCTGAAAACACCCTAGAGGGTCAGGTATGAATTGGTTCTAATAACATATAACAATCATAGTGTCACACAGTTTGGTGGGTAGAGGAAAGGGTGGGTAAATGAAATGGGAAAGATCTGGCACGGATCTGCAAAGATAAGGTAATGGTGACCATAGTTCCATGATGATTCATTTTATAAAACATAATGAATGGGAATGAAGGACGGTGTAAAACACAAGTATGCAAACTTTGTAAGCAAATATAGAAGAAAAATTTTAAAAACTATGGCTGAATTACAGCCATAAACTTTCAATCAGTATTAACTTCTAGAGAAGGATGGAAATGAAAGGTAAGTTAAGAACATTACACAAAATAATTCCGTTATATCAGTAATCCTGTAATTCTTGTGGAAAAAACTAAAATGTTGTGAATTGATAAAAATGAGTGGCAAGTACAATTTTAATTACTTTATTTAACTATATGTTTAGAACAACTCATAATTTTTTTTATTTTAAATAATTCACTGCTCATAGATACCAAGTTACCAGCTTGGTCAGCTACCTCAAAATTATAATTTCAGAATATGAATGTCAAAGTTATGTAATGAATCAGCTTCATTCTTTGTGGATGTTTTACAAAATTTTTTTTAACAAACTTTCTTCTTAAGAAGCAATCTAATTTTTCTTGAATGCCTAGAGAAGAAGTATAGAACAGTTCTAAGTAAATGTTAAGTAAGATAGGAGAAGACACAAAGAGGAAGGTCCTAAAGGGAAATATGCTTTCATGAAAAGATACTGGTTTTAGACATGTCGATATCCAAAAGATACATGTCACAGATCATGGTTAACCAAAGTGTAATATATGGGGAGTAGTTCAGTCAAAGATGTAGGAATTCACAGCCAAAGGAAGGTGAGTCTTGACAGTGGGAAACTATCCTAGGGAATGAGTAACTTGTCCACAATGCATGAGACATAGTTTCACTGTCCTTTACTGCTGAGAAAAATTCTGACTTTACTACTAAGAGAGAATAGTTGTAATCTAAATGTAGTTAATGGGAGCAAAGAGAAGAGGGCTCTTTGGAGGTTTTCAAAATCTCCTAGGAGCATTTTCAAACTAGACATAACTCACTCTCCTTGTAAGAATCTTTGAAAGCAGTGTTTTGAGTTACAAGTAAGTGAGCAAACTACTTGCAGGGAGCAAAGAGCTAAGAATTTCCCCTCATAGTTAAAGACTAGGAAGAAGTAAAGAGAAAAGCACTGATGGAGGAGACAAGCAAAGGACTAATAATGAAATACACCCTGTAACAGAAGTATGATGAAAATGCATCAGGACTTACCCCAAAATTCTCTAAACTCAGACCAGGGAAGGGGTTGGGAAAGGATGGCTTTTAAAAGTTTGAATAATTAAAGAAGGGGAGAAAAATCTAAGCCCAAAAGAATAGCATGTAGGCATGAGTGTGGGGTGGGGGGCGGGTGGTACTTGAATGGTCTTCCTAGCATTCTGACAAAGTCCACAATCTGTATCCAGAGTGAGGTGTCAGTAGTCGGGGGTTCATCCTTAAGTAAAATTCCAAATCTTGCAAAAAAGTAATTGAACAGTGTGGCCTCATGAATGACATCATTTCAAATACAATTTTCAGGAATGTGCAGAAAGACGAATGTTTAACCATACATTTCCAACATCTCCATTCATCTACTACTATGATAACAAATACGAAATTCAAGAGAGAGAAAAGAGAATAAAACGAAAAGTAAAAGGTATGTTAATTATTTCTTTTTAGATCATACAATTTAGGTTTTCCACACTGTCTGAAAGTAGAGTCTTCCTATGAAAACAATTGTAAGCTGAAAAGGTATTAAGCAAAGAAACAACTACCTTTGGTTTATATGGGAAAGTTTTTTGCACATTCCCAGATCCCAGAAATAATATACCATAATACATATACAATAACAGCCATTATTAGGTACCATCAAATCAATCCTGACTCTAATTGACCCTTTACACAACAAAATGAATCGTCCATTCCTGTGCCATCTGCAAAATCATTATCTTCCCTGAGCCCATTTTTGCAGCCACTGTGTCTGTCTCATTCAGGATCATCTGTTCTTCACCCAAGATGATGTCCTTCTCTAGGGACTGGTCCTTCCTGGTCACTTGTCCTACCTGTTCTAAGACAAATTTAGTCATTCTTCTGGAAGTCCGTGATATATAATCCATATTCTTCACTAACACTATAATTCCCAGTTTTCAGTTCTTCAGTCTTCCCTATTCATTGTCCTGCTATCACATCATATGAAGATATTGAAAGCAAATACTAAATAAAGTATGAGTGAGGTGTAAATTTAGACAGTATATGTATTGTGTGTGTATGTTGTTGTCGTTGTTGATTGCCTTCGAGTTGAGCACAGCTCATAGCGACCCTGTGAACAAAAGTCCTGAAGCCCCTCTACACCCATCAACATTTATCAAAGTTCATGGAGTTTCTGGAGGCATGTTATTTAGGAAGTAGTTGCCACTCCTGCTTCAGAACCTGTCATAGAATGTTATTATTCTATGTGCCGTTAAGCTGCCTGCTCAGTGTATGTTCCTGGGAAAAGAGTTTGGCTATGCCACTCTTGATGCTCAGGGCTGCTGTTTTAATTGCAGCAAAACAAAAGCTGAATGCTAGTTTCACATTCCACCTTTTTCATAAAAGTGAAAATACTCTTGGGATTTTTACCAGTTGGCAGAAACTGTTACTAATAGATCTTTTGCAGATGCAAAATAGCTTGAAGCAAACTTTGAAAAAATGGGGATCATTCCTAAATTCCTTTGTTTGCTTGGCTTTCCCTGTTGGGGGTGTCATTAATTGGCATGAAAAATGTTTTTAATAATTACCATAGAAGTGGAAACTTTCTCAGACTCAAATCAAACACCCACTTGACTTTTCTATATCCTGATCTGTTCACAATATACTGATTTCTCACATAATAAGCACTGTGTTGTTGCTGACCCTCCAGTGGATTTTCTGAGACAGTAAATAGCACGAGAGGAGACTGCTCGTCCTTCTCTGGCAATTAAGCACTATAGAAAATGGAAAAAAACAACACTGCTATTGCCCTAAAGGGCTTTAAAGGTTCAAGTTTTCACTTGGGCATAGAAATACTTTTATCCTTTTTATGTCTGTTGTACTTTTTCATGGAAAGACAGACTGAGTGGGTGTTTTTGAGGTTTCTCCTAAAGATCCTCTCTCACAGAAAGGCTGCCCTCAGGAGGCCCTGCCATCATCTCCAGGTCCGTAGTGACTTTCTGTGCTTTGCTTATTTTGCAGACATAAATTTCATTCTCACAAATTGTTAAAATTTACATCAATTTTCTGTACCTCTTCTCTTTCCTTCTTAGATACTTCTAGATGGTTTCCCAAGTTACCTTTTTTTGGATACAAAATAGTTTTGTTTTTTTCAAATTGTTCTACACAGTTATTTTCCCACACTGTACATTTTTGTTATTTTCAAATGAAGGTACCACAGTTCTTAGTAAAATAGAATTATTTCTCAAATTCTGTATACTTTATACATATTCTTTTTAGTATAAAATATCAACTATATATAAGCAGATAGTACTGAGTATTTGGAAATAATGATTAGGTAACTAAAGCAGAAAACTATTTAAAAGAAATATACCAAAAATATTACATCTGAATTGTATGATTATGGGTACCTTGTGATTTTTTTTTATTGTTGTATTTCCCAAGTCTTCTGTAATGAGTATTTATAGATTTTGTGCTAAAAAAAATCAATTGGCTTTTCCTTTTCAACTCATTATAGTTAGAACTCTATAAAACACCCATTTTGAGACTGGGCTGCCAACTCAAAGGCACGTGGTTCAAATCCACCAGCTGGTTCATGGATGAAGGATGAGCAGCCTCCTGTGTGATTTAATGCCTCTGAAAAACCTGGAGGCTCAGCTGGTAGTCAGTTCTTTCACAGCAACATAATCCATTCGCAGGGTTTTCAGATGCATAGTACTTCAGAAGTGGATGGCAACTCCTACTTCTTAATCTGTTTTAGTCGGGAAGCTTTGCTGAAACCTGTCCACCATGAGTGACCCTGCTGGTATTTTAAATATTGGTGGCATAGCTTCCAACGTCACTGCAACCTCCAGTTCACCCCAGTACAGCAAACTTACAGACAAGTGCTGTACTCGTGAGAGCAGATTCTGAAAAAGCAAGTATATGCATATACAAACTATCAACAGCAACATGCAAAGTCACCGAAAATTGTGACACTTCATCTCAAAACCCTAAGCAAGTTGTATTGACACAGTGACTGTAACATTAGACTCCAGCAATTTAGAGGTCATGTGGATGGCAAAAGATAGAGCAAGGTTTGGATCTATTGTTCATAGGATTGCTGTGAGTCAACTTGATAGCACCTGACAACATAATTCATTGGAATTTTTAATACTAAGTCTATTAAGTATTTTGGCACATGGTTCAAATCCACTAGCTGCTCCAAGGGAGAAGGATAGGCACTCTACTGTCATGCTGTCTGCCTCTGAAAACCCACTAGAGAGTCAGCTGTTACGGTTCCAACTCAGTGGGACATAACATAAATACTTCTTTTCACTTAATAGTCTATAATTCTTTTGTTTCTCCCTAAGTATTGCTACTTTCTACTTTGTTCCATTTTCCACTGATTCTCTCTCCAGCTTTTAAGGTTATATTGACATGTTACTTTTTTTGTCCCTCACTGCAGAATCACAGTTATCAAGAAAATACAGGTACAATGAATTGAATGAAAATCCAAAATCTCTGTAAATGTTCATTAAAATTAATAAAATAAATTTTTTTAAAAAATTTAAGAAAATACAGGTAAATGAGCTCACTCCTAGCAAGTAAGATAAGTCCTGATCTAACATCAGACCTGGCACTCAGACCTCTAGGATACATTAACATACATAAACCTATATTCCCCAAGTTGATGATCTCACCTCTAGAAGAATAATCTCTTGGCCAGTTTGGCACCCATCTAAGTACCATGGTACAGACTATCTTCAGAAGGTAATGGAAATGTCACAGGAGACTGTCAGAATTCTGTTTATACATCTTACTTCACTGTCTCTCCAAGGGCTGTTTCCTTATCACTGAAGGGAACTCAAGTTGGTTAAGCGTGACTTTTCTTCACAAAGCTGATTACTTCTCTCACTAGTTCTTACCACCAGTGTTTCACCTTGTTAAGCAGAACTGCACAGGAAAAATAGCTAGCGGGGCCTTTCTTAATTTTTCCCATTTTTATTAATCAGGAATACTGAACTGTAACCATCCCATTTTTGATGAATTATTTTTATCTCCATGAGAGCTCTTTAGAATGCCCTGTGATTACTGCACTTAAATGTCTGTCTTCACTAAGTGATTTACAGGATCACAAAAATACTGGATGGACTGTCCAGCAGCTGAATATGCAAAAAGTATTTCTCTGTTTTTCAGAACTCCAGAAAAAGGAGGATATATCAGGGCAGTTCAAGAGACCTCATATGGAAGCAGCAGACATGAAGCTCTCCCCGGCTAGAAGAAATAGCCATGGCTCATGGAGAAAAAAGAGGTGGCCACGAGAACAGCCAGAGATCCAGAAAGATGCAGTGAGCAGGAAGAGTGGGAAGCACTGGAAGGCAGACAGGCTTGGCTACGGGGACGAGGACTTCCCCAGGGGTCCCAAGGATCACCGGAAGCCTCCACAGGCCTCCCACCACTCACCGCGTTACCACAGGCCAGGAGAAAAGCAGCCCAAAGAGGGCACATGGGGCAAAAAGAAGAAAAAAGGGAGCAGGCTGGACCATGATGACAATGATAATCTATTTCTTATTAAGCAGAGGAGAAAGAAAACCTAAGAAGTAAAGTAACTTATGATTTGACTTTCCAGTGTTCATTTTGTCTTCCTATCTACAACATTCTGGAAGCATCTGTAGTATACATCATCAAAGTGAATTTTTGTTTTATGTTTTAAAACTCAGTCATAAGTAGAGAATAAAAACCATAGGGTCTCAGTTCTCTGTATCAGGCTATTATGTTAGCAGGCAGAAAGATAAACTCAGTGCCTCATTCCAGTATGACATTTTTACTCAGAATCCTAGGAATAGGATGAATTAAGATTTTCAAGAAAACTTAAAAAAAAATTCAGGGGATGCAGGAACGCTGTCTAATGAAATTTATCTGTAGGTGTGGGTGTGAAAATTAAACCCTTGAGGGAAGAGAACACTAATACAAAAAAAAAAGTCATCAATCCTTTTACTGTGTCTTTTCTGTTTGTTTTTAACATTGGAAAGAATAATAATTGCTTTAGTAAATCTATATCCAGCCTTTCTTGTTTGTCAGGCTTGTTTCAGAATCTTCCCTCAGCCAGAAAATCACAGACTGACTGTGAAAATAAAGGTAGTATCATCTTTGGAGGCCTAAGGAGGCAGGACATGGCGATATAGCCAAGTACAAGGAATCCATTCTGTGTAAATGTTACCAGACAAAGGCCCAGAAGCCAGCAGGGGGGAGTCATCAAAAATTTTAGCATCATCATGGTAAAATTGTTGTTGTCATGTTATATGTTCCTCAAATACAGAGAGATGAGTATTGCTCAGCTTTTTATTTAAAAAAAAAAGTTTTCATGAGTTTTTTAACTACCAGAGTTATACAAGATTTTTTATACTTGCAAATCTTTTGTATGTATTAAGGTTTTACTATTGAATAAGAAAAAATAAACAAATCGAGTGAGTGAATGTATCTGTTACATTAAAAGGAAATGAGATGTTTGGTGGCATGACAGAGAGCATAATTGGGTTAGAGAAGTGACTGCAGTTACGAAGTCATTAGAAACATGGGTAAAAAATGCCTTTGCTGCCCAGGCTCAAGCACTCTGCCAGAAGAGTGGGATGAGATCAGCTCCATGGGACAGTTTTATTATTAATAAAGGTGGATCTGAATTTGTGTGTTATTTGGAGAGTACACAAGCTGCTGGGTATCTGATAGGGTCAGCTCTCTCATGTCCTTGGGAAGGAGCAGGGAGTTTTCTCCTCCGTCAGTGTCCATGTAAACTGTCCTTTGCCTGTTGTTGCTTCGCATTCAGCTGAGTTTACTGGCTCATTACATGCTGGCACATGACTTCTGATATCGGCGAGAATGGTTTTGGCTCTATGATAAGCAGCCCAAATCTTTTTAATAGTGTGGTCAAAGTGACAGCCATGAAGAACTCACAAGAGTCCTGAACCTTTGGATAATTGGACCTTCAACAGGAGCTGGAACAATCGTGGCTTTTTTAATAATGGGGTGTTTCCAGTATGCCTTCTGATCTATAGGGGCAGAAAGGAGATGGCTATTATCTGGATTCTTTTGTACATGAAAGATTAGAGGAGGGGGAAGGGTGTGTTTGCTGGGTGATTCTAAAGCAGTTTTGGATTTTTTTTCCTATTTGTTTCTGCACATTATCCTTCTTTCCAAAGACAAAATTTTTATTAGATTCTCTGCATTTGGATGCTGATAGGAAAGGAGGCTGTGGCTGCTTTACTTGTCGGCTCCAGTAAGGTTAAGATACAGGAGGAAGGCCTCATTTCACTTGAGTCCCTGACTCTTACACAGACCATTCCGTTTAAGTCAGGTCATCCCTTAGTTTATTCACTAAATCTTCCCATACCTGGTAGGGGAAATGAAAAGTATCAGGGAGCTCTGGTAGTGGTAAGAAGCTGCGCTGCAATCCTGAAGGCCGGCAGTTCAAGTCCACCAGCTGCTCCATTGGGAGGGAGATGAGCAGTCTCCTCTCGGGCCTCTGAAAACCCACTAGAAGGTTGGTTCCAACTTGAAGGTACACAGTCACAACGTCAATTCAATAAAGACTTTCCAAGTCTTTCCAATTGTTAGTACAATTAAGAAAAGTACTTGTCCAAAGTAGTAATCATGTGAATGGTTCGGGGACTAACAAGACTCTAGAAAGCTTTGCCTCTGGCCCCACCTTAACTAGGACGGCCTGCCTGGCTCCTTTCCTGCCTTCTGCTGTTATTCTGCCACCATTCCCAGCTGGTGGGAGAAGCAGCTCTCCAGTCTCAAATCCTCACATGGGTCATGCTGTTAGCAGTGCCTGTTAATTCAGAAGGGGTCTTTGATGACATAGTCTGCAAAAGTTACTCTGCTAACCCAGAAGTCACGCCTCTCTGACAGGTTCAAATCCGTCCACAGCATCAGGAGATGAGATTTCTAGCCTCTGAAACCCACTGGAGTGTCCCCTCTTTCAGTTCAAGCTCGGAGTTCTTACTTCAGAACCGTGCTATTCACAGTCTATTATTAGCTCTTTTAATGTTACACAAGTAATTACATTCTTGTCCTAAGAGAAAAATAGTTGAAAAGTCATAAATGATTCTTCTGCCCAAAGACAGCAGTTAAAATTCTTATTGTCTATCATTCCGGACCTTTTGTTACTTACATTGTTGGGTGTTAGGAAGTCAACCATGACTCATGGTAAGTATAGGTACAACTAAATACATAAATGCTAAGAGCTCTGCTGGCCTGGCTGGCTGCTGCTTGGGAGAAGCTTGGGCAATTCCTTCCCATGTGATTTATAGCCTCTGAAGACCCTCCAGAAGTCGGCTGTGAGTCTCTTCTCACTTCATGATACATGATAAAAACAAATATTTATATGTAAACATAATTTTATATTTTATTTTGTAACCGTTTTTCCACTTAAATTTATAACTTTTTTACAGACATCATTATATTTAGTAGTGTAATTTTTTTTAACTCTACCATAATTAACCAACTCCCTATTGAATGTTTTGATTCTTTGTCATTTTCATTATTTAAAAAATTTCTTCTATTCTCACCCCCATGTATTACATTGTGAGGGGATTTTTAAAAACAGAATTTATAGGTCAAAGGCATGCGTGTTTTCAGGGATATTCTGATCTGTATTGCTGCAGACCATTCTCTAGAAGTCCTGTGTTCCCCAGTAGCTTTCTGTCCTTGACTGTGTTCAGCCTCCCACTCCCACAGTGTAGGATATTGTCCTTTTTCTCTTTGCCACACTAATGAGCAGAGCTGCTTTACTTACTAGTACTACAGTGAGGAGATTGATGGTAGGCATATTTGGGCAAGTAGACCATGTATCAATAAGCTGCCAATAAAAGATAGGAAGCACCTGAAAATAATTCTGCCAGTAAAAGATTACATGAAAAGGCTTTGCCTTCCTTCATGAGGCAGGCAGTTTGAAACTAGCTGCTCCAAGTGAGAAAGATGAACAGCCTCCTCGCATGAGATCTATAGGCTCTGAGGAACCCTGGAGGGTCAGCTGATGAGTCAGTTCCAACTTGACAGCACATAGCAACCACATTCCTTCATGTCTACCTTGATCGTCTGATCTGATAATACTGGGTTTTCACAACTTGGAGGGTCCTTACTGGCACCTGAGGAGTAGAAGTTGGGCCTGCTGCTGCACCCTGCAGTATACAGGACTGTGCCCCACAACAAACAATTCTTTGATCAAAATGTCAGTGGAGCTGAAACTGAACACCACCACCCCTGTGCCCATTTCCCAAGAGAAACCCTGCTCAGGGGAGTTCTTACTGAGTTGACAAGGGTGAGCCTGAGGCCAGGTGGCTGGAGTTCACAAGCAAATAGAGCTACACAGAAGGAACCCAGGGATCTTCGGAGGGTCCCCCCTGAGTACTGACAGTACCCGTGTGAGGAAATCACCTGAAAGGATTAGAGGAAACTATTTCTGGAACTCCCACAGAGCCAAGAATAGTTTTCTTACAGTCAGAACGGAAAACCTCATCATTCACGGGACATTGGCTAGAGTACTCAGAATTGCGTTAGTAATGGGGAAATTGGACAAGGTCAAACCTCTGTTCTGGTTCAGATGTCTAGAGACAGAAGGGAAAGATGAAGTCCTCAACACCTTTCTGAGCATGACATCATCAAATGGGGACAAATAAAACCTCAACTAGAGAGGCTGGAAAGTTGCACTTCCAAAAGAAAGGTCTACAGTGGCCCATTCTGTAGAGTACCTTTAAGAATGAGGAGGAGAGTGAGGGAGGGAGGGTTGGGTCACCCTGGGGTACACAGTTGGCAGAGGCTCATGCATTTACACTTCGCCAAGCCTCAGAAAAGGACCTAAGTCCTAAACTATCAATATAAGCAATACAACTAAAGAGTAGAAATATGCCAATAGCAATAATCTGCTAGGAGTGCAAAAAAATATACAAACTTCCATCTAATAGCTCAGAAAATAAAATGTCTACATTTTCTTAAGGAAGTTTAAGACTCTGGTGGCCTAGTGGGAAGAAGTGGTGTGCTGCCAACCCTAAGGCATGTGGTTCAAATCCACCAGCTGCTCTGCAGAAGATGGGCAGTCTCCTGTGTGATTTAAAACCTCTGCAAACCCACTGGAGAGTCAGCTATTGATCCAGTTCTGACTCATACAACAAGAAAAATTATGTTTGGGGGTTTTTATTCTGTTGCTCATTTATTCTTTTTATTTAGTCATTGCTGCACATTTCTGCCCCCAATCCACTTTGCAGCACACCTCTTGTTCCAGATTGCTGTCTTAAACACAATGCCTAATCATATATTCCTTTCAGTTCTTCCCCTCATCTCTTCGAAAAGCAGTGTTCATTATCTGTCCACTCTTTTCCTAGTCTTCCCTCAAACCCCCATTTCAGTCCTGTTTTATAACAGTGGTGTTAGGCAGTATTTGTCATTTTGTGACCGAAATATTTGACTCAGCATAATATATTCCAGGCTCACCCATGTTGTATGTTTTTCAAGTTCATTGTTTTTCAGTGCTGTGTAATATTCCATAATTATGATGGTACCCAACAACAGTAGTTTTATTACTAATCAAAAGTCACTTTTAAAGACCAGTGTGGTGCTGGGCTTCCTGTTTCTCCCTCCCCCCCACACACACACACTCACTCTAATAATATCCTTTATTGTGTGTACCCTTCTGCTGTTTTACTAAAAGTACCTTAGAGATGTTTTTCCCCCTCCAACAGTATTATTTTATTTTGTTTTGTTCGTTACTTATATTATTATTTTTTTTCCCCTTTGGATTTCCATTCATTCATTGTTGCACCTTCCTCCCCCTCCCCCCAAATTAGCTTTTCTTTTTGAAAAGTAGAAGAAAAATTCTTTTTAAAAAAAAAAAAAGACCACTGCTGTGGAGTAATTCTAACTCGTGGTGACCATCTGTGTCAGAGAACCGTACCCCACAGGGTTTGCAGCGGCTGCTTGTCTCCAGAAGGAGGCCTGGCTTCCCAGGTGCCCTTGTGTGGACCGGAACCACCATCCTCTGGTCCTGTGCACATGTACCACCTGGGGATTCCGACAACTCTAGACACTCTTTTTAAAAGGTGGTTATAATTTGCCTCTCCTAAGAGTCTTCTTCCTCCTCTCCCTCCCAGCTGAGATACGTGAAGTTCAGGGTAGAACATGCAACCTCCCTGAAATGGGAACCATCTGTGTGTCTTTTCCACCCCACCCCCTGCCTGGGACCAGCCCCTCTCACCCGCCAGCCTTGCCTGGTTAATTTTTCTGGGAGGGTTGCTGGTCAAACTCCCCTCCGCTTCAGCATCTTTTCACACCTCAGCCTCACCCTCCTGGGGGACCCACTGTCGTCTTGGACAAGTCATGGGTCACCAGCCACCTCTCTTCTGTGCCTACACCCAATTAATCATCTCTTCCTAGTGATTTGCATGACAACTCTCCCACACTTGGCTGCACAGTGGAGTTTTCTGGTTTTATCACCTCAGTTAACCTTGGCCTCATGGGTCGCTCTGGATTCCCCAGCTACCCCGCCACAGACCTTCTGAAGCCTGCCTCCCTGCCTGGGCTTCAAGGAGTCCAGCTTTCACGAGACTTCCCTTACCATCAGTAAACAGGTGTCATGTAGAGGATGGGAAGACAGGAAAGCAAGAGCCCTGAAGTTCCTGGTGCATGTCAGAGCTTCAGGCGGCCCAGAAGAAATTGTCTAGTCCAATCTGGTGGCCTAATGATAAGGAGTGGTGCTAACCAAAGCAAAGGCCCTCGGTTCAAACCCACTAGCTTCTCCAAGAGAGAAAGATGGGCAATCTCCTGTGCAATTTACAGCCTTGGAAAAAATCTGCTGGAGGGTCAGTCAGCTGTGAGTTTGTTCTGACTCGATGGCACATAACAAAACAACAAAGTCCAATCTAAACTCAACTTACTTCACCCCCATTTCACAGATGGAGAGCCTGCGCCCAGAACTTGTGTTATAAGGTGTCCCAGACCCACTTTCTGAATTACAAAAACTTGGAATATGCACGCGGGGGGTGGGGGTGGGGGGAGGGAAGCTCGGTGGTGGAGAAAGCAGCACCTACAAGCTCAGGAACGCCTGAGCGTTGCTGGCAATGACCTGAAGCTTAAGGAAGGGCCTTCTCCCAGAGCTACACCCTGAATTTGGACTCTGGACCTTTTAACCGTGAAACTGCTCTTTAAAACCACCCACTTAGGATGATTCTGTCATGACAGCACTAGAGAATAGGACACAAGATCCTCACGCCAGGAGCAATGCCAGCCCTAGGGCTTGGGGCCCGCCTCCCTCTAAAGTATTTTGTTAAGAGAATACAATATCTTTGCAAACATCATCAACAAGCTGGGGTTGAGTGAATTTTGCTTAATGTCTAAATATTGGGTCTCAACAGCTGTGTCCCCTCTGATTAGCCTGAGTCATGGCATAGGAAAGAGGACAGGCAGGCGAAGTGAGGCTCACCAGCCAGAGACCTTCTCACTGGCCTGAGAAACCCACATTCTCAGTGCAGTGAAGCAGCTCCATGCTCCACCATGTCCCCATGTTGCTCCTGCCCCTCTGAGTCTCAAATCTCCGGAGACATCTGAGGAACCAGGGAGCAAATGAACATGAAAATACAAAAGTGAGGCCTGAAAATGGGGAGAGAGTCGATCAAGGAATGATTGGAAACACTTGAACTCCTCAAGTTCCCAGATTGTCAGGGGCCAAGTCCCCAGCACTCACCATCAGAGATTGCCTTCAAGTCACAGCTTGGGGAAACCCGTCAGAGGTTCTAGTCTAGAACCGGCTTGGCAGCCCTGAAAGGACTCAAGCGTTCTGTGGTGCGTTTTGGGCAGAACTGGCTGAGGCTCATGCCCAGGCCCTGACCCCAGCCCGGGGCTCTGCACGTGGTGGGAGAGCAGGGAGGAGGAGACTGAAAGCAGGGTACCAGTGGCAGGGCTCATCATTTTTCTTGTGGCTGTTGAAGAGGCATTGCAGAAACAGCTCAGGAGAAAGCTGAGCTTCCTCTGACAACACGCTTGAGGTGCTGTGAGGAAACCAGTGTGACTGTGATGAGACAGGCTGTGAAAGTGAAATTTACAATCTGTGCTGGGGAAAGTGAAAAGGTGGTGTCCATCCCATGCAAATCACCTGTGGCCTTTGGTCCACACCTGTAGCAGCTCACAACATACAGAACACCTGGCAGCAGGTGGGGCCCCACTCCCATGCCCCCCACACTGTCTGCACAGGGCCGCCAGCTCCAAACACAATTGGAGATAGGGAGCAGACAAAGCACCCCTGAGGGGGGGCCTGGGAGCCTGTGCTCTGAGGCGGGGCATCAGAGTGGACCTGCTTTGTAAGCAGCTAAAGTGGCCCCATAGAAACTGCTCCCTGGGGACAGCACGCAGAGGCCACCCCAGCCAGCTTCTGTTCCTGTGTGTTCATAGGCATTTACACCCCTGCCACTCTGTGTCCCGTTCCCTGACTTCCCCTAATCCTGACAGTCTAGGCCAAACAATCCCACGAGGAAACCTTCCCTTGTCTCAGTTCTGCCTCCTAAGCCCATGCACTTCCTCAGAACCTTATGTGCTTTCGAGTCGCCTGTGACTCATAGGCAACTAATAGAGACCCTATCTATGCACAGTAACTCTGAATTCTGCCATATTCTTAGCCAATCTCACTGTCTCCGACGCTCCTGTCCCTGTTACCCCAGTTACTGTGTCCATTCGTCTCATCTGCCAATAGAGTTACATCCATGGGTGGAATATTGTAAGGCTTTGTTTCAAACTCTGAGGGTTTGGATATTCCACTTGAAGAGTCCAAACTTCACACAACAGCTTCCTAATCACCTCACTACAGCATCAGGGCTCTTATAAAAAATTACTTTTTATCCCCTTCTTCAGAAAACCTACACAGACCCTAAGTCTCAAAAACCACAATGCACAGGGACCTCTCCCCACCCCAGAGGTGAGCACTGAGACTTTGACTCACTTCTGTGACTTAAGAGACATGATTAAACCCAGGGTGGATTTTCTATGCCCAGTGGTTTTCCATTTTGTCTTTTCATTTTTATTTTAAAGACTTAATTTTAACAAAAGAGCCAAATTACCATTAAGCTCTAAAATGAACTTGTTTAGGAATGGTGTTTTTTTTTTTTAGAAAATAGGCATTCAATATGGTGCTTTAATTAACTTTGGAAAAGGATAATTAAACTGCTCTTGTGCCAGCCTCTGGCTTGCAAAAAGGAAAGACAAGAGACCGGAGGCTAGAGGGTCTCACCTTGGCAAAAGTCTAGAACCGCCTGGAAAACTTTAAAATTTGCCACACCCAGGTGGCACCTTTACACCAACTATATTGAAGCCTGATGAGTTAGAACCCAGACACCAGGATGTTGTTTTAAGCTCTCAGGTGCTTAATGTGCATCCCAGGGTGGGTATCTCTACTCCATCCAGAGTGTCTCAATCAATCCAGGCTGACAGCTGTCAGCAGAGATGGGATAAGAGATATGGGAGGAAGTGGATCAGTTGTGAGCCTGAGAGTCATGGCGAGGGCTTCACACCACGTCTCAGCTTTGGGTGGAATCAAGCGAGGTAACACTCAGGTATGCTTGGGTTTATAGCCAACCTCTAAGAAAGAGTCCTACCTCAGTCCTTTGGTCATATATTTAACAGCTTTGTTGTTGTTATTGCCATCAAGTCAAGAACAACTCCTAGCAACCCTGTGAACAATAGATCTGAACTCAGTCCTGTCTTGTGCCATCCTCATCCTCTCTGACATAACTCGAGCCCAGTCATAGTCAATTTGATGGCATCTATCAACAACAAAATCACCTTAAAGAGCCTTGTTGCTGTTTGCCAAGTTGAAACTGACTCATAGCTGACCCTTCAGCAGGTTTTCGAAGGTACTTAATCGCACAAGAGACTACCCATTCTTCTCACTCAGAGCAGCTGGTAGATTTGAACTCCGTGCCTTTGAGATTGCAGTGCAGCTTCTCACCATAGGCTAACTTTTAGCCCAGTGTCTCCACTTCTAAGGCTCCATCCTGAACAGCAACAAGGAATGTCCCTGGAGAATTCTATACTAAGATTGTCTTCTTGTTGCTGTTAGGTGCCATCAGGTCGACTATGACTCATGGCGACCCTATGGACAACAGATCTGAACCTTCCTCTGTCTTGCACCATTCCAACGGGATCATAGGATGTTTTTTATAAGTGTGGGTCTTGGAAAAGCTCCACAATGCAAGAATGAAGAAGTAAAAGATAAGTGCTTGAGAGTCAATTCAATTGAGCATGAAGAAGTCATAAACTTCTCAAGATGTTTAAAGTTGCACATTCGATGGGGATGTACTTCCCCTTACCTATGTCCTCTTGTTGAAAATGTTCTTCAGTAAGAGGACAGACATATAAAGTATGGTGTGTTCACAAAAGGGAATGCTCTGCTACAGAATTAAAGGCTGCAACACATGGTGGGCATGGAGCAGTATATCCCATTTATGTAAAGTGCAAAACAAATTCACAGCATTAAAAGTCAAGAGAAGAGTTAGCCTTTGGGGACTGTAGTAACCAGAAGTAAAAGAGAACCTTCTGAAGCCCTAAAAATGCTCATCTTTATTTGGGTGTTCAAGAAGCTTGTCCTGGAATCCACTAACTATCCAAGACACTGAGCTTATGTCTACCTTCTTGGCTCTCCCACGTCTAAGTTAGTTACCATTAGGCTTCCTCCTCTCCAGTGCACACATCCAAATCCATAAAGAATATTTCATTTGCCCATTTGTGCCTTGATCCATCTGTATCCCAAATCCAATGTTCTTAGATGCCACTGAGTCATCTATAACTCACAGGGATCCTATGAACAATGGAACAACCTTGTCCTATCCTGTGCCATCTTCATCGTCTCTGATATACTTGAGTTCATTGTTATAGTCACTACATCAATCCATCTCATCAAGGGTCTTTCTTTTTTTCATTTTCCTATTACCTTTCCAAGTATAATGTCCTTTTCCAAGGACCAGCCACTCCTAACAACATGCCCAAAATATGAGACCAAATTTCACCATCCTTACAAATATGTATAAATATGAAAAAATCCTTTGAATGATACTTGGGTTGTTTGCTTCTCTTTGTTGTTGTAAATTGTGCTCTCGCAAAGAGAAACAAATAACTGAAGTGTCCATCATTGGATGAATGGATAAACTTTGGTACATCTATACAATGGGATATTATGCAAAGTTAAAGGAAAATGAAGCATCCATGAAACGCTTCTTGAAACTGTAGGACATTATGCTAAGTAAAATAAGTCAAGGGCAAATATTGTAGAAGTCCACTACTGTCTAAAGTTAAGGAAAGATTAAATTGGGTGAAGAAAAATATATAAAAGGGAATGATCAGAGCAGTATCATTAAGGAAAAGGAAGACATAGGGGTACACAGGCATCCCAGACAGTAAAAATACTGTTACATAATCTGGAAATATCAGCAATTGTCATTGGTAAGGGCAGTAGAATTGAGAACCACGCATATAAACAACAGATCTTAACCCTGTCCTACGCTGTTGTTATTGGTAGGTGTCGTGGAGTTAAGTATGACTCATAGTGAGCCTATGAACAAAAAATCTAAACCCTGTTCTGTCCTGCACCATCCTTACACTTCCTGACACATGAGCCCATTGCATCTGTCACCACGTCAATCTACCTGGTTGAGGGTCTTCCTCTCCTTCGCCGACCCTCAACTCTTCCTAGTGTTATATCCTTCTCCAAGGAATAGCCTCTCCTAGCAACATGTCCAAAGTACGCGAGACACAACCCCATCATTCTTGCCTCCAAAGAGCACTCTGGCTGCACCCTCTCCAAGACATATTTGTTCATTCTCTTGGCTGTCCATGGAATGCTCAGTGCTCTTCTCCAACACCACAGCTCAAAGGTGTCAATTCTTCTTCTGTCATCCTTATTCACTGTCTAATTCTCAAATACATAGCAAGTGATTGGAACAAGTATGGCCTGAATCAGACATACCTTAGTCCACAAACTAACATCATTACTCCTCAATAATTTGGAGATATCACTAACTATAGATTTTCCCTGTGCAATATGTCTCCTGTTTCCTGACTGCTGATATCAAGGGTATTAATTGTGGATCCAAGCAAGATGAAGCTGCTGACAGTTTCAGTCTCCTCTCCATCCATCATGATGTTGCCTATTTGTCCCATAGTAGACATGAATCTATACTACATAGGCTGATGGGCACGATGAACAGGTATTTGTTGGCAAATAAGACAGTTCTCACAACCTCATAAGTTTGTTGTTGGTGTCGTATACATATGGATTTCACTTAATGGTGTGCACAGGAATCAGAGTGATTACATCTGTAGAAATAATCATTGGAGAAGTTCAGTATCAGCTGTGAGAACTAGAACAGATACTGATTGTGGAACAGACCACCAACTACTCATAAGCAAGTTCAAACTAACAGTGAAAAAAGGTTGAATCAAATCCACAGGAACCAAAATTTGACCTTGAGTCTATCCCACCTGAATTTAAAAACCACCACAGAAACAGATTTGAGACCTTGAACACCAATGAACAAAGATCAGATGAGCTGTGGGAGGATATTAAGAATATCATTCATGAAGAAAACAAAGACAGAAGAGGAAGAAAATACCTGAAACAGATGTCAAGAAGAGACTCTCAATATTTCACTAGAGTGCCAAGAAGCCACAGCGAAGGAAGAAAGCAAGAAATGAATGACTTGAACAGAAGATTTTAAAGTGCAGTTTGGGAAGACAAAGCAAAGTATTATAGTGAAATATCGAAGTCAGTGAGACTGGCTCAGGATGGGGCGCAGTTCAGGGCTATTGTATATAAGGTCGGGTCGCTATAAATCATGGGCAACTCGATGGCTCATAACAACCACCACCACCTCTGGAACTGTGAGACAATAAATTTCTATTCCGCTAAGCCATCCAGTTTGTAATATGCTGTTTCTGCAGCCCTATGAAACTTTCCCAAATGGACCAATAAGCAATATCATGTTAAGCAGAGAAGATATTAAAGTTACCAAGGATTTTGTTTCATTTAGATCAATTATTGATGCCCCTGGAAGCAACAGTCAAGAAATCAAACAGCACTGGGGAAATCAGCTACAAAAGATCTCTTTGAAGTGCTAAAAAAGTAAAGATGAGACTTAGAAGTGCTGCTGCTGTTTTAATTATGTGCAGGGAGCTGTAGGGGTAAGAACTGCACTGCAATCTCAAAGGCATGTGATTCCACCAGCTTTTCCATGAGAAAACAGTGGGCAATCGCCTCTCATGTGATTTGACAACACACAACAACATGCTGGACAGTGAAAAGGTAGGCCAAAGAAGACTGTATTCACTTGCATTATACTGTTGGCAAAGCATCTTGACTATACCATGAACTGACTTCCAGGAAAATGAACAAATCTCTCTTGTAAGAAGCACTGCCTCAGAGCCCCTTGGAAGTATGCATGACGCAGCTTCCTCATAGGTGCTTGGGATGTCTGACCAGGAGGAACCAGTCCTGCGAGAAGGACATCATGCCTGATAAAAACAGGCCAGTGAGAAACCAAGGATGTGGAATGACACAATGTCTCCAACAGCGGACTGACGCAGAGTGACTGTGGTACAACGCATGAGCGTTGGTTCTGTTGTTCACAGGCTGGTTGTGAGGTGGAACTGACTTTGATAGAACCTAACAGCAACAAAAGGCTAAGACACCAACTAAACAGCTTTGGGTGTGTTTGTGAGGGAGGCAGAAAGGACTCAAAGATGTTGTTGAGTACCATCAAATCGGAACTGACCCATAGCTGACCCTCTGGTGGGTTTTCAGAGGCAGTTAATCGCAGAGGTGGAGATTGCCCATTTTTCTCCCATAGTGCAGCTGGTGGACTTGAACTGTGTACCTTCAGGATTGCGGCACAGCTTCTTGCCACTAGGCCACCAGAACTCCCTCTCTATGAGTCTATCTACGAGTCTCTTAAATTTTGAGGACCAAAGAAGGTAGACACAGTGTCTTAGAAGGGAGGTCCTAAGTTGGGGCCTTGAACCCCAGCTGGCTGAGAAGTTTCTTAGCTGGGCTGTTTTCCTTTTGTTCATTTTTATAAGATCATATTTGGAAGGATTCTTGGTGATTCCTCTTCTGGTATTCTTCTATGATGCCTTCATGTGGTCTCCCCACCCAACCCAAGTTCATAGAGGACCATACTCGGGCCCAGAAAAGGGAAGTGGCATGTGGATGGGCTAAGATGACGTGAACCCAGCTAGCTGCACTTGAAGTCAGGGAAAAGGTCAGGCAGGTGCTGGGGTTTGACCTGAGACCACCAGCTTGTCAAAGTTCACCTCAGAGCACTGAGACCAGGAAGCCCCCTCAGACAGACGAGCACCACCGCCTCAAGGACCCCTGGGCCAGTCATCCTGAGAGCGTGGCCAGAATAAGATGCAAGCAAATAGACTGGTGTGTTTATACAGGTCAGCAGCAGTTCCTTCCAAATCTCTGTGGGGTATTTTGCTTGGGTTTTCAGAAAGTATCCAGATTAGCATGAGGTAAATTCCCTTGTCAAAGGGTTGGTACGTTGTGCGAGCAGCTGTTGAAGTGGAAGTGGCCCCCGCTGCCCACTTGTCGGTGTGTTTAACCAGGCAGGACAAGGAGGGTGCAAACACCGCCCTGCACAAAGAGGATTACTTTCCCCTCACATTCTCATGAATTAATTTCTCCTCACTGTGTAAACACGGTGGGCTTTGTACACGCAACTGTACAAATGTCTTTGTCAACCCAACTGTTTACTTACAGCATTTGCTTTGACAATGAACTGGGGCCCCCATAACTGCTCTGCCAGACAAACCAGCCTCCTTCTCTGCCTGGGGTTAAACTGGCCTCTCTGGTGTGGAGAAACACAACCAGAGAGGCAAGTTGGGGCTACTGTGTGGGGCCCCCAAACCCTGAGACCTTGAAAGGAAAGCTGAGGGAGGTGGAAGGATTCAGTCCTTGGCTCTGTGATCTGAGGGACACTCTGTGGAGGGCAGCCCCCTCCTACCTCCACTGCTGCAGCTGCTCCCCAACATTCCTTTCTCCCGTCTTCTTTGCTCCTCAAGCTCTTCCCAATTCAGTGTGGCAGGATCTAAGGACAGGGCAATGGGCTTGCTAGCTTAAAACAAAATGAAAACTCATTGCTGTGAAGCCAGAACTCACTCATAGACTCACAGAAGGAGATTGCCCATCTTTCTCCCACCAAGCCACTGGTGGGTTTAAACTGCCAGATAAATGCAGCCTCTGTCTGCAGCCACTGGAATTTTGCATGGACGAGGAAACTGAAGAGCCAAATCTTTGGCACAGGCTCTTCAGACACACTCCTTCGCTGAATTGAGGAACATAGTAGTACCCTTATCCATCTAGAACAGTGGTTCACGGCCTCGGGTCAAACTCTTGTGATAATGGGACCAATCCCAGCGAGGAGATGGCTGCTGCAAATGATCCAATGTTTAAAAAGCTTGGATTTTGAAATTTGGGCACAAGGTATGGAAATGCTGTTGTGTGTCCTGAGTCACCCACTGAATGAAGACGACCTCTGTTCATTTCCTTCCCCTAGACGTGGCATTGGCTGGCAGAATAGGAGATCTGTCCTACCTTGGGCAGTTTCCTAACATCTCGTCACCATGCTGTCTCACATAAATGTCTTCAATGTAATAAAGTGTTTCATCCTGCAAAATCTGTCAATAAAACAAATTAGTATGTGTGGCCTTGAAAAAAAAATGCAGCCTTTGGATTAAAAAGAAACATGAAAACTCCTACCTGTTGGGATTGCTGGGGTCCCAGCCCAGGGTGTGGCACACAGTAGGTGCTTCCGGGTCGCTGCTCCCATCTGGCATCTGTCACTCATATTCAGAAGCCACACAACATGCGTGCTTTGTACATGTATATGCTTTGTTTCAACACAGTTAAGTGTTAGAATTTTGTGAAAATAAAAATAAGGCTGCGCCACATATAGAGATATGCTTGCAGATGTTTGGGAGGGACTGTATTCATATATTTCAAGAACTGTATCTTTGAAAATGCCCCAGACATATTTGGATTTATCATAAGCATGTATTAAGTTTATAAACTCTAAATAATGTGTCTGAAGAAGAGTTGTTTCCTGGGTAAGCTCTGTCGTGTCCTTGCAGGGGTGTGGGGGCTCGGCTCTGCCCCTCAGCACCAGCCCAGGGCACAGAAACAAATGAGCAAAAATGTGGTGAATTGATATACAGACCTGAAACCATGAGTCCTAGCCACTTCTGGGAAGGCAGGAACATGGCTACTATCCCTCAAGTGCCTGAATGGGAGTTGATTCCAACTCATAGCGACCCTCCCTCAGGTTTCTGAGGCTGTAAAACCTCCCAGAGGAGACAGCTTATCTTTCACCCTGGTGAATTCAAACCACCAACCTTTCCATTTTCAGCCTGACTTTTTAAGCTAAGCCATCGGGGCTCCATGACACCTAATGAGTATGTAATAATATTTGTTGAAGAAATTATTAGGAATGAATGAATGTCATTCAGTCACAGTGATCTGAATCCGTTCTGAATTCATGGTGGCTGAACTCATGATTTTTAATGCTTCAGTGTTGGAAATCTAATGAGTCACTTAGAGAATAGAAGCTGCAAGGGTCCTTGAGATGTGTTGTCACCACGTTTAATTTTTTTCTATTACAAAGTGACAGAACTACCATATTTCAGAAGTTTGGACATAGAGAAAAGAAGAAAAATGTATATAACACAATTATAAACATTCACAATTAGTGTATTGTAGTTCCTTTAGAGTGTGTGGATGGAGGTACACATATCTCATTTACACATTTCATAGTGTGCTGTTCATATAAGTCTGTATCCTAATCCTTTTTCACACTTACATGATATCCTAATTCTTCTTCTCCATCTTGTTACAAAGTCCCCATCCTATTTGATGAGTGAAGCCTTCTCCATTATGCATTTTTACATAAGTTACTTGATCAATTATCTATTAT
This sequence comes from Elephantulus edwardii, assembly GCF_000299155.1. Lineage (NCBI taxonomy): Eukaryota > Metazoa > Chordata > Mammalia > Macroscelidea > Macroscelididae > Elephantulus > Elephantulus edwardii. Next base: position 2,085,985 of record NW_006399802.1, read on the forward strand.
TATATTGAATTATCTTTTCTTTTTAAAAGTATATAATGTGGAAATTATTGACCAATATCATTAATATCACATGCAAGCAAAATTTTGCTGAAGATTATTTTTCAAATGGCTACAACAGTACATTGACAGAGTATTGACAGAAATTGACACTGGATTCAGAAAAGGGATATCATTACTGATGTCAAATGTATTGTGGCTGAAAGCAGAGAATACTAGAAGGGTGTCTACCTGTGTTTTATCGACTATGTAAAGGTATTTGACTGTGTGGATCACAACAAAGTATGGCTAACATTGAGAAGAATGAGAATCCCAGTACAATTAACTGTGCTCATCCAAAACCTATACCTAGACCAAGAGGGTATTGTTTGAACACAGCAAGAGAGCGCTGCATGGTTTAAAGTCAGGAAAGGTGTGCATCAGAGCTGTTTCCTTTCTCCATAGCTATTCAATCTGTATGCTGAGAAAATCACTCGAGAAGCTGTACTTTATGAAGAAGAATGTGGCTTCAGGATTGGAGGAAGACTCATTAACAACCTATCTTGTGCAAATGACAAAACCTTGCTTGCTGAAAGTGAGGAAGATTTGAGGCACTGTAGAAGATCAAAGCCTTTAATATGGATTACTTCTCAACATCCAGATAAGTAAAATCTTCACTGCTGGGCCAGTGATAAATGGATAAATGATAAATGGAAAAAATAATAGAATTGTCTAGTGATTTCATCTTACTTGGGTCCACAATCATTATACTTGGTCCTAGCAGTCAAAAAAATCAAAAGACATATTAGCATTGGAAAATCTGCTTTTGAGGACCTCTCCAAAGTGCTAAAGAGTAGTGACATCAGTTTAAAAGCTACGGTGCACCTGATCCTTTTTTCCCCTCTCTCTCTCTTGCATACTGCTCAATCAGATCTAAATGGACATGAGGAAATTGCCCCTCTTTTTCCAGCAGAGCATCTGGTGGATTTGAACCCCGTGCCTTTGGGATTGCAGTGCTGCTAGGCCACCAGAGCTCCCTTCCATTGTCTTTTTTGGTTACTTGCTATGTATCTAAAGTTTAACAATGACTAAGGATGATAGAGGAAGAATCTATGTCTTTGAGTTGAGATGTTGGAGAAGAATACTGAATATCCTAAGAAGTGGCCCAAAACCCCAATAATGTCTCTCAGAGAAAGTGAGGCCAGGGTACTCCTTGGAAGCAAGAATGATGAAGCTTTGCCTCACATACTTTAAGTCTATTATTAGGAAAGGCCAGTTCTTAGAGAAGGACATCATGCTTGGAAAGATGGAGGGTCAACATAGAAGAGGAAGACCCTCAACAATATAAATTGACACAGTGATTTTTTTTTTACAATAAGTATATTGGAGAAGCTAAGGGATAAGGCAGGATTAAAATCAGTTGTTTATAATGTTGCTGTGAATTTCAGTCCACTTAATGGTACATAACAACACTATTCAATATTGTGGTGGTGGTGATAGGTGTCATCAATTCCGTTCTGACTCATAGAAGCCCTTTGCATTACAGAATGAAATGATACGTCCTGCAGCACCCCTACAATCACAACTGTGAGCTCATTGTTGCAACTACAACGTCAACACATTTCATTGAGGGACTTCCTCTTTTTTCCCCCCTCTTTAATTTTCCAAGTGTGATGTCCTTATTCAGGGGTTTATCCCTTCTCATAACCTGTGAGGAGCATTCTGATCATATTTCTTTCTTTTTTTTTTTGGTTTTGACCAAGTGATCTATCTTTCTTTCTTTCTTTCTTTCTTTCTTTCTTT
>NW_006399802.1:2087863-2103768 GCF_000299155.1 Elephantulus edwardii
CTTTCTTTCTTTCTTTCTTTCTTTCTTTCTTTTTCTTCCTTCCTTCTCTTTCTTTCTTTCTTTCTTTCTTTCTTTCTTTCTTTCTTTCTTTCTTTCTTTCTTTCTTTCTTTCTCTCTCTCTCTCTTCTCTCTCTCTCTCTCTCTCTTTATGAGAATTTACAGAGATTTTGGATTTCCATTCATTCATTGCTGCACTTCTCTCCCCACCCAGCCCTCCTCCCTCCCCGATCACATTTCTTAAAGCTAGATTTGTTTTTTCTTCTGGCAGTTCATGGTTTAGTCATTGTTCTTTGCCAACACCACATTTCAAATCCACCAATTCCTCTTTGTTCTTGTTTATTCATTATCCGGTTTTCATCTGCCTGTGAGACAACTTAAAACACCATGGTTTTGTCAGGTATGATTTTATCTTCAGGGTAACATCTTTGCTTTTTAACACTTTAGAGAGGTCTTTTACAGTAGACCTCCCAAAGCCATACCTTGTTTGTTTTCTGGACTGTGGTTTCAATGGACATTGCTTATTAATTCAAGAAATATTAAATCTTGGACAACCTTAGTATTTTCTCCATTTATCATAATGTTATTTAGTGATCCTGTTGTGAGGGGGTTTTGTTTTCTTTATATTGAAGTGTAATCCATACTTAAGTCTTTGATCTTAATCAATAAGAGTTTCAGGTGTGCATTAAATTTAATGAATTAATAACTTTTACCCAAACCCTTTACAGGCAATTGAACTCTAGATACCATCCAGAGATGCTGGGCATCTCAGGTCCATGTCCCCAGGAGCAGAGGGAACAAAACCATAAATTGTTATTTGTTCACTAGATATGGAGCTTGCAACAGAGTAATATAATCCACTGCTTCCTCATAGAGAAAGTCCTGCTGTGAAAAAATATCAGCAAAATTAAATATGTTAGTGACATTGTGATGTATTTTTGGTACAAGCTCTTTATCTCTTCATGGACATTTAGCCAAGCATTTACAGGCCAACACTAATTGGTGGATCACAGTTTGATCTGATCTATACAACTTTGCTAATGAACAGTTTGTTCAATATGGAAAAGTTTACATTTGGATGGATTCAAGGTTGGGTGTTGGAAGAGAGCAACAGTCCTTCCCTGAGCCTTACACTCCCGATCATCCACACTTAAATGATGGTGCCTGTTTCCACAGCTGTGCTCGCTCCTGTTTCCACGGTGCCCTTCACAGTCTGCTTGGTGCTCTTTCCAGGAGGCGGTGGCACCTGATTAGGCTTGTCGATCTCTCATGCACTGTCACATGTAAGTCGATGCTAGGGCGGTGAGAGGAGAACCAGGGCCACTTGTTTAGAGCAGACAACCATGAAACTGCACTGTGGGCACGTTTTGTAGGGCCTTCTGATTGTTGAAGGTGGTCATTTTGCAGTGGAATTCCAACTACTTTCAGAAAAAGAAAACAAAGACAGCCACTTGAGGAACCAGAGGGGGCTCATCAATTGCTACTCAGTGTGAGTCAGACATAGCTTTCAATAGCATTGCTAGCGTCTCCATGAAGGCAAGTGGGGAGAAGTTTCCCCCACTAAGGTCTCACTTCCCCCAGGAGTCAAGAGGAAGTGGCTCGCTCTTCCTTCCCTTGACCTTTTCTTTATCCTTCTCTCTGAGAAGTCCAGGGTGCTGAGGGCTATCAGGATGAGCCCCCCAGGAGCTGAAACTCTAGGAAGTATTACACATGGCCTTGCTTTCCCCATTGGCCTGTGTCTGTCAACACAACCTCCTCCATTACAGATCCATCCAGACCAATTTGCACAGCGGGGTGACCCCGACTTCTCAGCCATGGGACCGACTCAACAGAGACTCTGCTGGTTTCCCAGAACGCCCTGTGGAAAGAGCAGCCTGCATCTCATTACCTTCATTTACTTAAAATACCTGCCTTTGCAGCAGTGAAACCACCCAAAATACTCACTTCTTTCTTTCCAGCTGGACAAGTTGAACTCAATTTGCATTAGAAAATTTATTTTCAATTAAGTGATAACAATCCTGTTTGGTGCAAAAATAATCTTGTCCAAAGGCCAAATAGTTTATCCCATTACACCAGCAGGCCTTGGCAGGAAAACCCATTATTAGCACAATCTCTATGCAGGAGAGGAGGCTGGGACCCTGACCCTCTGAGGGGCCTCTGACCCCTTGAGCCCGGTGGGACTGCTGGCCTGGTTTGCCCCCGAGCCCCCTGACCTGTTGCTGCTGGTTCTGGCTTGGACTGAGAAGGGAACACCAGGCAGCTGGTGAGGGGAAGGCTCAGAATAGAGACAGGAGCCCTGAGTTTCTGGATAAGCCAGCCCTCTCTGGGCATCAGTGTCCGTCTCTGTGAGGGGATTTGTGAGGTTGGATGTGAGCCCTGCAGCAGCTCAGATATCCCAGGTCCCCAGTCATCCAAAGTTCCCTAGGTTGACAGCTGGATTTTCTGTCACAGAACCAGGCCTGCAGCCAGCCTGACTTGCAGGTGTCCTGGGCACTGCTGAGGAGGTGCTTTACCTCCACCTGTCAGAGAAGCAGGCTGTGGGTAGTGAAGCCTGTCTCTCCCAGGAGCCGCTGGTTCAAGCCCAGTCCTGGCTTTGAGAGCAGAAAGCACTGAGCAGAGAGAGCTTTCAGAGGCTGAGGCGCAAACAGGAAAGATCTCAAGAGAGTTTTCACTGGGCATGCGCTCACGCTCCTGCAGCACCGAGAGCTCACCTCTGCCACAGACGCTTGTTTGCTGCAACCGCCTTTGAGGGAAGCTGGTCTCAAAGGTCTCCTGCCTCCATTGGCTCAGCCCCAGTTCTCCCTGGCAGCCCTCCTGAGTGGCCGGCCCTACCAGCCCGCTCACTGAGTGACCCCAGGCAGTGCCCAGCTAGGCCTGAAGATGGAGTTTAAAGGCACCAGCCACCCGACATAAATGCACAGGCAGCAAAGCTATGAACACACCCACAGCTGTCTCCATCCCTCTTAACTCTGATGGCTTCACACGAGATGATTACAATGTGAACAGACTATTCTGAATCCACGTTTCCACCCAACATTACTTGGTATCTTATATACTTCCCTATTCTCCACCGGGGCCAGGAAATTCTGTCTTTATGGCAGGATCGCTTCCCCTCGATCTGATTGGAGTTGTACAATTTCATGTACTGTCTTCTCCCTTCCCCGTGAAGTTGCTGTGAACGTGTTTCACCAATTGCCTTGGCCTCCTTCCTGATGCTCCACTTTTATCACAAGTCTCAAGGCAGATATATACTTGTTTTTACTGTTGTGTGCTAATAAAGCTTCACAAAGACTATACATTCATTGACTTCTAATCTGACTGAAACTTGGTTAGGCTTATAAAAAAATGACAGAGCACACAGCCCAGTAACTTATTCCCCAAGTGGCTGCCAAACTGGACAGCTTGAGGAGGTAAGCCCCAGCCTCCACTGAGTTCTGAGCACTTCTGCAAAGGGCCTCACCCCAGCTGGCCAACCTGGCCTTCCTGCTTAACCACGATCCTTTCCAGAGGACCTCAGAAAAGCCTGAGGGGAAAGCAGAAGTCACAACATGCATGCCGGCTGAGCCTACACAACACTTCGGGGCACTGAAGAGGGAGGTTGTGTTTTCACCCTTCAGTTTGTATGTGTGTTCACATGCATGTGTGTCTAAATGAATAAAACAAGACATTTGACATTTTAATATTTTTAAGAGTGTTCTACTCAGTGACATGGATTATGTTGATGACGGCGCTCTGACAGCCTAGTCTGTAGGAAGTTATGTCTCTCTATTAGTTCAAATCCACCAGCCGTTCCCTCAGAGAAAGATGAGATTTCATGAGATTGACAGCCTTGGAAACCCTACAGAGCATCTATAAGCCAATTCTAACTGAACGGTGTTAAGAGTTGAGAGAGAATTATGTTGATGCTAATTCTGTTGTGCAACATCACCTCTATACATTTCCAAATTTTTTCATCATTCTTAACAGAAGCCACCCTGTATCCAACAGAAGGAAATCCTGCCCAATCCTGCGTCATCTTCAGCCCACTGTTGCATTCACTGGGTCAATTAATCTCATTAAGGATCTTCCTCTCTTTTGCTGATCCTCTAATTTTCCAAGCACAATGTTCTTCTTCAAGGATGGCCTCACCTGATAACATCTCAAAGTTTGTCCACTGAAGTCTCACCATAGGTGAGGCCCCTTAGAAAGAGCCTTATCCACCACAACAAGATAAACAATCCAATTGCAAAATGGGCACAGGATATGAACAGACACTTCACAAAAGAAGACATTCAGATGGCGAACAAATACATGAAGAAAGGTTTAAAATCCCTACCTCTAAGAGAGATGCAAGTCAAAATAACATATCATATGATATACTGTCACCCCAGTAACAATAGCAATATTCAACATTCAGCAGCAAACAACAAATGCTGGTGCAGTTGTGGAGAAACTGAAACACTTATTCACTGTTGGTAGGAGTGTAAAATGGTGCAACCACTATGAAAGGCAGTATGGCGCTTTCTCAGAAAGTTGGAAATAGAGACATCATCTGACCTAGCAGTTCCACTACTGGGAATATACCCCAAAGAAACCATAACCACCACCCAAGCAGATATATGCACACCAATGTTTATTGTGGCTTTGTTCACAATAGGAAAGAGTTGGAGACAACCCAAATACCCATCAACAAATGAATGGATAGAGAAGCTGTGGTATACTCACACAATGGAATACTATGCTGCACTGAAAAATAAGGAACTCATGAAATATTATACAAAATGGGTGACCCTGGAGGACATTATGCTGAGTGAAACATCTCATTCACAATAGGATAAATAGTGCATAATGCCACTGTTGTAAAACAGGACTGATATCAAGGTTGGGGAGAAACTAAGATAAGAGGGGATAAATTATGTATACTGCATTGAAAGAGATGAGGGAGAGAACTGTTTAAAAGGTATATATGATTAAGTATTATTTCATGACAAGAGTACAGAATAAGAGCTGCATAGTAAAGTGGACTTGGGAGGAGGATATTGTATAACAGTGAAATTTTTTTTTCTTTTCAAAAAGAAAAGCAAACTGGGGGGAGGGGTGGGCAGGGAGGAAAATATGCAACAATGAATGAATGGAAATCTGAAACAAAAAAGAGAGAGAAAGAAAGAAAAAGAGGAAGGAGCCTTATCCCTGACCTCTCCTTCTGGGACTTCCCTTAGAGGTAAAAGTGTTATAAACTCCAAGGAACTGGGCTGGTGGGATTGGTGGTGTTATGAGAGCAAAGAGATTGTGGGAACTTGCTTTCCTGTTGAGTAAAGGCAGAGGGTGGTCCCACACTCAGCAAGGCGGCAGAATGGAAGGTAAAGAGGATTGCATGGAACATTTGAGAAACACACGCGGGGAGACTTTAAAGTTCCCCATGCCCGACAGAGTACAGGAGAGTCAAAGGCCTCCAGTGGTCCCAGAGAGTGTCTGCACTCTTTGCAAGTCCTTTCGTCATACTTTTTAAAATATTAAAGACCAAGGATGTCAACTTAAAGACTAATTTTCATCTGACCCAAGTCCTGCTGGTTTTGATTACTTCCTATGCCTGTGAAAATTAGACGATGAGTAAGGAAGATCAAAGTAAAATCCGTACCTTTGAGTTGTGGGGTTGGCAAAGAACACTGAACATCCCATGCACTGCCAGAGAACAAGCAAGTGTGCCGTGGAGGAAATACAACCAGGGTGCTCCTTATAGGCAAAGATGGGGAACCTTTGTCTTATATATTTCGGGCATGTTGTCAGAAGGTAGCCATCCTCGGAAAAAGACATCATGTTTAGAAAAATGCAGAGAGAAAGAGAGGAGGAGCCTCCACAGGATGGATTGACGGTGACTGTAACAGAGGGCTGGAGCATGGCGAAGCCCATGAGGATGGTGCATGATAAGGCAGAGGTTTCTAGCTGTAGTTCATAGGGTCGCATGATGTTGTTGTTGATTGTCTTCTAGTCGAGCATGCCTCATAGCGACCTTATGAACAAAAGGCCTGAAGCCCCTCTGCAACTATCAACATTTATTAAAGTTCACAGAGTTTTTCAAGGCATGATGTTTAGGAAGCAGATGCCACTCCTGCTTCCCAGGGTCACATGATCATAGTCCATTCGATAGGCCCTAGCAACAACAACCATTTTGCCTCCCTCTGTTTCTCTAGCCTGGACAGACGCTCCTCAGTGCTCAGTTCTGCCCTTCAGTGGCCTAGGATAGTCAAAGGCAGCAATGCAGCCTCGAGAATCCCATGCCAGGCTCTATGCTGGTTGCCCTCCATGTGTTCACTCATAACAATGCTAGGAACCCTTCTTACTTATCAGTGAGGAAACAGGTTCAGAGAGGCTAAAATAATCTGCTCAACGTCAAACAACATGGAATTCAAGCCGTAGACTGATTTCTTTGGTTTCAACTGACTTTGGTACTTACATTCTTTTTCGACTCGGTGGAGGAAACACCAGCAGCGGTGGCAGTGCCCCTAAGCTCCTCTGACATACGAGTGCTCTCGGCCTGCAGAAGGGAAAGATGAAACCAGACATGAGCCGCCATATCTTTTAAGTACAGTTTTCTATATTCAAATTAGATGGCACAATCTCCATGAATAAAATTATAGTTCCCAAAGGGATCACGCCCAATTTAAATGTATAAGAGGCCATTAGCCGGCTGGGCTGGAGATTAGAATTTAGCTCCAGTGTCATTTGTGGTGTGGTTCTGCTCTTGCACAGGAGGCAGTGAAGATAATAGAAATATGAGGTCACTGGGGTCGGGGACCACTGGGCTGGCTACTAAGGACCTGGGTCACCCAAGAAACTCTGACCTGCCCTCGTGAGAGTTAGCTTCCTTTGCTCTTCGGATACTTTTCCTGGAACTTTGTCCGCTGCTGCCCACCTGAGTAACCTCAACAGGCATGGCAGGCAAGCTTCCTAGGAAGCAGATTTATAGACAGAGTCCAGCCAGTGTGATATTTATGGAGGGGATCTTTGGGATCTTAAGGGAGGGAAGGGAAACAAACAGTGGGAAAATTCAGCTGTAAAGACCCAGGCTTCACAATACCCAAGGCAGAGCCTCTGAAGAAGCTCCGAAGCTGGAATGGCCTCCAAGGGGTTGTCCAGGGTCTCACAGGATAGGGCTGGTGGGGGGCAACAGCTGATGGCCAAGTGCTGACCACACACACAGCTGCAGGGTGGCACATCCTTTCTGGAAGTGTCCACCAGAGCAAATGACTCAAGGTCTTTGGGGATAGTACTACTTTAGTGGCCTAAAGACAGAAGGAGATTAGGTAGGTAGGTAGGTAGGTAGGTAGGTAGGTAGGTAGGTAGGTAGATAGATGATAGATAGATAGATAGATAGATAGATAGATAGATAGATAGATAGATAGATAGATATAGCAAATCAAGGAGATAATATATATCAAGCTATTATTAGGACAGAACCTAGCAAACAGAAATTGCTAAATACATGTCCACTTCTCTCATTGTTGATCTTGACTTACATCACAGGCTTGACCTTCCCATGTCCACAGCCTGTGAAAGCATTTGGCCTCCCACAGATCCCAGGAATACTTAGGTGACAGCTTCCAAGTCAGCCCATCCATGTCCCAACGTCAAAGTTCTTTTATTCATGTCTCCCCTCCTCCCACCAATGCCTCCCTAGGCCCGACTTTGCCCTCAGGGCCACATGGTTAACATCTGTCTCTTCTGTCCTGCTAAGATGTACTCACACAGATTTTTCTCTGCGTGGGGTAGGTCTCTTCAATTCTCAACCCCATTCCCCTCTGGCTCACACATCTCCCAGGACCCTCACCCTCATTGCCCCACAGAAGCACAATAATATTGTGGCTTCAGCAACCTATCACTGGAAGTTGGGTGTCTAGGCCACTCTGACCTCTGGAGAAGGGGTCTCAGAGCACAGAACAAGCTCTCCCTAGAACTTGTGATGAAATCCAATCCCTTAACTCAGTCCTCTAAGCGTGAAATGACAGGATCCGTCAACCCCTCTCCACATGATCTCTTCCCTCTCTTTCCCACCCCTCCCTCTTCTCAGTAGCACCAGACTGTCCATCTGCCCTCTGCTCCTCATTTCCACCTCAGCGTACCTCATTTTCATCACTCAAGTCTCCTGTAAATCCTCTTCTCCTCAGGGAGATCTTCTCTGATTGCCTGGAGCCAGGTCCCCATCAACTTCCAGCCTTGTGGTTACCTTGCCCAGTTCAGCTTCCTTCCTAGCACTTACCACTGTCTTCCATGGTGTAAACTCACAAGACAGGCCCCATCTTGTTCATGGCTCTGTCCCTGCACCATCAAAGGTCCCTGACAGAGAGCAGATACAGTGCTTTCTCTTAAGTGAATAAATAAATACCTGGTGCCCCTGGTGTTCTCTCCTCCTGGCCTGGGAGTAGGGGACATGATTCTGACCTTAGGCATGGCCCTTAACTTTGTGGACTTCATAGTTTCTTTGTCTGTAAAATGGGCACAGACTCAAAGAAAACCATCTCTGAGGCCCCTCTCTGCTCTTCTGAGATTTCCCTAAGTGTGCTACACTTGTTAATAAGAAAAATGATCTCTAAATTCTCCTTAAAAATTCTGAAGCTTGGTACATATTTGACTGGGTAACATAGGTGACCCATGGTTTTATTTGTGTTCCTTGAAAATATGTTCCTTGGCTAGGCCACGATTCTCAGTGGTTTGAGTTATATAATTCTGCTATTGTTCGTTTTAGGTACCATCAAGTCGGCTATGATTCAAAACAACACTATGAACAACAGATGTGAACTTTGCCCTGTCCTGTACCGTCCTCACAATCTCAGTCACACACAAACCCACTGTTGCACTCACTGTGTCGATCCCTCTCTTGAGGGGTTTTCTCTTTTTCAGTGACCCTCTACTTTTCCCTGTATGATGCCTCTTACTAAAGACTGAGTCCTCCTAAAAGCATGCCTGAAGGAAATGAGGTGCAGTTTCACCATCTTTGCCTCTAAGAGAGGGTGCATTTCTTTTAAGACAGACTTGTTTGTTTTTTTGGCAGTCCATGGTATACTCAATAGTCTTCACAAACACCACAATTCAAAGACATCAATTCTTTGATGCATTGAACCCTAAAGAATGAATGAATGAAACTAATTCACTAAAACAGCAATGAATGAAACTAATGAATGTTATAGTTTGGCAGTTATGTAATGATGTAGGTTGGCATTATGTGATGGTGCAATCATTCCATATGATGTGATCTGTTGCAATGACCTTCTGTTTATGATGTATTTTTAAACCTGACCTTTACTTGTTAATCAGAATTAAGCTCTGTTTGTTATGTTAATGATAGGGAAGGATGCAATACCTTTACTTAGGTTGCAACGCTGATGATACAATGAAAGAGTGAGGTGACATGACCCGTGTTACCTTTTAGCTTACAAAAAAAATAAGCTGTTGTTGTTTTGTGCCATAAAGTTGAGCTGACTCATAGCTGACCCTCCAGGGGGTCAAAGGCAATAAATTACACGGGAGGAGATACAGATGATAAGATGATGGAGAAATTAGCAGAAAGGTACCTCAGCGCCACCAAGAAAGAAGGGCCAGAGCAGAACACATTGTTTGGACTTGGGGCCCCTGTGCTGAGAACCTCTTAGACCAAGAGAAAGACTCATGGAGATATTTAAGGAACACTGGGCCCAGATGTTCATGTGCAGACTTAGCCCCTAGGAGTGAACCCTAGTCCTGGCATAAGCCCACAATCTTGCTGGAGAGGCTGAGGGTTTTGGTGGGAGAAATACTGGGTGCAGTCAGGGAGATGTAAGTTCTAGTTCTAGTTTTACCACCAAAGGGCCAACCAACTGCTGGTCTTTAGCTATAACAGAGCTTCTTCTGGTGGTGGTATGAATGATTGAACAGAATTCCTCAAAAGAGAAGTTAATGGGACTGTTGTCAACATCAAAACAAGAGAGAGAAACTGGAGTGGGATGAGCTTCTAGTTTATTTTGAGAAAAGGCCTTTTTTTTTTAAAGGAACATGAGAACATCACAGGATATTTGGGGGAGAAAACAAAGACAAATAAAATTACCCATTGGCTCCACAATCAACACTTTTGGTACCAGCAATCAGGAAATTGAAAGGCAAATTGCATTAGGTAAATCTGCTGTCAGGTAGCTTCCCAGAGTACTGAGAAGCAACAATGTCAGTCTAGAGGCTAAGGTGTGCCTGACCCAGCCATGGTCTTTGCAATTACTTCATTGCATCAGAGAGCTGCACAATGCCTAAGGATGATAGAAGACGAATTGATACCTTTGAGTTGTGGTGCTGGAGAAGAGTCTTGAACATACCATGGACTGCTAAGAAAACAAATAGGCCTTGGAGAGAGTGAAACCAAGTTTCTCCTTGAAGGCTTTGATTTTGAAACTCCATCACACATACTTTGGACGTGTGGTCAGGAGGGACCAATCCTTAGAGAAGGAAATCATGCTCTGAAAGGTGGAGGGATAGCACAGGAGAGGAAGACCCTGGATGAGATGAATTGATACAGTAATTAGGACAGTGGGGTTAGGTGTATTGGAGTCAGTGAGACTGGCTCAGGACAGAGCAGACTCATAGGATCGCTATGAGTCACAGGCATAACAACTACAACATCCCTTAATATCACCCTTAAGAGGTTTAATGGGTTTCCAACTGTAATGTATGAGTGTTCCCTCATTCCTAAATGTATGGCTGAATACAAGCTATTGATATATTATCACCATATGACATAGTAGAGTTCCGATTATTCATAAAACTTTTTGTCCTGTTTTACTCCTGTTTCTCTTCTCCCTTCCTCCCAGTAATACTTTTTATATAACTCAAAATTTAAACTTATAAATGGTATAAACAATAATATTTATTATTGCACGTGAATCTGTGGGGGAAGTGAACAGTTATTCTGATCTAGGTCAGGCTCATCTGATCTTGGTTTGAGTTGGCGTGTTAGCAATGGGTGGACTGGTACTGGCTGGTCTAAGCTGGCCTCATTCAAACGTCTTGTGACTGGTTGGCTCCTGCTTTGAAGACAGAGGTGGTTGGGTTGCATGGTCATATCAAAGCGAATCACAAGACTAGCTCAGAGTCAAAGTGAGAGGAACTCTGAGTTTCATGGTAAAGGCCATGAATACAAGAAGGCTAATAATTACAGGATTGCCTATTGCCATCAATCTACCATCACTTGTAATTTTCAGAACCACACTTTTTCAATAGCAGTGGTTTTTCACAGAGTGAATTTATGCATTTGAAGTGTTCAAAAATATTTTTCGAGTAACGATTTGGTAAAAACATAGAAGAAATTTAATGTTTGAAGTCAAGAAAAGCAATGTTTTCCACTTTTAAGGAAAAACCCAAAGTTGAGTAAGAAGATTGAGCAAGAACATTCCTGAGGACCCTTAGTAGCCAGCCCACTTGTAAACCATCCTAAGTTCCCTATCTGATGGAACCCAAATGTGTCAGACCTGAATCCTCAGGTCAACCCTTAGTGACCATTGAAGTTACTTCCAAGTGTCACTTCCCACCTCAGTTTCCCTATCTATTAAACAAGAAGTTTGGACCAGAATAGTGTTCTCAAATGATGTTGCTCAATTCAAAACACCAAAGAACTGCCAGTGATGCTCTTCCAAAGCATATTTGTAAATGTATAAGAAAAAGATAAAGTTTATCTGTAGTCATTTCTCATTATTTGTGATACTTATGTTTTATAAACTTGCTGCAAACCCTGAATTAACGAATATCAAACCATTACTCCTAAAAGAAATACTGTTAGGTGACTTTTCACAACGTTTTCATCAATAGGTCATCTTATAACCTTGCTTAGTGTGTGTTTCTGTTTCAAGACCCTGTGTGGAGTGTATTGTTGGTTCATCAACCATGAACTCATGTCCACAGCACTATACCTCATGCCTGGATGAAGATATCTAGCACATATTTTCTCTACAAGGTACATCATAATTTATCTCTGCTTAAGAGCATACAATCACACTGCAACACTACAGTTGAGGCTATTGTAAATGATGAGACACCACAAAAACCTATGGGGAAAGCAGCACTAACTAGACCAGGAAAAGGACACTTATTTATCAGATGAGCTGAGACAAGACCTTACAGACCTCAGCTGTGTCTGGAGGCTCGCTTTTTTTTTTAAATTAGAGCATGTCCTCAAATGACCGAACACCACCCCCCCAAGTATAAATTTTGAGGTTGCGTGTGTATTTTGGAGAGTGAGGAAAATTCACAAATGCTTAATCCATGAACAAAGGGGATCAAATGAAGCGCTTCCTGCTCCATGTGAGCTATCTCTGAGAAGTGGTGTGTGCAGAGCAGCGGAGACAGCACGCAATGCTGCCCACTGGCACCTTGGAGCGTGAGGTTAGATTAGTGTATCCGGGCATGAGAAGTATGTGCCAACCATCACAGATCGGCCAGTGACTGCTTGTCTCTAGTCAGTGTCTTGTCTTGTAATTACAACATGTATCTGTGACCTTGCTCATCGTCCATTGTCTGTTAAATGCACAACACAATTTTAATTCCTATGGTTGATGCCAGAGGAGATTTTAAGTGTAAGGTGTATGCTTTCTAGCTCACGAGATCTTTTCTTTTCTTTCCTTTCCTTTAAAAGAGATTTCTTAGAAAGTTACATCCTCAAAGGGACAGACTTCCCTCCCTAAAAGGAAATATGGAAGAGAGGTCACTATCATTTTCAAAGAGGAGGTCAAGTAGGGGCCCTGCTGGTACAGTGGTTAAACACTTAAATGCTAACCTAAACTGGTTTGAACCCACTGGTTGCTCTGCAGGAGAAACAGGTGCCAATCTGCTTTGGTAAAAATTACAGTCTTTGAAACTCTATGGGGCACTTTTACTCTGTCTTAGTATCAAGTAAGGTTTGGGATTTGGGGTTTGCTTTAGTGTATCAAATAGAAACTCCTGGGCAGCACAAACAGTTAAGTATTTTGGCTGCTGATTTAAAGACTGGGTATTTAAATGCACCCCATTGAAAACTCTGTGGCTCTCAGTTCTATTCTGACACATGTGAGTTCACCATGAGCCAGACAGAGCCAAACAGCACCAGAGGTGTGTAATTATTTTCTACAGTGAACCAAAGAGTTTCACATTTTAGGTTTTGTGAGCCACGGTGGTCTCTGTTGAAACTAGTCAACTCTGCCAATGTAGTAAAAAAGCAGCTACAGGCGACATGCAAATTAATGAACATTACTAGGTCCCAATAAAGCATTATTTATTGACACTCAAGTGTCCTCTAATTGTCAGTGTCACAAAATACTCTTTTTTTTCCATTCCCCCCTGCCATTTTGAAATGTCAAAATCATTCTTAGTTCTCAGATTATATTAAAAAAAAATAAGAGTAGACTTTGATCTTCTACAGTAAGTTCTTCAAGTCTTCTTCACTCTCATACAAGGTGTGTCATCTGCTTAGTGTAGGCTGTTGATGAGTCTTCTTCCAAATCTGAGGCCACATTTTTCTTCACAAAGTCCAACTTCTTGAATTTTCTCAGCATATAATTGAATAGGTTTGGACAAAGGATTCCTGATTTTAAACCCTACAGTACCCCTTTGCCCAGGAGCCTAAGTTTGCTGACCTCTGATGTAGGCAATGTCTGTGTTTGCAGGGAGCCCTGGTGACAACAGCTGTGCTTAGCCTGCAGTACAACCAAAAGGCTGTGCGTTTCCAGTGATTAGAATCCACCAATGGATTCGAGAGCATCTCAACACCCAGCCCCAACCCTAACAACCCCCTTCACCACCAGCAACAAGTGAGGAGGATGGACAGTCTCCTCCCATAAAATTGTATAGCCTCAGAAAGCCAAGTTCAAGTTTTGAATTTGTATCTTTCAGGAATTCCTTCTTGGTGGCAGATTGATTATGCATTTGACTGTTGGAACCCACCAACAGCTTCATAGAAGAAAGACATGATAATCTGCTCACATAAATATTACTGTCTAGGACACCCAATGAGGCAGTTCTGCTCTGTCCCAGGGAGTCACTATGAGCTGGAATTTATGTGATGGCACTTAAGAACTATGCTGGTTACTCAGTCATTGACCTTTATGATCACTGTACCATATTCCCTCACTCTTCATACTTCTGAGCTGGTCCATGAGTTAGTGGCCATTCCCAACTGCCCTAAAGGCCCCGTTTTCTGACACAATCTGTGGGCATGTGCTCCAGGTACCCCCAACCCTCACAGTGGCCCCACAGAGCCACGAGCCTAGGGGTCTGCCTTTCTACAACGCCCTATTCTAGAGGCAGGCATGACTCCAAACACATCTTCTTCATCTGCAAGAGATAACGGATGTGCATTTAAAAAAGGAGGGGAGGGGATAAATGCATAGTTAATGGTTTTGTCTAAGTAACTGGGCAAATATTCATTTTCTTAAAACGTTAATACATAATTAACTGATAATAAATGTGATTGGATAAAACAGTCCAAAAATAATGCAGTACTTATTACTTGAGGGAATATAGCCAAGTCAAAAGAGGTTTAATTGTTCTTGAGACTGATAAGTTCTTAAAAGCAGAGATGGGACAAAACCTTCTTCCAGCCGCTAATGAGGGTTCCAAGTCTGGCTCCCAGTGCAATCCTGTGGAACAGGGTGGGGGTGGCGGGCTGGGGTGGCAGTGAGGTGAAAACTGCCTCTTGCAACTCAACAACTTGACAATGAATTAGAGAATATCTCAGCACCCAGCCCCAACCCTAGCAACCCCTTCACCACCAAGCAAAACCCACCATTTTAGTTCAACTGTAACAAGAACTTGCAGAGGCCTCATTACTGTTCCTTGGACTGCTAAGCCCCTTGGCCTGGGCTGAGTATTTTGAGGGACCAGGTCCTCTAGGCCAGTCCTAGGCTGTCAGGTCAGTGATCAGGTGAGGTATCAGGTCCTCTAAGTCAGTCCTAGGCTGTCATGTCAGTGTGTCCTCCAGGTCAGTCCTAGGCTCTCAGACAGAAGGAAGATGCTGCTGTTAGCTGCCATCAAGTCAGTGCAGGATGGGCAGTGTTTCTGTTGTAAAGAATAGTGACGAGTCAGAACTAATACTATGTGGTGTTGATGCAGTTGTACAGGGAAGATATGGACACAAAGTTCTCCTAATAACTCTAACAGGAAGGGGGGGGAGGGTAGCGTGCGGCCAGAAGACAGGGAAGATGACCTTAGAAGAGGTGTCTTCTGCCAGTTGAAGGTGAGAGACAAATGTACCGAACAAAGAGCCGCAGCCAGGGCCTGAGACAGGGAGGCCCCCGGGATACAGGGAACCGCTGGGACTGTCCCTGGTTCTGCCACTCTCTGGTGGCACAGTGGTTGTAAGGGTTTGAACCTACCGTTGGCAATCTGCTTCTGTAAAGGTTCACTCACTCTCTCACTGCCGTGAAGTTGGCACCGATTCAAAGCTGACTTTCCAGAGGGTTTCCTGAGGCTGGTTGTCACAGGAGGAGATTGCTCCTCATTCTCTCAAGAAGCTGCTGGTGGATTCGAATCACCTGAGAAGTGCAGCTTTTAGGTCAGTAGCCCAGCTCCTGACAGCCAGGCCACCAAAGCTGCCTTCTGTAAATGTTGTTTCCAGCTGCCGTAAAGTTCAGTGTGAGTCATAGTGACCTTACGAACAACAGAGCTGAACCGGGTCCTTTCCTGTGCCGTCCTCATCATCTCTGACACACTTGAGCCCATTGCCGTTGTCACCATGTCAATCCATCTTGTTGAGGGTCGACCATTCCTTAGTCATCCCTCCACCTTTCCCAGCTGGATGTCCCTGTCCAAGGAACAGCCTCTTCTCACTACATTCCCAAACTAGGTGAGACAAAGTTTTGCCATCCTTGCCTCCAAGACACAGCTGTCCTTTTGGCCGTCCATAGGACAGTCAGTGCTCTTCTCCAAAACCACAGTTCAAAGGC
>NW_006399802.1:2105218-2127672 GCF_000299155.1 Elephantulus edwardii
GACAAGCACTGTGGCATTTGGACAAGAACAAACTGGGAGGAGGGTAGAGAGAATAGTGCAACAATGAATGAGTGGAAACCCAAAATCTCTGTAAATGTTTATGAAAATTAATAAAAAATAGAAAAAAGAAAAAAAAAGAAAAGACTGTGGCCTGAATAGGTGCACCTCAGTCTTTAAACTGACATCATTGCTCCCCAGTTTTTTAAGAGGTCCCTAACAGTGGAATTTCCCAATGGGATATATCTCCAGATCTCCTAATTGCTAGTAGTAAGGGTGTTGCTTGTAGATCCAAGTAGGTGAAATCACTGACAATTTCAATCTTTTTTTCATCATGATGTAGCCTATTAGTGAAGTGGGAGGATTTTTGTTTTCTTGATGTTGAGATGCAATCCATACTATGTCTGCAGTTTTTGGTCTTCTGTAGCAGAAGCTCCAGATCCTCCTCACTTTCAGCAAGCAAGGTTGTGTCATCTGCCTAAAGATTACAGCCTTACAAACTCTATGAGACAATCCCATTCTGCCCAGTAGGATCACTAAGAGTGGAGTGAACTTGGTGGAGATGGCGAAGGACATTGTGAGAGGTATGGCCATGGGAACGGTAGAGAAAGGGGCCACAGATACGGAAGAAAAACAGCTGGACCAAAGCCACCAGGCCCAGGCCAGCCTGGCGAGCCCTGCCTGAGTAACACTGTCAGCCCTGCCTTTTACAATTCTTCTCTCTTGTGAATTCAGGTGGGGGAAGGTCTGTTGAGAGTCATGCCAGAATTCACAGGAGAAAGATTCTGTAATTTCTTTTAGCTCTGTGACTCTGTACAAAGTATTCAGTATTAATGCAGTTGACCATGACGTCTTCTGTGTGCGGGACTGGCAGACCAAATTACCTTTCCTTATCTCCTGGGGAGAAAAAAAAGGGCCATTTATTTGACATATTTCATAATCATTTCACCTGCTTGCCCCCTACTGAGAGCTCCCGTGACCTGGCCCTCCCCTTCCAGCACGTGCAGGAAGCATGTCGCCTAATAAAGTCCAATTTCTAAAGAATGTTTTTCATCTTAGAAAAGTGCATGATTTTCCATTGTATTTTTAATTCTCTATCTGCTTCTTTAAAGCACACGTTTCTGTTCTCATTTCCATCTTAGCTCATTAGTGCTTGAAGGGGCTTTGACATCTTTCTGGTTTGGCCTTTGACATGTGACGTGCAGAGTAGAGAGGGCAGTAGGCAAGGTCACAGGGGGACTGGGGTGACTACTACTTGCATGCCTGCTGGGGATGGCTCCTCAAGGGGTGCCTTATGAATCCCCAGGTTGGCAACTACAGGCCCGGCCCTAGAAGCTTTTTTTTTATTGGGAAAAGCATATTGGGGGTACAAGGAGGTGAGGGTTGGGGACAGAAGGGTGAGGATGGGCCAGGATGCAGTTGCAGAGCTGCACAGTTTGGTCAGTGGGGAGAGCAGGTGAAGGAAATGATGAGGGTCCAGTGGGGACCAGACGCTACAGAGGAATGACAAGCATTTTCCAATAGTAATTAAACCAACTGTCTTATTGATTAGGGAATTGGATGCTGACTCTCTGGCTTCTTCATGCTGAACAGGGGTGTAGATGTAAAGGGGGAAGGGAGGACGCTTTATCACCTTACTGGTGATCTTGGGTTAAAGCTGCTTGCCTTCTTGCACTGTTAGAAGATATTTTCCTGTCATTTGTTCCCCTCTGGACTGCAAAGTGTTTTCCCAGGTGGGTCCAGTGGGGATGGCTGATTGAACCCAGAGGCTCCATCCTCCTTTGCTTCCTTAGCTGTCAGTTGTATTTCCTTTTTGTCACTGGCACTGGGTTCAGGGTCAAGTATGGAGTAAAACTCAGAGTTAAGGTTACCTATAGGAAAGGGAGCAAACCTAGAGAGAACAAACTTGTGAGTTACAAATAGAAGGGCTTTGAGGGTGTTGCTTTCAGGTTTACTGGGGGGGAGGGTGGCAGAAGGTGGCCTAGGTAACATTGGATACCCTAGGCATTCTTTTATTGGGTTTTTTTTTCCTCCTTCCCCACCCAGGGGTCAGATGGCACAATCTGGGGACTGAGGAGCTCACCCTGAGGGCTGCGACAGCTCGAGCCAGGGGCTGAGGGCAGCCCGCCCTGGGCAGAGGGCCGCGGCGGCTCGCCCCAAGCCAGGGGCCGAGTTCAGCCCACCCTGGGCAGAGGGCCACGACGGCTTGCCCTGAGCCAGGGGCCGAGGGCAACCCGCCCCATGCAGAGGGCCGAGGGCAGCCTGCCCCGGGCAGAGGGCTGCGATGGCTCTCCCTGAGCCAGGGGCCGAGGGCAGCCCATCCCGAGCAGGGCAACACCCCCCAGGAGCTGGCTGGTATACTCCCTCTCCAATTGCCCCTACCCCAGTCTGGTCCCCTCACCTGACTGAGGACTCTGTGGTTAGGGATAGTGTTTCTAATTCCAGCACTGCCACTTTTACCCCCCCCCATAAGTGGTCATACTATATTTTGAAGTAGCTGTCACTGCCCTCCCCCTTTATATATGGTAAAGGAAACCTGAGAATTGTGAACAGACTCCCCCAAGTCTAACCATCTTTTGGCAGAAGCATTCAACAGAACAAAATATGTGGTGCATTTAGGATGTCAGTCCTCTTGTGCATGCTGTCACTGTTAAGGTCATCAGACTCAAAGTGACTTTCAGCAATCTATTGCGTAGGTAATTGTCTTCTTTGGCCTGTCCAATGCATAGGTAATCATATTCTTTGGCCTGTCCAATGCATAGGTAATCATCTTCTTTGGTCTGTCATAGGAAACCCAAACCTGCAGATGGTAGGCATGCATCCCATCCCCCACCCTCCTACAAAGGCGGCCAGTGGGGTGCGGAACCCCTCCCAGTGCGGGAGGCCTGTGGGAGGCACTCGGCCCCCCCAGCATTGGCGGCCATTGGGGGCATGCCCCCCCACCCCGCCACACGGGCGCTCAGCAGGTGCGCAGCCCCTCTTGTGCAGGCAGCCGGTGGGCACCCGCTTCCCCCACAGCTGCCATCCTGGCTCCAAGAGTTCTCTCCAGACCAAGTCCACCTTGCAGCAGTGTGGTGGCTTCACTGTACCAGTCTTGAGGAGGGCCATCCTGGGTGAGGGAATCCATTCGTTCTGGCTGTGGAAGCCTCATGGAGCTGCAGCGGCTGTTTGGCACGGTATGGGCTCTGCAGGGGTTGGGGAGTTGGGAGCCACAAGACTCACCCATTTCTCCTTGGGGATCCTTGAATTCCTGTTGTTGAGCCTCGATCTTCACTGAGGTCCAGTCATCAACTGTTTAAGTGTTCAATTATCAATAAGCCGAAGTCTGTGGAAGGCCATAATGGCCCTGCTTTAAGTGGTTCGCTGCTCCCGCAGCTCACCATGCTGTCTCTGCCCCCGCCGCCATCTTGGATCTCGCTTTTTTTTTAGCATGAATTATCTCCCTGAAGTCTCTGCATGTTACATAACTTTATCTAATGAACTACTAACAAATAAGTTGGCAGTGTGATCTAACGCGGAAGAGATTCCAGAAAGACCTGGTGATTCGCTTCCAAAAGGTCACAGTCCTGAGAAGGTTATTAATAACAGAGTAGAAGACCCTCACTGAGGTAGATTGACACAATGGGCGTAAGTATATAAGAGATGATGAAGATGGCACAGTACAGGAGAAGGTCCGGCTTAGGTTGTTGATAGGTTCTCTGTGATTTGTACTCACTTGATGGCATCTAACACCACCAGCAACAATGTACTAAGTTTCCATTTTTCTCCCATGGAGTAGCTGGTGGGTTCAACCTGCTGAATTTTTTGGTTAGTATCTATGTTGCATGTGTTCCCTTTAAATGTGATTGCCAAGAAATGTTGCCAACTGCTTTCCAAATTGTAGATTCTCTCTCCTTCTAGCAAGAATGACTGAAGTGAGAGATTGGAGCTTTTCACACAGATAAGGAGTTTATTTAAAGAAAAAATACTTTGTAAGGAGGCAGGGGTGTCTTACAAGTGGCCAACATGTGAAGGCCAAAGCAATACTAACCCACTACTCAATGAGCAAAAGAATTTGGGAGATTTCTAAAGATTTAGGGGGAAAGAGTTTCATGTTTATTCATAAAGGAAAGTGAGGGATTCCAGCAAATGGCCCTTGTAGAAGGGGTTATGACAATTCATTGCACATATGCTGGTTTTCTAAGATGGTTTCTATTGCAAAAGCTTCTGGATAGAGATATGACTTATTATGGGATCGTGCACATTCATTGTGGAGCTTGTCCTCTGGGTGGATTCCCTTGTCTGGTAGGTAGCTTTGCTTCTTGCTTGGGAGGGCCAGCTATCAGTCACCAGCTGTGTTTCTGTGAAATTGGGCTCTAGGAATTGATTCAAACTGGTTTGGGGAGTTTGTCTTTCAGTATGGCTTTCCAGCATTATTCGAATGAGACATGCTGGCTATTAACCAGGCTATCAGCAAGTGGATTTGCTATCAACTATTCCACAAGGGGTTTGTCCAGTCTCAACAGATTGGCTAGTCTCATCAATAAATTGAATAGCTCTAGCCAAAATGATTCTTCCCCTAGCCAGAGAAAAAGACCTCTCCTAACCCAGTGAAATGTAGGACATGCTTCCAGATAGTAGCAGCAGCTGTGGCTAAACTGGAGAATTGAAGTGAAATGAGACCACACCTTGGAGGAGGAGACAATATTGGCAGGACTGAAAACTTTGTTGGACAATTGTGGGGGAAGCTAATGTTGGCAGGACTAAGGACTTTGTTGGACAACTAAGTCAATATTGGCAGGACAGAGAATTTGGGAATACTTAAAGCCATGAGGCTTTAATGTGCCTACATGCACATTTTGGGAGTTGCTTTGACTGTATCCTGTTATTCATCTGAATGATCACCTTTTGACTTCCCCAATATGATTTTGTGTGATCTGTGAACTATCACATCAGAATTGGACTCACTAAATCAGTAAGATTGGTGATGAGGTGAGGAGAAAGGGTTATGGGAGCACAGGGGATATGTCTGACCTCATGGGAGTTGGTTTTGTGCTTTTGATGCTATGGACAGGGATGGGTCCCCCCTATGAATTTGATAAAGATCAGGCACAGTGCTTCCCACATGGCCTTTGCTCTTTTTACAGAAGATAATTGCTCCATAGGGTTTCCAAGCCTGTAAATCTTTAGGGAAGCAGATAGCATCTTTTTCTCCCACAGAGTGGCTAGTGGGGGGTCTACCTTTTGATTAGCAACCCATATACATAATTATAACTAAGCATTTTATACATATAACTATGCCAGGGATACAAATAAATATGACTGTGAGTGTATATTTTAAAAGATATACCCCAAAATTCTATCAATGGTTATCACTGGGGAGAAGGATTATGAGTGACTTTTTCCCCCATTATTTGTATTTTAGTACTAAAAGGAAAAGTGATAAAAATTAATTTGAAAAAGAAACCATAAGGCTTATTAAAGCACCACTGTTGCAAGAAGGCACAGACAGTTCTCAGGATGAATTCTGTCAAAATTTTATGTAACATCTAATTCTTATGCTATTTCATTTTTCCCAGAGCTCTGAGGGAAAGTTAAGATATTTTTTCCCAATTAATTCTACACACTTAGCATAACTCTAGTATCAAGATTTAAAAAAATTAAAAAGAACACAAAATAAATTCAATGTTCCTAAAATCAAGACCCAATATCATACTTAATGACAAAATATTTAACTCTGGAGTGATTCATATTACAGTCAGAACAATGACACAGGATATCAATTAGTATGAGCAACAATAGCTGCTATAACATACAAAGTAAAAATATCAATAGTTCAGCATGCTCTAAGTATATTATTCACACAAAAAGCAATGAGGGTTCCTGGTTAGCAACCAGCCTCCCATGTGGCTATCCAAAGAAAGTTCTTTCTGCCTTTTGACTCTGTCACCACCTAAGGCTTCTGCTAGGTCCATTTATAACCAATAGAGGAAGAAAGAGAGTGAAAGATAACATAAAGGGTTTTTCTGGACCAAGCAGGAAAGCCACACATGTCACTTCCTTCTGTATTCTAATAATTAGAACTCATTCATATGACCACATCTAATTACAAAGAAATCTGAGAAATCTAATGTCCAGAAGAAAAGTGAAATAAGTATTGCTGTATTATGGAAAGAAGGGAATGTATTTTTTTTTTCCTTCCACATTGTACTTTGTTGTCAATGAGCCTGTTGTTGTTGTTGTTATGTGCCGTTGAGTCCCTTGAGACTCATAACGACCCTATGTACAACAGGCCTAAACTCCGCTCTGTCCTGTGCCAATCACACTGTCTCTGACACTCCCATGCCCATTGCCCCAGACACTGAATAGAGGTCCTTCCCCTCCTGCGATGTCCCTCTCCAAGGACTGGTCCCTGCTTACAACATGTCCAAAGTATGTTAGACGGAGCCTCAGAATCCTTGCCTTCAAGGAGCCAGCCGTTTTAACCCTTACCAGGATGAATCTGTTTGTTTTCCAAGCAGCCCATGGTACCCTCAATACTCTTCTCCAGCACCATAGCTCAAAGGCATCAATTGTCCTTCTATCCTCCCTAGTCATTGTCCAACTCTCTTATGCATAACAAGTGATAGCAAAGACCATGGCCTGTATCAGACGCACCTTAGTCTCCAGAGAGACACCATTGCTCTTCAGTACTTTGGAGAGGTCCGTAACAGCAGACTTTCCCATCACAATATATCTTTTAATTTCCTGGCTACTGGTGCCAAGAGTGTTGACTATGGAGCCAAGCAAATTAAAGCTGTGAACAATCTCAATCTCTTCACCATCCATCCTGATGCTGCCAATTGGTCCAGTGGTGAGAATCTTTGTCTTCTTGACATTGAGCCTCAATCCATATTGTAGGCTGCAGTCCTTGACCCTCTGCAGCAAGCGCTTCAGGTCCTCCTCAGTTTCAGCAAGCAGGATTTGTCATCTGCATAATGCAGATTTTGATAGATCTTCCACCAATCTTGACCCCACATTTCTCCTCATAGAGCCCAGCCTCCTGGATAATCTATTCTGCATACAGGTTGAAAAGGTTTGGAGACAGGACACATCCCTGGCATACACCCTTCCCAATTTTGAACCATGCAGTGTTCCCTTGCTCTGTTCTGAGAACTGCCTCCTGGTCCAAGTATAAGTTTCACATTAGAACGATCAAGTGTTCTGGGATTCCCATTCTTCTCAGAGTCAGCCACAGTTTGTTATTATCCACACAAACACCTTTGCATAATCAGTGAAACACAGGTAGACATTCTTCTGGTATTCCCTGCTTTCAGCAAAGATCCATCTAACATTAGCTACAATATCCCTAGTACCACGCCCCCTTCTAAACCCAGCCTGGACTTCTGGCAGTTCTCTGTTGATGTGCTGTTCCAATCGTTTTTGGATAATCTTCAGTAGAATCTTGCTTGCATGTGAAATCAATGATATTGTTCTATAGTTTCCATACTCTCTGTTGGGTCACGCTTCTTTGGGATGGGAACAAATATAGATCTCTTCCAGTCAGTTGGCCAAGTGGTTGTTCTCCAGATTTCTTGGCACAACTCGGTGAGCACATCCAGGGCAGCATCTGTTAGCTGAAATATGTCAATTGGTATACCATCTAATGAACCTACACATAACAAATACACTAACTTGGTAGTTTTCTACATGTACCATTTGGTGAAAAAGTTTGCATTCTGAGTTGTGCAAACCTTTCTTACTATTCTTTTCTGAATTATGCTTCCCTTACTAACAGAAAATGATGGCACCTTAAGGTTCCTAACTAATCTTTTGAGTTACTGCTATCAGTTGGACCCCATATAGATAGTTCTTAAAGATAATGTTTAAAGCAGCCCTTTTTTACTAGTTAAACTAAACTACTGCTTGGTTTTAAGATTATTTCAAGGCTGTTGTTGTTATGTGCCTTCAAGTCATAATAACTAATAGCTGACCCTCCAGCAGGTTTTCAAAGACAGCAAGTTGCATAAGAGGAGATTGCCCACCTTAAACCAGTAAAACAGCTGGTCGATTTGAACCACATGCCTTCAGGGTAGCAGCACAGCTCCTTACCATTAGGCCACCAGAGCTCCACTGCTGTACTGTTAGTTCCATTTTACAGAGACCCTCCAGTAGGTTTCAAAGGCTGGAAGGAGACTGCTTCTCTTTCTTCCTTCAAGCAGCTGGTAGATTCAAACCACAGGAGAAGTTGCCTTTTGTTTAGCAGCACTCCATTGTTATGAACCATAGTATGAGAGTTCCTAAGATTATCTTAGGGGATTTTTTAGTCTGAATTTTAAAGAGAATAGTTTTAGGGGTTCATCAACCCTACATGGCTCCAGAAAGTCTAGAGTCCTTAAGAATTTGATATTCTGTTCTACATTTCCTCCCTTTCTGCCTTAATTCTTAAAGAATGCTCCATTATTGGTGAGCTCTGGTGGCCTAGTGGCAAGAAACTGCACTGCAATCCCAGAGGTGAGCAGTTCAAATCCACCAGATTCTCTGCTGAAGAAGGGACAATCTCCTACTGTACCAGTCAGATCCAATTTGACAGTACACACACACACACTCCTCCATTGTTGTCTCCAGAGTTTTCTTTGTTATATTTTGAGCTGTGGTGGGCAGGTATGACAGACACACAAACACACACACCAGTGATTATAAACACATCTTGATTTCAGGTACTTTGAATGTGAAAGAATACATCTTTGAACCAATGCAGTTCTGCAGAGGAACACAAAATGAAATTGTGAAAGATACCATAGTTTTAAAATCCCAGGGATGAGTAAGACCTGTTTACTATATACAATGCCAGAGGCAAAAAAATAACTAAATAAAAGATAGAATTAACCACAGCAGAATGACAAATCCTTAATATCAGAAAAGAAAGTTGAAAAGAGGAAGACCCACTGGAAGGAAAATATTTTTAACATGTGTGATAGAGAAAGAATTATTAGAGCCTCTAAAATCAGTAATGAGAGACAAACACTCCAAGATAAAAATGGACCCCAAAACAGTAACTGGAAATTAATAAAAAAAGAACTAAAAACTAAATATGGCAACTCTGTAACACTATGTAGTAGTCAAAGAAATGCAAATAAAAACTAAATATAGGGTTTTTTTCTCACCAAATTGACAGAGATGTAAAAATCTATAAATGGTATTTGCATGGACTGGAAATAGCCACCCTAATGAGTGTTGGAAGGGGTGACACAACTGCTCTATTTAGAACTGTAAATAAAGCCTAAAACGGCATGCTATTTGATGCTCCAATCCTGCTTCTGAAATTTTGTCCTAGAGAAATATACAAAGATATGTAGCAAGTCATTGATTAAAGCTTTTTTATTTATATTTTTATTAAAATGACATATAAATAAAATACTAGCTCATTTTACCAAAATCTTATTATGAAAATGAGAAATTCCTTGAAGCCTTTTCCCCAGTCACCATCCTACTGTCGTTCCCAACTCCAGATATCTTGTTTCAATCTTTTGAGTATTAGCTGTATTTTACTGAAAGTCATGCTTATATTGCTACTTCATTTCCTCCCCCCACCCCCAACTTCTCACTACTGGTCTAATTGGCAGCACCATGATAGATGGAGATGAAATAGAGGTTGTTAACAATTACAGCTTGCTCAGCTCCACAATCAACACTCTTGGCACCAGCAGTCAGGAAATCAGAAGACGAATTGCACTGGGAAAATCTGCTGTCACATCAGTCGAGAGACTAAGGTATGCTTAATCCAGGTCACGGTCTTCACAATGACTTGCTATGACAATGACTAAGGATGATAGAAGAAAAATCAATGCCTTCGAGTTGTGGTGCTGTATGAGAGTCTCGAACGTACAATGGACCACCAACAAAACAAATAGATCTGTCTTGAAGAGAACAGAAAACAGTTTCTCCTTGGAAGCTAGGATTTTGAAGCTTTGTCTCACATATTTTAGGCATATGGCCAAGAGAGATTGGTCCTTGAAGAAGGACATCATGCTCAGAGAGGTGGAGGGACAGCACAGGAGAGGAAGACCCTGGATGAAATGATTGATACAGTAACTGGGGCAATGAGGGTAGGTGTGTCAGAGTCAGTGAGACTGGCTCAGGATAGGGCAGACTTCAGAGCTGCTGTTTATATAGTCTTGCAATGGGTCACAGGCGACTTGACGGCACATAACAACAACAACAACAACAACAACAGGCTTTAGTATTATCTAGTGACTTCTCATCATGGAATAGGAAACCATCTCTCTCACTCACCTCCACATCCATGCACATCACAGGGGTCACATGCATACACCACCGCCCCAACTCTATAACCTCACAGTATAGTTGTTTATAGTTTTTAATAGACCAATATTCATTATAACTGTAATTCTACTGTCAGGCAAACTCATATAGGATACTTTTATAACATTGTTTGACTACACAACATTTTCTTTTTCCTGGTGTTAATAATGGAGTCTTTTCTTTGGTTAGTTCTTAAATATTTTTATTATTAGTTTAACTTCAAACTCTTTGATTCCAAAATTTTAACACAGTTTGTATTTCCAGTTCTCAATGGCTCTACTAAAAAGTCCAATGCTCTTTCAACCTCTGCAACTTTTCATGAAACCTACCTTTTCTTTCTGCAAACTCATAGAGCTTTGCATCTCCAATGCACAGAAAAAAGGCATTTACAGGAATGCCTGTTACAGTATTGTCTATAATTAAAGAAAACCCACAGATGTTCATAAGGAAAGGTAGTATATTCATACAAAGACAAGTGTAATGTTCAGTAAATAAGCAGGCCTTTCACTGCCATCGAGTCAGCTCCATCTCATGGAGACCCTCTATCAGGTTCCTAGGGCTGTAAATTATTACAGGAGAAGACTGCCCAAGGAGCAGATAGTGGATTTGAACTGCTGACCTTCTCATTAGCAGCTCAACACCTAACATACTATGTATGATACTAGGGTTCCTTAAGTAGACTATGTTGTTGCTGTTGCTGTTGTTTTGTCAAGTTCACTATGACTAATGGCAATCCTAAGAATCCTTGCTCCTAACCCTGCTCTACCTTGAGTCAACCTCACTGTCTCTGACACACCTGACCCCATTGCCACAGTCACTGAGTCAATCCATCTCACCCAGGGTCTTCCTCTCCTGCACTGACACTCTACCCTTTCAAGCATGATGTCCTTCTCCAAGGTTTGGTCACCCCTGGAAACATGTGCAAAGTGTGTGAGACAGATTTTCAAAATCCTGCTTCCAAGGAACAAGCTGGTTCTACCCTCTCCAGGACAGCCCTGTTTGTTCTCTTGGCAGTCCATGGTATGTTCAATACTCTTCTCCAGCACCACAACTCAAAGGCATCAATTCTTCTGTCATCCTTAGTCACTGTCCTGCTCTCAGATGTATAGAGAGCAATTGAGAAGACCATGGCTTGGATCAGGCATACCTTACTTTCCAAACAGACATAATTTCTCTTTAGCCCTCTGGAGAGGTCCCTAACAGCAGACTTTTCTAAAGCAGCTCGTCTTTTGATTTCCTGACTGCTGGTGACAAGGGTGTTGATTGTGGATCTGAGCAAGATTAAGTTGTTAATAACCTCAATCTTTTCTCCGTCTATCGTGATGCTGCCAATTGGCCAAGTTGTAAAACTCTTTGTTTCCTTGATGTAGAGCTTCGATCCATAATGAAGACTTCAGTCCTTGACCTTCTGCAGCAAACACTATAAATCCTCTTCAGTTTCAGCAAGCAAGGTTGTGTCCTTTGCATAATGCAAATTGTTGATGAGTCTTCCTCCAATCTTGATGCCACATTCTTCTTTATAAAGTCCAGCCTCCTGAATGATATGTTCTGCATATAAATTAAAAAGATATGGGGAAAGAATACATCTCTGGTGCTATCCTTTCTGATTTTGAGCCATGCAGTGTTTCCTTGCTCTATTTGGTACAACTACTTTCTGGTCTAAGTATAGGTTTCACATGAGCACAATCAAGTGTTCTGGGATTCCCATTCTTCTCAAAGTTAGCCATAATTTTTTGTGATCCACACAGTCAAATGTCTTTGTATGGTTAATAAAATACAAGTAGACATATCTCTGGTACTCTCTGCTTTCAGCCAAGGTCCATCTAACATTGTCAATGACATCCCTAGTGCCATGGCCTCTTCTAAAGCCAGCTTGTATTTCTGGCAGGTATCTGTTGACATGCTGTTGTAGTAATTTTAGGATCATTTTCAGCACAATTTTGCTTGCCTGTGATTTTAGTAATACTGTTCAATAATTTCTGTACTCTGTCAGATTACTGTTCTTGGGAATGGGAATAAATACAGATCTCATCCAGTCAGTTGCCTAGGTAGCTGTCCTCCAGATTTCTTAGCACAACCTAGTGGGCACATACAGGGTTAAATCTCTTTGTTGAAATATGTCAATTGGTATTCCATCAATTCCAGGGGCCTTATTTTTTTTTTATAATTCCTTCAGAGCAGCTTGAACTTCTTTTATTACTATCACTTCTCAATCATAAGCTATTTCTCTAAGTTGTTCTTTGTCAGTCAATTCTTTTTGGTATGGTGACTCTGCATTCCTTCCATCTTCTTTTAGTGCTTCCCCAATCATTCAATAGTCTGCCAGATCATCTTTAAGTATTCTGAAAGCTCTTGCTGAAACTGAGGAGGACCTGAAGTGCTTGCTGCGGAGGGTCAGGGACTGCAGCCTTCAATATGGATTGAAGCTCAACATAAAAAAAAAACAAACAAAGATTCTCACCATTGGGCCAATTGGCAGCATCATGATGGATGATGAAGAGATTGAGGTTGTTGACAGCTTCAGTTTGCTTGGCTCTGCAATCAACACTCTTGGTACCAGCAGCCAGAAAATTAAAAGACTACTTGCATTGGGAAAGTCTGCTGTCAGAGACCTCTCCAAAGTATTCTGGAGACTAAGGTGTGCCTGATACATGTCAGGGTCTTTGCAATAACTTGCTATGCATCAGGGAGCTGGATAATGACTAGGGATCATAGAAGGAGAGTTAATGCCTTTGAGCTGTGGTGTTGGAGAAGAGTATTGAATATATCAGGGACTGCTAGGAGAACAAACAAGTTTGTCCTGGAGAGGGTGAAGCCAGTCTGCTCATTGGAGGCAAGGATTCTGACGCTCTGTCTGACATACTTTGGACATGTTGCAAGGCGGGATCAGTACTTGGAGAGGGATGTCATGCTTGGGAGGGTGGAGAGATAGTGCAAGATAGGAAGACCCTCGATGAGATGGATTGATTCTGTCCCTGGGGTAATGGGGGGGCATGTCAGAATCAATAAGACTGGCAAGGGATAGAGTAGGGTTTAGGGCTGTTGTACATAGGGTCTCTATGAATCACAAGCGACTCGAAGGCACGTAACAACAACAACAATAACTGAGAGAGGAATAGCTTTATGCCTCCCTTTCAGCCCCTGGTTTCTACTAACTATCCTTAACATTCCGTTGCTGTTCCTAGTCCAAAAAGGATCAGGACCTCGTTAACTCCCAGAATATCCAAAGAAACAATTTCAAACAAGATCACATTCATGGCACAAAGGTTAGCACTTTCACATGTCTTTTTGAAGCTGCAATTGAAACTGTAAAGAGAACCTCGGGCTTGAGAAGGGTGCCTTCAAGAGTCTCTGTAAGGTTTTATTTCCTAAGCTGTGTGGTGATGATAGGAATCCTTATTCCATCATCATCTACAGTTTTTGTATGACATGAAAATCTTACGTTGCAACTCTAAAAAAAAAAAAGTATGCATGACCAGCATCTGTAGCAGATTTCTCTACATCTTCTCATGGGCACAAGCATACTGAGGGGCTACTTTTAAACCCAGCTTGGAGCAAGATGAGCTCAGGATTCAGGGTTCTTCTGTACCTCCCCAGAGAGGTAAATATCAGACGAAGAGGAAGATGAAGGGGCATCTGAAGGGACCTTATTTTTTCCTGGATGAAGTAGGAGAACATGTGCTGGGGACTGACTTCAGCCAAGGGGGAAGTCCAAGACTTACCTCAGTGACATTCCTTCTCTGCTGGGAGCTGGGGTGTCATCGGGTGCCCTCGGGATGTGCTCCTCTGGGGCCACATGGGTTTTTAGTTAAAAGACCTACACACTTTTCCAGTTCAAAATCTGAATCCTCTATGAACTTGTGCCCTACTTCCTTCTCTAGGTTCTGGTAACAAGAAATAATGACTCTGTGTCTTCAGCATGATTTTACTTACATGTGATATTAATTAATGACATTGTTTGATCATTTCCACATTCTGCTGGGTCACTTGTTTTTAAATGGGCACAAATAATATTCTTGTTTAGTGGGTTGGCAGGGCAACTGTCTTCCAGATGCGCATGCATGTCCAGGGCTTCATCTGTTTGTGGAAACACATCCATTGACATTGCATCAGTTCAGGGCTGTTATTTTTGCCAATGTTTTCAGTGTTCCCTGAATTTTTCCTTTTAGTATCATTGGTTCCTGATTATATGCTACCTCCTTAAATGGTTCCGTGTTGACCAATTCTTTTTAACACAGTGAATGCATATTACTTCTCTCTTTTTTAATGCTTCCTGAATTATTAAATAGTTTGTCCAAAAAAATCCTTTAGTGCTGTAACTTGTATGGCACGTACTCTACCCTGAGTTAGAACTGATTCAACAGTAAATGACATTCTGTCAGCAGCGTGGAACTGTGTACCTGGAAGGAAAGTCAGTTCAGAACACAGAGCTGAAAAGCAGGTACTGAGAAGTAAGACCTTGTGTCAATGTAACCTAGTGATTTCTTTTAGGAAATCTTTGACAGAAAATTTAAGACTATTTTTTTAAAGTAAATTAGCATAGTTTTAGCCTTCTATTGATGCATGTAAGCTGGACTTGGAAAATGTTTTAGTTATTATAACTACATGGATATTTTTATAACAATAATGTACTTATGCTGAAACATGGCACTAGCACTTTACAGTCGCTCTACTGTCACCCCCATTGACAGTGTCTTTGGTGCGGGCTGTACCTTTGGCCTTCGTGGCACCAGTACTGAGGTGCATGTTCCACAATGACGCGGGAGAAGCAGGGGGAGTCAAAGGGCACACAAGAGGCTGAGTGGGGAGTCAGAGCCTGGGTCCCAGCTCATCACTCAACCTCTGGACTTTGTCTCTGCCCCAGGGAGGAGGCTTTGGGCCAGGTGACAGCCAGGCCACTGACAGCAGCTTCCCCACCCCCACTTCCCTTCCAGGAAGTATGGAGATTTCTGCTTTTTCTCTGTGGAAAAGAGCAGGAATGCCACAGCCTCTGGCGCAGTATCAGCTGGCCCCTGACACTATGCCTGGCAGCAAGCAGGTTGACGTCTGCTGTGGCCGCAGCATCTTCCTCTTTTACACCAATCAGGAGCACCAAGAACTAAGATTTACCCCCTCACTCACTCTCCAAACACTTATTGAGCACCAACCAATGAGACAGCTGTGGCAGAGTGACCTTGGGGCCCAGGAGCTGAGCTCAACTTCACTGAGACACCCCCTGGGGTGTTTGGTAAGTCATTCTGTGGCCTCTGACTGCAGTTTGCTCATCTGTAAAATGGGTATAATAACAACAACCTCAGTGGATTTTTGGGAGACGTCAATGAGAAGGGTGGCTGATGCCTGCCTAAGGGACCTTGTAAAGTGTGACCTATCAAAGGCCCCCAGGTGTTCTCTGGGTATTACTCAGGTGCCTGCTCCTGGTCTGACTGATACCCTATCAGACCGCAAGAGAGAAAATGTTAGACGATGAGGGGGTTGTTGTGGTTCTTATGTGCCATCAAGTTGCCCGCGACTCATGGCAACCCTATGTACAATAGCTCTAAACTCTGCCTTATCCTGAGCTAGTCTCACTGACTCCAAAACACCTAATCCCATTGCCCTAGTTACTGTGTCAATCCATCTCATCCTGGGTCTTCCTCTACTGCACTGTCCTTCCACCCTCTCAAGCATGATGTCCCTTTCCAAGGACTGGTCCCTTCTAACCATGTGCCTAAAGTATTTCAGATGAAGCTTCAGAGTCCTTGCCTCTGAGGAGAAACTTGGTTTCACCTTCTCCAAGACAGACCTGTTTGTTCTCTTGGCAGCCCATGGTATTTTCAATACTCCTCCAGTGCTACAACTCAAAGGCATGACTTCTTCTTCTGTCATTCTTAGTCATTGTCCAGCTCTCTGATTCATAGCAATTAATTGCAAAGACCATGGCCTGGATCAGGTGCACCTTAGTCTCTAGACTGAAGTCATTGTTCTCTAGCACTTTAGAGACGTCCCTGACAACCGACTTCCCCAATGCAATTCATCTTTTGATTTCCTGACTGCTGGTGCCAAAAGTGTTGATTTGGAGCCAAGCATGCTTAAGTTGTTAACAACCTCAATCTTTTCTCCATCCATCATGGTGCTTCCAGTTGGTCTAGAGGTGAGAATCTTTGTCTTCTTGCTGTTATGCTACAGTCCTTGACCTTCTGAGGCAAACATTTCAGGTCCTCCTGAAGACCTCCTATGAAGAGGATAGGGGGCACAAACTTGGAGTTGGGGGACAGCTCAGAAAAGGCTCTGGGAGTGCTCCCTGGAGGAAGTGACATACACATCAAATGAAAATCAACAATCACAGTTGCCACCTGCAAGTAAAAAACTGTCACTTACAACTTGGATGGGACTCTTTGAGGAGGTAACTTGAAGCTGACTTCACTCACTTGGAGTGGAAGCTCCAGAGATTCAGGTGAACTCTGCCTGCCTTCCCGCACCTGACAGAAGGACTCTGTTCGTTCATTCAGTAGATATTTATAGAGTGTTCAAGGGCTAATGTTCTGTTACTGGAGAAACCCAGTAGATACCCTGATAGGAAAGAAAGGAAAGACACCCAGTAAACAAACAAACACCTACCAGGTTGGTAGTGAAAATAAGGAGCTAAATAAAGCCAGGAGAGAGGAGAGACTAAAGCGTGGGTGGAGTCCTGCTATTTTAAAGAGAATGATAAGGAAGTCTGGGAAGTAGTGGCTTCTGAGTAAGATCTATAGGAAATGGCATGATGGTAAAGATCTGGGGGACATGGGGTCCAGAGTGGGAGACAGAATGTTCCGGGCAGGGGAGTAGCAGAATCCCAGGGCAGCTGGAGGAGGAGAAAGTGAGACAGAATGTTCCAGGCAGGGGAGTAGCAGAATCCCAGGGCAGCTGGAGGAGGAGAAAGTGAGGTTACAGGGAGGTGCAGGCCTGCATAAGCTGTAGTGAGGGGTCTGAGCCCTTGGGGTCCTCCTAGAGCAGTGTCCCCATCATCTGGCAGCCTGGTAAGGAGAACCTGGAGCAGGAGCAGGAGACCCACCAGGAGGCTATTGCAGAGTTGATAGTGACTTGGGTCGGATGATGGTCATCTACAGGTAAAAAGAGGTTCGATTCCAGGCAGAGCCTAGGGGATTATCTGTGTTTCTTAAGGAACTGCCTTCCAATGACATCACAATCTGGATAGGCAGGAAGCCCTCATGGGGCTGTTAACCATATGAATTCCCCCTGAGGACTGAGAAAGTTCCCGTGTTTTCTCCCAGGTTCTGGTAGCTCCAGCTCCCTGGTTTGCAGCTGCAATGTCACATGGTGTCCTGTCTCTGTGAGTCCTCTATTTTGTCTTCTAGCATCAGGACTATGGTAACCTCCCTGACAACATCTTCAAAGGCTAGTCTCAAAAAGGTCACATTCACAAATACCAGGTGTCAGGACCTCAACATGTCCTTCTCAGGGGACATAACTCGATCTCTAAACTGAACATGTGGATGAACTGGAGGTCCCCTGGGGGCTGTAAGGTAACTAGGACCTTACCAAACACAGCCTGGAAACTGCTCCATTCCGCAGGTGATTGTGGAAGTAAGACCCGAAATGTTTCATTGTGGGATTTCCTCTCTGAAATAAACCTGAATTTCATCACTGAAATAAAAGCTCCACTTCCAGGGCACCGCTGCCCCTCCCTCGGTGGGCCAGGGATTAGGTGAGATTGGCAGGAAGACTCTGATTCCCAATTTAGATGCTTTCCATAAATTAATTACAGAGGCAAAGCTGGAGGGGGGGATGGGCAGGTCCGGGGCTTGGCTGCCACCACCCTTAGGATTTCTGTCTAGAATTTACTGCTGTTCATTCCTGTGGCCTAAGCATCTCCACCACTACAAGCAGCTGTGGGAGCCACGCGGGGCTTTGGTCTTTACCCTGAGGTCAATGGGGAGCCATGAAAGGAAGCAGGCAGGGGAGGGCCAGGGCCAGATTTGCTTTTTTAGGGGGATCCTCTGGCAAGTCCAGGAGACTAGATCAGAGGGGGTAAAGCTGGAAGCCAAAGGAACTTGAAAGAGAGAAGGGTGGGAAGTGGATCATCTTTGGCTTGGGAGCTGCCACAAGGTAGATCTACTTCACAGCTGTTCCCCGCAGGCACTCACTTCAGGGACCACTGCCCTCCTCACCTCAGCCCACGTCCCAGAGCTGCAGTCTCTTGGGGCCCATGACAGGCGGGTGACTCATTTCTGGATAGTTGTAGTGATTAAGAAGTTCTGACTTTCGCCTGAACTGCTTGTCCCTCCTCATCAGTTCCCAAACAGCAGCAGATGAGAAGGGGAATTTCTATGGGACTTTTGTAGAAATGAGAGCTTGAGTGGCTTAGTCTATAGAGAGTTGTATTGCTGACCCAAAGAATTGTACCCCTTTCGGGCAGCTCAAATCCACTAACCAATATGGTCTTCCTGTGCAATTTACAGCCTCTAGAAACCTGCTGGAACAGCAATAATGAGTGCCCCAGCACCGTGGCAATGAGGCTTGAGGGTTTTTCTTGTTGTTAGGTGTCATTGCGTTGTCTATGACTCACAGCGATCCTATTAACAACAGATTTGAGCCTTGCTCTATCCTGAGCCTTCCCCTTCGTTTCTGATACACTTCCGCTCATGTTACAGTCACTATGTTCATCCATCTCGTTGAGGGTCTTCCTCTCGTTCATCTTTCCAAGCATGAGATCTTTTCCCAAGGACTAGCTCCTCCTAGCAACATGCCCAAAGTACGTCAAAGCTTCACCATCCTTGCCTCTATGGAGCACCTGGTTGAACTTTCTCCAAGACATACTTGTTTGTTCTTTTCCCAGTCCATGGGATAGTCAGAACTCTTCTCCAATATTCAAAGGCATTGATAATTCTTCTGTCACCCTTATCCATTGTCCAACTTTCAGATGTGTAGGAAGTTATTGAAAAAAACATGGCTTTACCAAACCCCAGCTGTACCCAGAGAAGGATTAAGGAAACAGCTCTGTGGAAATCTCCAGCAGGAAGAGCATACGCCCTTGCCTGGAAGCCTCATGATCTGACCACATGCACATCATGTTTATTGCTGCTCTGTTCACAATAGCAAAGAGCTGGAAACAACCCTAGTGCCCATCAACAAATGAATGGATAGAGAAGCTGTGGTATATTCACACAATGGAACGTTATGCAGCACTGAAAAACAAAGAACTCATGAAATATACAAAAGGGGTGACCGTGGAGGACATTATGCTGAATGAAATATCTCAGTTATAAAAAGACAAATACTGTATAATCCCACTGTTACAAAACAAGACTGACATGGGGGTTGGGAGAAAACTAAGAAAAAAGGGGATAAATAATGTACACAGCATTGAAACAGACAAGGGAGAGACTGTATAAAAGGAATATAGATGAGATATTATTGGTTTGAATAAGAATAAGAGCTGCAAAGTAAAGTGCACTGGGATGGTGGAGAACTGTAAAACAATGAACGATTTTTTTTTATTCCAAAGAAAAAAGCAAACTGGGGTGGAGGGGGGCAGGGAGGAAAATGTGCAACAATGAATGAATGGAAATCCAAGTTCTCTACAAATTTTCATTAAAATCTTAATTAAAAAAATACACACTTGGGAGAGTGGACCATAGCTCTGGCAGCCCAACATCTAGACCAGCAGAAAAGTGG
Organism: Elephantulus edwardii; assembly: GCF_000299155.1. Classification (NCBI taxonomy): domain Eukaryota; kingdom Metazoa; phylum Chordata; class Mammalia; order Macroscelidea; family Macroscelididae; genus Elephantulus; species Elephantulus edwardii. Next base: position 2,125,157 of record NW_006399802.1, read on the forward strand.
CCCAAAGCCCCAGCTTTCTGATCCACACACAGGACTTCTTGCAGACAGGCGGCTGGGATCATCCCTGGAAGGCAGACAAGGAGGGATGACAGGAGGTCTGGGATACTACCCTTGAATAAATCACTGACCCTTTTAACTTTTACTTTTCCCATTTAGAAAATGAGGATGGTATCTGCCTTCACAGGGGCTCACTCATAAGGGACATGCTTACTGAGTGCTTGCGCTGTGGAACTTAGGCTGGGACCTCAGAAAGGCTAGCCAAGAACACGGTCCTCACCCTGGGGAGGGCAGGGCAGGAAAGTAGTTAAGATCCAGGACCAGAGTTTATACTCCAGACCGTACCCTAAACCAAGGATGGGCTGGCAGCTGACTGTGTGATGCCACCAAAGGACCACTGGAGCAGACACAATCATCGGTATTGTGATCAAATGCTTGTGGTCACCTACGCCTGGATTTGAGTCCTTCTTCTTGGAGCCTGGGTTCTCTCAGCTCTTATACTGGGGGAGCACTTGCAGGTGAAGAGCAAGGGCTTCCGTACAGACTTCACCTCTGCATCAAGAAAACGAGATCCTTACAGGTGGACCAATAAGCAACATGATAAACAAAATATCAGAGTGGTCAAAGAGTTTGTTTTACTAGACCTACAATTAATATGTTTGTTTGTTTTTTTAATTTTTGTGTGCGTGTACCGTCAAATCAGATCTGACTGGTACAGGAGGAGATTGTCCCTCCTTCCCTGGCAGAGCATCTGGTGGATTCGACCCGTGCGCCTCTGGGATTGTACTTGCAGCTCCTTGCCACTAGGCCACCAGAGCTCCCCTAGACCTACAGTTAATATGCATGGAAGCAGCAGTCAAGAAATCAAACCACATGTTGCACCACTGCATGGGAAAATTTGCTGCTAAAGAAAAAACAAACTTTAAAGTGTTAAAAAGCAAAGATATCACTTTGAAAACCAAGGCACACCTACCACAAGCCATGGTGTTTTTAATTGGCTCTTACACATTTGATGAGGAGGAATGCAGCATCAGGATTGGAGAAAGACTCATCAGCAACCTGCGTTATGCAGATGACACAACCCTGCTTGCTGAAACTGAGGACCTGAGGCATTTGCTGCAGAAAATCAAGGACTGCAGCCTTCAATATGGACTGAAGCTCAACATCTAGAAAACAAAGATTCTTAGAAGCTAAGCTGCAATCCCAAAGGCACGTGTTTCGAATCCCCCAGATGGTTTGCTGGAGAAGGAGGGGCAATATCCTCCTGTGACAATCAGATCCAATTCGATGGGACCCGACAAGGGGGGGAAAAAAGAAAACAAAAATTCTTACCATTGGGCCAATTGATGGAGAAAAGATTGAGGTTTTTAACTATTTCAGCTTGCTTGGTTCCACAATCAACATTCTTGGCACCAGCAGTCAGGAAATCAAAAGACAAATTGTGTTGGGGAAATCTGTTGTCAGGGACCTCTCCAGAGTACTGAGAAGGAACGATGTCAGTCTACAGATTAACATGCTCCTGACCCAAGCCATGGTCTTCACAATTGCTTGCTATGCATCTGAGATCAAGACAGTGACTAAGAATGATATAAGAAGAAGAAGAACTGATGCCTTTGAATTGTGGTGCTGGAGAAGAGTGCTGAACACACCATGGACTGGCAAGAGAACAAACAGGTCTGTTTCGGAAAGAGTGAAAACAGTCTACTCCTTAGAGACAAGGATTTTGAAGCTCCATCTCACATACTTTGGACATGTTACCAGGTGAGACTAGTCCTTGGAGAAGGACGTCTTATCTGGAAGGGTAGAGGAACAGCACAGGAGAGGAAGACCCTAAGACAGACTGACTCAGTAACTAGGGTAATTGTGGGTAGGTATGTCAGAGATAGTGAGATTATATCAAATTTCAGGGTTCAGGGCTATTGTATATAGTGTCACATGAGTGACTCAGCAGCAAATAACAACAACAATTCATTTGAAAGGGATCTCTGGTGTCCTAGTGGTAAGAAGCTGCCTACAATCCCAATGGCACACGGCTTGAATCTACCACTTGATCGGTTGGAGAAAGACAGGAAATCTCCTGTGCAATTTACTGTCTCTGAAACCCTGCTAGAGGGTCAGCCATGAGTGAGGTCCAACTTGACAGTACCTACCAATAATCAGAAGGAAACAGTCCTTAGAGAAGGTTATGCTTGACAAAACAGAGCATCAGCGGAAAAGAGGAAGACTCTCAATGAAATGGATTAAAACAGTGACTAACAAAACATGCTCAAAGCGAGTGATGACGGCGAGGATGAAGGTGGATGGATCAGGACCAGACACTGTTCCTGCCGTGTAGAACTGCTAAATGTTGAACCAACTCAGTATCCCCTAACAACGACACAACGTGGAGCCTAGACTTGTCCACTCACAGGTTTGTTGTGGGGTGAAGCTCCCAAAGTTTTTACTCACACAGAGCTGAGCTCAGTCTAGGGGAAACACACTCCTCAACCCCTTGAGTATCCCAGGCTGGGATTCTATGT
>NW_006399802.1:2127772-2132484 GCF_000299155.1 Elephantulus edwardii
GGGGAAGAACAAGAGGGAGGGAAGAAGAGCAGGCCAACTGGTCAGGAAAGGCTGTGCTGGATGCATCAAGGGTGAAAGTCTAGGGGTGCCCTGAGGTCTGCTGCTGGGCTGGAAGCCCGAGTGTGTGCCCTCTCACCTTGTCTTTGCTGGGGAGCCCAGCTTCCAGGAAAACCATGTGACAGGTCCTGCTATGTAGACATTTCCACTCCTCTCCCCAGACATCCACACACACTCACTTCAGGTCTTAGGGATAAACTTCACTGAGAACTGAAACTCAAACACCATCCCCAGAGGCTGAGTGGGCATAAAGGAAGCCAGGCCCTCTGCTGTTGGAGGCTCTGAGATAGAAATATCAGCTCCCAACAGATGGAAGCCCAGGGCTTTCCCCGCATAACAAGAACCAGGTGAAAGGCCGCGGTGGGCTCAGATTGTGGTGCATCATCAAGGAACTTCTATTCCCTTTCTGGGCCTCAGTTCCCATATCCGTATAATGGGTGAGTCAGAGATCACTGATGTGTGTGAAGTGGCCAAATATTCACTAAGTGGAGGTTCCCTTTCCTTGAGACCACTTCCCCTCTTGCTTATATTGTTATCTAGCTGCACCCTCCACTGTTCATCTCAGCTGCCACTGTCTCCTCACCTCTAACATGCCCAAGCTGTCCAGTCTTCCAGTCTCTACACCTGCTACCCTCTCTGCTCTGATGGAGTGATCTGTGAGGTGGTGCACTGCTAGCCCAAAAGCAGTGCCTCGTTGGCAGTTCAAATCCACCAGCAGCTCTGAGAGAGAATGATGGGCAATCTCCCCCCGTGCAACTTTCATCCACTGGAATATCCTCTGTGAGTTGGTTCTCACAGGACTGCAATGAGTTTGAGGGTTTTTAATTTGTTTTTTTATTAATAAATACTTTATTGTCTGATATATACCCAAGGTGAATTAGGAAGAATTAATTATAGACTCTGGAGAATCGTAAGAATGGCAGGCTGCCCACTTGTTCTGATCCTGAGTCATGATGTTTCCTGAGTTTGAATTTTGAACCATCTGCTTTTTCTCCCTCTCCCTCCCACCATTCCAGTCTTACTGCCTTCATTACTCAGCTCAAACATCACCTCCTAAGGAAATTTCTCCTCCAGGATGCCCTACGTCCGCAGACAAGAACACAGATAAAGAAGCACCAAAGGGGGCGCAGCTCTGCCGGCAGCCACTTTCTGTCCAGATTCAACTCAAACTAATGCAATTTAGTGTTAATCTCCCCCAACTCAGCAGTACACAAACATAACCACTAGGTGGTGATAGAACGACAAGGTCCCAGCAGGGATGCGCAGGGAGATAGGCCAATCAGGCATCATTCGTTTGTTGAGTCAACAAATATTTACTGAGTTGTCATGTGTAAGACTATGCAAAAACCGTGCAAACAAGGCAACAAGGACCCTGCCCTCAAGGAGCTTATGTTCTATGGGGAAAGGTGAAAGAGGAAAGACACACCACACACAAAACCCCACCAAATTAAAAAACCCTGTTAATTAAAAAATAAATAAATAAAAATGTGGCAGTGCAAAAAATACCTGGATCCCACATACACCTGACCTTGTCAATGAAGAGCTGAATTGGTAATCAAAGCATCACTGTAAACTTCAGAGACTGTAATCTACAGAAAGTAGTTCTAGTAGCACAGTGGGCTGTGTTGCTAACCAAAAGATCATTAGTTTAAATCCACTAGCCACTCTGAGAAAGAAGGATGGAACAATCTTCTCGCCTTAAGAGTTGCAGCCTCTGCAACAGTTCCATGATACATCTTCAAGGATATGAACATGTGCAGCTAAGCACAATTGATAACAGTGAATCTAAATTCCAAAATCAATCTCCACAATAGACTACATGTTTCCTATTGCCAAAGGGGCCCTTTAGAGTAGTGAGAGAAGATCTTCACCCTGAAACCTACAGCATCCCTTTTCAGCAGGAAGTAGCTAAGAGAATATGCCGTCCCCTTTTCCTTATGAATCAGGGTGAAATCTCTCTCAGGGAGGAGTGGACACACTGGCAAAGGACACACTGACAAAGGAGATTAGTCAGAACTGGCTTTGACAAGCACTGTGGCAATGGGACAATTAAAACAGACTTTCAAGGGGGGAGAAATAAAGAGGAACGAACTGAGGGGGAGGGTAGAGAAAATAGTGCAACAATGAATGAATGGAGACCCAAAATCTCTGTAAATGTTCATTAAAATTGAATAAAAAAAAAAAAAAGAGTTGCAGCCTCGAAAACCCAGTGGAGGATCACTGAGTCCAGGAGATTGGACGTCAATGGGTGATTAACCTTTATTGGAGCAAATTGCCTGGTCTTTAATGGAATTGCTAGTGCACTTAGCAATTGTACTTAGCAATTAACCTTTCAATTAACAGCCAAGCTCTTGGAGAATCCTCTAGCTTCTTGCCAGTCAACATGTCCCTGAACCAGCAGTGGTATCTCACCTCGAAACTTGTTAGAAACACAAAGCCTCAAGCCTCACTGCAAACCTACTGAGTCAGAACCTGCATTTTAACAAGATTCCCAGGTGATTTGTGCCTGGTCAAGTGAGAAGTGCTTCAGAGGCCAGGTCAAGTGTGGCTGCAGCCTATTTTGTTTGAACTCCAAGCTTAGAATGGGTTCCACACCAACTCCTCCCCACCAATAAAAAACCCACTACCATACACATAAAGAAGAATACTTATATAGCATATTTAAAATTCATATGACATTCAAATTTCAGTATCCATAAATAAATTTTTATTGTAACTCAGCTGTGTGCATTCATTTACCTACTATCTCCAGCTGCTTTTGCATTACAATAGCAGAGACTTGAAACCAGGAACACATAGCTCTCAAAGCCTAAAAGACTTATCACCTGGCCTCACTCCTAAACCGCTCCTCATGAGCCTCACTCAGAGATCTCAAACTCAACACCTGCTGTGCCGCATCTCTCTTCCTTCTTCTCACTGGGAACCCGCACTCTTTGTCCTGGGGTCCTCACCCAAGAACAACCACCTCCAAGAGTCCCCTAAACCAAATACCTGGAAGTCGTGCCTTATGTGTCTCTTTACCCTCCCCATTCCTGAGAGCTGACAAGGTGGTTAAGAGCGGGGGTCCGAAACTGTACAAACGGTGGTATATTTACACAATGGAGTGGTATGTACCATTAAAAACTATCAAAAATTGATGAGATACTGCACAATGTGAAGGAATCTAGAACAAATTCTACTGTGTGACAATTACGATATAAGACCTCTAATAAAAAGGGCCAAAAAAAGGTTTCTACAGATAGAATCAATCCTGGAGGGTTCACAGGCATGAGAAGAGAGGGAGAGGAGAGTAAAAATGAATAAACAGATAAGCTGGATGAAGGAAAAGGTGACACACAATAAGGGGTTGATTAGACACTGTCATTAATTACAGTAATCACTGGCAATTAATTATAAAACAAAATGTCTGAATTAAATGTCTACAATTGTATGAAAAAAAGATTTGATTTGGAGGCCTTAACTGAATTTATTATTTTTTTTTTAATAGGAGCAGAGGTCTGGAACCAGAGCAAGGCCATCAATAAGAGGTGTGAGTTAAAACAGTTAACCATTACCATTTGGCGTCACTGTCCTCTTGTGTAAACTGGGGTGGGAGCGGGGAGCCGTATGGGCAGGCATCTGAGAGGGCGCTGAGAGGTGAGTTACTGCGCGCTGTGCTTAGGGAAATGTCTGGAACTTATTAGCGGAGTTGGCTCTGATTCGACACACCCTAATGTACAACAGAATGGAAAGCCATCCAGGACTGTGCCATCCTCACAATTGCCCCATGTTCAAGTTAGTCATGTGGCTATCAGGCAAATCCAACTCACCCACCCATTGCCCTCATCTGCCCCAAATTCACCAAACACGATGTCCTAGACGAGGTGTCCAGATGATGTGTCCAATGTGAGTGAGTTAGACAGGTGGACCTTTCAAAGAGCTCTACGAGCATCAGCTTGTTTATGATTCCTTTTACCCAGGGAAACGCAGGTCAGGCTTCCTGTCCCTCCACTGCTCTCACATCCCTCCGCTTCGTACCACTCACCGGATCCCTCTTGGATGCATGTTCTTGTTCCATGCTCACTGTCCAGCACCACTTACTGAGTTGTGTGCTTTGCCTTGGGGGAGGGGATCCACTAACATGTCATGTCTCCTCCTGACCCCGGTGTCCAGGCTTGGCTAGTGCCTTTGGCTAAGGTCCAATATTATAACTGAATAACAGAGGACCTAGTGACCAGGCCACACCATCCTCCTGAGACAGCCTGGCCTGAAAAGAGAAAAACACCTTTTTCTAAAATGTTTGATGCTTTTCAGAAGTCTTCAGGTGGCCTAGAAGACAGCCTATTGGTGAGACTTTGACTAAGGCTTTACTTAAGAGAAGAGGGTAGCAGGGTGGCACAAAGACTCAGGAGCACAGATACGAGCTCTGGCTTCTCCAACTTCTTGTCATATAATTGACCTCAAGTTGGTGATGTCACTTACCCATCGTATTTTTGTTTCCTTATCTGGACCTTGAGGGGACAGAATAGATATAGCTAAAACCAGAACGGAAAAGGATGGGGGGCGATCATGAAGCAGGCCTGGGAATCCACAGGGCTGAGCAAAAGGCCAGCCCCCTTCCACTTCCTGAGTCTGGCTTCAGAGCACTGTTAGGAAGATAAGGTGCCCTTGGATAT
>NW_006399802.1:2134013-2158743 GCF_000299155.1 Elephantulus edwardii
AGCTCTAAACTCTGTCCTGTCCTGTGCCCATCTCATTGTCTCTGACACACTCATCCCGATTGTCCCAGTCACTGACTCAGTCCACCTCCCAGAGGGCCTTCCCCTCCTGCACTGTCCCTCCACCCTCCCAAGCATGATGTCCCTCTCCGAGGACCGGTCTCTCCTTACAACATGTCCAAAGTATGTCAGACGAAGTCGCAGAATCCTTGCCTCCAAGGAGCAGCCCGGTTTAACCCTCTCCAAGCACCACATATAAGTTGATTCGCTTAAAATGTCAATAATTTCATGAGACAGGCACTCCATTTAACATATGAGGAAACAGGCACACAGAAGTTGAATGACTTGTTATCAAGGGGGATTTAAACCCAAGCTGTTGGCTCCGTAGCCTGAACCTTCTCGACAGTTTTCTCAATGCTTGATGAACACCAAATACGACACAGAATCTGGGCAAACACGGATTTAATCTTACCAACAACCCTCAAAGGAAAGTTTTCCTCACTCCATTCTATGGCTGAAGAAATTGAGGCTTAGGCAGCCAAGGGGATCTCATAGCCTGAAAGTGGCAGAGCTGGGTTTCAGACCTCGTCATGGACTGCAGACCCAGATCCCACGTCGTGCAGTACAGCACCTTGACCTTGGACCTGCGCGCGTCACCCGCGCCTCCAGCTGAGGCCCCGCCCCAAGCCCCGCCCCCAGGCCCCGTCTCCACTTCCCGTCCTGCTTCCGTCCAGCGGCGCGTTGGTCAGTGTCCAGTGGCTGCCGGTTGGATGAGGCCAGTGAGACTCATGAAGGTGTTTGTCACACGCAGGATCCCCCCGGAGGGCAGGGCTGCGCTCGCCCAGGCGGCAGAGTAAGGAGAGGCCCCCGCGGGTCGCACGGGGCTGGGTGGACGGTGCAAGGGGCTGCAGCGTCCAGAGGACATCTGCCCTCGGTGACCCGGGTGCGAGCGCCTCCCGCCAGCTCCGAGGCACCCGCGCACAGGGTGACTCAGCGATCTCCAGGTGCGCCTTTGGGTGCTCCTGGAGCTGCGCCCCTGTGGTTTAGGGTACGGCCTTCAGTAGCCCAAGTTACTTGGTGGAAGTAACATGGAGCTGTCCAAAGGGCCTGGAGAGGGCTGGGCCTGGCGCTCAGGCCTTGGCTGGATTTTCCAACCTGTGCGCATTGGAGTGGAGCTTAGGGCTCTTAGAAATAAGTTATATGCAGCCAGTGCAGTGACACCGGAAGGAGACCCTGGGACCCTTCCCAGTCACTTCTCCAGATCAGCTAAGGCAACAGGGTTCAGGTTGCTTGCTAATTATTTACCCTCAGAGGTCGCCCGTCAACATGCAGGTGGGGGTCAGGGACCTTGGCCATCCCTGTCCTAACCCTTTTGGACAGCTGGTAAGGACCTTGGTGGCTACTTTTAAAATTGCACATTGCCAGGTGCTTCATCAACTAATTTAACCCTTGGCACACTGTAGAGTTGTCACTATGGTTCTCATTTCAAAGATGTAAAACACTTCTTGAGCCCAAAGTTATATACTGCTTGCTCCTAAGTGGCTGAGCTGAGCTTTGAATTCAGCTCTGCCCAATTGCAATCCATTAATATTATACCCGATCAGCATTGCCCTTCAACCAAGTGGATTGACACGGTGATTGCTGCAGTGAGTTCTTGTGTGTCAGGTAGTGTGAGGATGGCGCAAGATAGAACAGGGTTCACATCTTTTGTTCATCGGTTCGCTATGGGTCGTGCTCTACTTGATGACACCTAACAATAGCTAACAATCAGCAAGAGAAGGTGAGACCCAGTCTGTGAAATCAGCTTGGGAGAGAAGAGTGTGAGAGTAGGTTTTTATTTCATTCTGTGCAATGAAACTTGCTTAGGACCAGCTAATTACTAAGGGAGGTTGTGAGAGGAGGGCAGACAATAATATTAATAGTCAGGAGCTCTGGTGGCCTACTGGCAAGAAGCTGTGCTGCAGTCCCAAAGACACACAGTTCGAATCCACCAGATACTCTGCAGGAGAAGGAGGGGCAATCTCATCCTTTGCCAGTAGGATCTGATTCAATGGTACAGAACAGAAAAAAAAAAAGTAATAGTCGGCACTGCTGTAGCACTGGACCACCCTCTTGTAGACTGAATGGAAAGTAGGCTGTGTCTGGGGCTCAGTCTGTGAGACAAAAACTGCATCACAGTGTGTGTGTTCCAGCAGCTTCTCACAGATGTTCCCCAAACCAAATCCACTGTCATCAAGCTGATTTCCCACTCATGTGACTCATAACCATCTACAGGACACATTTGAACTGTGCATTCGGGTTTTCAAGGCTTTAACTCTTTATGGAAGCAGATATCCCATCTTTCTCCCGAGGAGGAGTGGATCATAGACTCAAACCACCAACCTTTTGGTTAGCAATTCAACACTTAATCCACTCTACCACTAGGGCTTCTTTTAAATACATGGCCTGAATGAAATGGTTGAGGCTGAGAGGCTAGGTGGCCCAGTTCCCAGGAGCTGCCCTGGAAGTACGTCCTCAACCTGCTTCACGTCGAGCTTTCTTTATGGTCTTATCTGAGTGTGTTTGGCATGTCATGGTCTCATAGGAAAGGAAATGCAGTTGCTCTGTCAAGTCAAAGTCCCACAGACTGGTTTACAGATGTTTATTATCTCACAGATGAAAGCTTGAGTACAGTTTCAGGGTCTTGACAGGGCCATGTTCTCTCCACAGGATCTAGACCCTCTCTGCCTCTTCACTGACTGCCTTCCCTTCATGTCTCTCTGTGCCTCCTCTTTTGTAAGGACACCATTCGGATTCGAACCTACTTGCTTCAGGATGACCTCAGGTTAACTAATATCTTCAGAGACCCTGTTTCCGAACAAGGTCACTTTCACAGCTACCAAGGCTAGGAACTTGACTAGGAATTTTTTTTTTATTTTTATTTTTTAGAGGATACATTTTAATCTATTATAGAATCCAAACTACATCTGCTCCAAGGATCTTTCCTCCTGCATGGCCTCCCAACTCTGTGCCAGGAAGCTCACTACCCATCCATCCTTCTGTTAGTGTCAAAAACACCTCCTTATGTTCAGTGAAAAGTTACCCCTTACAGTCTGCTACTTTCAATTTAGGCTCTTCTCTTGGGGTCCCCTCAGACCTTGGCATCTTCCTGTGTCCTGTGATTGCCCCTCACTGGCCCTCTCGGGACTGTTCTGAAGCCCCCATCAACGCTGGACCCCAGCTCTCTCAGCCAGCCTTAGAACAAGCAGGGCTTTCTAGCTCTGGGAGGAAAGGCAGGACAGGTGACAGTGGGAAACCTCGGGGGCCGGGGGGCATCAGTGGAGCTTCCCTACTTGTCCTGGGTGGTTTTCTCTTTGCCTGCAGCTGTGAGGTGGAACAGTGGGATTCAGATGAGCCCATCCCCAGGAAGGAGCTAGAGCGAGGCGTGGCTGGGGCCCATGGCCTGCTTTGTCTCCTCTCTGACTGTGTGGACAAGAAGCTCCTGGACACGGCAGGTGTGTGCACTGGGAAGGTCTAGGGGCTCAGAGGGTGACTCGGCTGTGTGGGCACCTCAGTCTACCTCCGCTGGCTCCATGAGTAAGCCTGCAAAGGTCTTTCTGGATTCTTCTTTGGGCATTTGCTGGAATGTAAGATTTAAGGGGATACCTGTTCGCAGTCTGACACAGGTGTTGCCCCTCTGCCCTGGCTATGGCTCTCTGGAGGGAAGTTTGTGAGGGCAAAGACCATGTGTGGAGGCAGCAGGTGTAGGGACAGCACCCCCAGTCCTTGGCCAGGCCTGGAGCAAGGAGACGACTGTGCTCAGGGACAAGCGCCAGCCGGCACCAGCGTGTTTCTACATCTTCAGTCACGGACCCAGCTTGGGGACAGGCTAATGCCACATCTTGAGGTTTATGCTCATGATGGTTTGAAGAGAGGTTCAGAATTCATGGCTGCTGAATGAAGAGGACTCTTGTGAGTCACAGTGGAACCCAGCCTGGCATTTGTGCCCCACCTGTGAGCTGAGGCTTTCTGACAGCTGCCTGGAGGAGAGGGCCTGTGGGGTTGGGTTCCCCTCGCCTTCTTGGTGATCATGATCACTGCAATGTCCTGGGAAAGTGCCAGGCCATGGCCCATGGAAAGCAGAGGCCTCACTGCGCAGAATCTAGCGGGTAAGAATAGGGCCTGTGATGCCATTCTCAGGGGCCACCTGGCATTTGTTTCTGCACCTGGCTTATCCAGAGTTTTAAAGGAGGAACGGAGATGTCAGCCTTGACTTATTCTAGGACAATAGTTATGACCGGCTATCCCTTTGATAGAGGAGAGCTTTGATTTCCACACGGAAAGATACAAAGGCTGCTTTTTCTGCCCATCAGGAGCCAACCTCAAAGTCATTAGCACAATGTCCGTGGGCTTCGACCACTTGGCTATGGATGAAATCAAGAAGCGGTAAGTGCAGCTTGGGATGCTGGAGGGCTGGAGAGAGGGACGGCTGTAAGAAAGGAAGAAAGAGGAGCTGAGAATTCAGTTCTTTCCACTTTAGACCCCGCGACCAGTAAGCAGGAATATGATGGTAACATATGCCCACAGAGCTGTAGGCCCATTACGACAAAGTCTGAACTCGAGAAATCAGAATTAGTGCATCCTATTCTTTCTAGTCAATTATATTTAATATCATTTCTGGTCCTCACAGTGCCTTGGTAGAAAAGGCAAGTGTTTTCTCTATAGAGATGAAGAACTTGAGAAACGTTAAATAGTTACTCTCCTGTGAACTCTGATATCCCATGAGTATATCCTTCCCAAAGCAGGGAGATGATGGAAGGAGAACATTCTTGAGTGCTCATTTATAGCTCTGAGCTTCCTGGGAGGCAGAGCAAAAAGGGACAAAGGAGCCTTTACAGATCCCAGCAGTGGAAATTGGTGAAGGCGCTTGAGGTCAGTGTTAGCAAATGTTTCCTTCTTAGCGGGATCCGTGTGGGCTACACCCCAGATGTCCTGACAGACGCCACCGCCGAGCTCGCGGTCTCGCTGCTGCTCACCACCTGCCGCAGGTTACCTGAGGCCATCGCAGAAGTGAAGAAGTGAGTGAACGTCTGGTGAGAAAGTCGGATCTGCTCAGTAGTTGGGCATAGGCCGTGCAGTATGTGGTAGGGGCTAAGGGGGTGCTGAGAACAGACTCAGGCAAGATATTACAGCACAGGGCAGAATGGAAAGAAACAGGACATGAGAGAAGACAATAAAGGAAGGGTGGATAAAGTCTCTGTGGTTGTGAGGTGTGGATCAGGGAAGGCTTCGTGGAAGAAGTAACAGTTGGACATCCTCTTCAGGGGACCTTCAGCCCTCCCACCCTTCACCTCTGATGCTGAAATCCAAAAAATCTCTGAAATTTCTTCCAGAAATCTTTTATTAGCAAAGTCAGGCTAGAACTCCATGCAGCTGTTCATGGTGCTTGCTTACTTTACTGCGAATGTGCTTGATACAGGGTGCCGTGCAGACCCTGCTGAGGGTTGTAGAGAAGGTAGCTGGTGTTCCATACTGCCTTTTACCAGATGTAATATTCTGGCCCAAGGTTTCAGATAAGGGGTTTAGCTCTGTATGTTAAGAGTTGGGGAAGACATTCCAGGGGCAGGGAATTGAGCAGGGCGAGGAGGCGTGCAGGCTACAGGGTGAGGATGTACTGTACTAAGCGTGCTATTGGCTCTCCTGTCACCTCCACTGAAGGCCACTAAAGAAAAGCTCTGTTCTTTCTGCGCCCCGCCCCCCCACACACACACACACAGGGGCTAAGCCCTGTGGTTTTACTATCTGCCTGAGACCACGTGTCCTGGAATCCCAATCTCGAATTTACAACCTGCTGCAACCTACTTTGCACTGGCTGTGTGGCCTCAGGCTGGTCAACCTTTCTGGTCTCAGTTTCCTCATCTGCAACATGGGATGGGGACCTCCAAGGCCCCTTCTAGTGTCGGGGTTTTGCTGTGCTTTTTTACAGCCCTGAGGACCTTTGAAGGAGCTCTGGTGGTGTTTACTGCATAGCCCGGCTAATGCAAAGACCACACTTCTCTGGTGGTTCAAATCTACCAGTGGCTCTGTGAAAGAAAGTTGGGCAGGCTCCTCTTGTGGGATTTCCAGTCTCACAAGCCCCCTGGAGGCTCAGCTAGGAGTCACTTCGAACTCCATGGCTATGAGTGTGTGTGAGAATGACGATAGGTGTAACATATGTCTGCTTTGTACATTAGGGCTGCTGGGTCTGGTTCCTTGTCTTTGCAAGAGGCCATGGCCTCTCCCTCTCACTCACTTACTCCCTCCCTCCCTGCAGCGGTGGCTGGTCCTCTTGGAAACCCCTGTGGTTGTGTGGCTACGGCCTCACCCAAAGCACTGTGGGCATCATTGGGCTGGGCCGCATAGGTGAGTCACCCCCCGCCTCACTGGCTCTCAAGGTTAAATGGCACCAAGTCTAGAAGCTTCACTCTCCTGTAAAGAGTTTCCTTCACCAGAGCTGTTGGAATGCAGTAGGAGAATCTCTAACCAGATTCAGCCTCTTAAAACACGGTCCCCTGCGCATCAAAATTAATAAATCAGGATTTCCTTTAGAACCCACTAGGTGATAAAAGGAAATTGTAAGAGCCAGGATTCTGAACTATTACAGCTGCCTAAAAGCTACAGAAAGCCATAAGCAGTGAGGCTTTTAAGAGCGGAGTCCATATTCCCCAGGTCTAGATTCCAGAAGCCATTTGATCCAGGGAGCCTTGACCCTGGGACAGGCAGGCCTTGTGGACAGAGTTCTGCAGAGGCGGAGCTGTATTTCTCCAGTGGTCGAGAGGTCTGACAAGGACTTGAGCTTACAGGCAGCTGTCTGGCTCTCTGGTATCTTGCTGGAGCACAGGGTAAGGGTATAGAGTGTCGGTAACCAACCAGCAGCCTTGTCTCTCACATTAGAGAGCGGCTTGGAGGAGCTTTGGGAATGGCTCTAAAACTGGAAATGCAGCTGCGCAAGCCTTGGCTCAGGGAGGCGGCTCAGCAGCAGCCCCTTAGCAAAGGTCCCGTAGGCTTGGGTGAGTTGGCGGTGGGGAATGCCATCAAGAGTCAAATGCATTCTGGGGCTGCGTTAATAGAAGCGGAGGATCCTACTTTGCCAGACCTCTTCTGGAATGCCATGTCCAGATTTCAGAGAATATTAATAAATAATCTTTGAGGTGGCCACTGCCACAGGGTGACAGCATAATCCTGTCACAGCCACAGAGTCCCTTGTCCTCTGAAGGGCTGACATGTGGCCCATTAGGACATTATAGGTTTGGCTCAGGCCACCTCAAGGGCCGTCCATAGAAGACGGAACAAGCTAATGCCAGGACTACATTCATGTGAAAAGGGGCGCCCTGGACCGCTGGCCACTGCCCTTACCCTGAGGGTGTGGGGACAGACCATGAACTCTTTGATCCTTCTGTTCAGGCCAGGCTATTGCTCGGCGTCTGAAGCCATTTGGCGTCCAGAAATTTCTCTACACAGGACGGCAGCCCAGGCCTCAGGAAGCAGAAGAATTCCAGGCAGAGTTTGGTAAGAAAAACCTAGATTTCCACAGGAGCTCCTCTGCACTCCACTGGAGCGTTCTCCCTTCTTAATGGTACCACTGCAGGCAGAGGGTGGAAGCTCAGGTGTGGCCAGGGCCTTATTGTCCGTTAGACATCATCTGCGCCACCTGTCCCTGGACGCAGAGACCTGCTCAAGGAGCACAGGCTTACCTCAGGTAACACAGTGAACTTTCTGTAGTCGGGCACTCGAGGTCCTGACTTTCAGAGTGTCTTCACATGTGTGGGCAGAGGAGCAGGGATGATTGATGAGGACTTTAAGTCACTGTTAGCTAATAAAGTGGTGCTATCCCCCAGCCTTCGTGTTAGCTCAGCCTTTTTGCCCCTGTGTCCAGGTGATACACACCCATAGCAGGTGAGCGAGCCAAGTTTGGCAGTCCCTCACCTCCTTGGCATGTACCCTGAAGGCAGTGAAAGTTAAGAGTGGCCCAGATCCCACTGTGTGACCTGGAATAAGCTCCTGCCCCTCTATGGTCTCAGTTTCCTTATCTCTTAGACCGAAGGGCTGGTGAAATGATCTGATGCACTAGGATCCCACAAATAGCTGTAGAGTTTGTACCATCAACGGTTGTCCAAGTGGAGATGAGGCCTTCAGGGAAAGTCTTCTGTTCCTCTTAAGCAGGGAGGAGCAGAGGGTCTCCCCCCACCTCCTGTTTCTAACCTGGGATGAGTGTCTGATGGAACCCTGCCCTCCCCACCCCTCTCCTATCCCAGTGTCCACCCAGGAGCTGGCTGCCAAGTCTGACTTCGTTGTGGTGACCTGCTCCTTAACACCTGCGACCAAGTTGCTCTGCAACAAGGATTTCTTCCAGAAGATGAAAAAAACAGCTGTTTTTGTCAACATTAGCAGGTACGTAGGGCTGTCCAACCCCGTGAGAATGGTTGTCTCGCTGCTGTGACCTGCGGTTCTTTCCTGTGGATTGTGGATGAGGTCTCAGGCTGAACTTGCTCCATTACCTCAGGAGAACAAGAAAGGCTGTGCAAAAGTAACAGCCAACTGACCTCAGATGTTCACCTGGGAAGTTACCTTTAGTGGAGTTTTTGGGTTTTTCTCTTTCTATAGTATTGTTACTGTCTAGTATCTTTACTTTTCAACCCAAAGGACTCTCTGGAGCATTTCTTGTTCATTTATTTTTCTTGAGCGTTTCTTGTAGTGAATTTAACTATTTCGGCAGACTGCCATCTCAGGGCATGTGTAAACCGAAGATTCTGCTTCTCAGCTTGTGTTCAGCTAGTGTTTTGGCAAAGTGGGTGTTCAAAACGTCCATCGCAGGGTCCTCCCTCAGGCCTTAGCCAGGCTCTCACTACACCTGTAGCTCAATATAAGAAGAAATTATAGGGTATTCTCAGGTCAAATTTCTGAGCATATATCCTGTGTGGATGTGTGTGTGACTTTCTAAATTCTCTCATATGCATGAAGTTTTGTTATTTTAAAAAAGGCTGAAGTGCATTTGTGGTTACCAGGGGTGTGAGGGAGATGAGGAGCTTTTGAAAGCTTTCGTCTCTCTGCCTTTCCTCTTGTAAGAGCTTATGCACCGTGTAGCCCCAGACAGTCACAGTCCTAGGCGAAGGAGAGTTTCCCTCAGCCCTCCAGGCCAGGCCAGACTGAGACAGGTGCCTTGCTTCAATCCTTCCAGCAGCCCCCAGACAGGTTAGAACAGATGCACGTAATCATCTGAGTTCAGTCTGCTCTTCTCCACCTGGAGCTAGACCAGGCCCCTCTCTCTGTGGGGGCTGATACTGCTTTAAGATAACCATCTGAGCCAGCAGGAGGCAGGGCACAGCACAGAGCAAACCAAGGCTCGCCTTCCAGATGGGTTGCCTTTTTAAATTTAATTGCTGGACCCCTTTTACTAGTTCTGCCTTTCAGAATTCTGACACTGGATTCCACCAGTTTCTACTTGGGTTCCCCACCCCCCACCTTGTCCTATTTTTTATGTGTATGTTTTTGTAAGGAATAGGAGTAGTCTGGAGACTACGGTGTGCCTGATCCAGGCCATAGTCTTCACAATTGATACGATGCGTCAGAGAGGTTGACAATGACTAGGGATGATAGAGAATTGATGCTTTTGAGCTGTGGTGCTGGAGAAGAGTATTGAGTATACCATGGACTGTCAGGAGAACAAACAGGTTCGTCCTAGAGAGGGTGAAGATGGCCTTCTCCTTGGAGTCAAGGATTCTGAAGCTTTGTCTGCCATACTTTGGGCATGTTGCAAGGAGGAACTAGTCCTTGGAGAGGGACATCATGCTGGGGAGGGTGGAGGGATGGAGAAAGAGAGGGAGACCATCGATGAGATGGATTGATATAGTGACTCGGGTAATGAGGGTAGGTGTGTTGGAGACAATAAAGTCGGCACAGGATAGAGCAGGTTTCAGGGCTGTTGTACACAGGGTGGTTATAAGTCGCAAGGGATTCGACAGCACATAACGACAACTGGAGTGGGCAGCTGCTTGGACATCATGCTTTGAATTATTACATACCTTTTTGATACTTCATTCTTTGTAGTATGTACAACTGATGCAGAAAGGGGAAGCATAAGCATTTTCTGAAAATTAGGATAAAACTAAGTTCATGCAAAAGTAGGAAAAGGCTTTTTCTCTCTCTCAAACCCAACTCACTCAGTCCGGGTACTGCTGGGTTGCCTCAAGCTCCAGAGAGAGGCACAGAGCCAGAAAGGGACACCTCTAGTAATCCACCTAAAGGCTAAATTTCATCTAAAGAACAACAAACAGAAATTTGTCCTAGAAAAATAGGTGACAGTTATGCTTTAAAAGTTAAGTGTCTCTCAGTGGAAAAAAATCACATTCTCTGAGTTGTTTTGCTCAGCAGCGGCCAGAGGGCGGGTGTTTTGGGACACCCACATCTTCACTGTCACTTGCAGGGGCGATGTGGTAAACCAGGATGACCTGTACGAGGCCTTAGCCACTGGTCAGATTGCAGCAGCAGGACTGGATGTGACCACCCCAGAACCACTGCCGACAGACCACCCTCTCCTGACCCTGAAGAACTGTGGTAAGAATCCCATTTTTCAGGTAAATCATTGTCCTCTTAGACCAGAGTGTTTAGCGGTGGTCTGGAGATGCCAAGCATGAAGCAGTGCTAATATTCAAGCCATACCAGGCACCCTAAATGTTTATGTCCATCCTGACACGGGTATGTAAATGGGAAAGGCGCCCACTGGGCATCCTCTGCTACGTTTTTGTCCCTAAAAAAGCTTAGTATGAAGGTGAATAGATTTGTTTTTTAAAGGGCTGAATGTCTACATGCATAGTTGTTGGTAAGTGCTGTTGAGTCAGAACTGACTCATAGCTGACCCTCCAGCAGGTTTTCAGAGGCTGTAAATCTTGCTGGAGATTGCCCATCTTTCTCCCTAAGAACAAGTGATAGATTTGAACTGCATGCTTTTGGGTTGACAGCACAACTCTTTATCACTAGCCACCAGCGAGCTCCCTTGTTTGAGAAGTGTTGAGAAGTCACTAGTGTAACTGTAACACCAACATTTGTAACCTGTGTGGCTAAGCTAGTTTCTCTACGCTGCAAACCTGTCCTGGGTATTTTGCCCTGACACTGGTCCGGCCCCAGGGCCTTGCCCAGCTGTCCAGGTGAGGCACTGGTGGCAGCCTGGAAGGATGCAGGACTTGCTCCTACCTGTCACTGGTCAGTCTGGGAGTGGTCCCACAGCAAAGCTGCTTCACTTCACAGGAGCAGTTTCTTCCTGTAGAGGCGGGTAAATCCAGTTGCTGCTTCCCAGGACTTGCTTAACCAGCCTGATGGTGCCCCTCTCAGAAGCACTAGCAACAGCCAGCTCTTTCTTGTCCCTCCCTGCCACAGAGGTCTGTCAGCTCCAAAGGGGCTTTTTCTTTAATTCTCTAGGTTTAATAATTCCACTCTCATCCCCTAGCATTTTAATGATTAAAATGTGTCCAAAATACCCAGTTCCCTTTGTTCCCTGACCCTAGGGGGTGCTCCCTGCTTTCACCACCTCCGTGATACTTCAGTGCAGAGAGGTCCTCAACTTTGTGTGCATCAGTCATCGGGCTGAGGAAATGCAGCTGCTGGTCCTCAGCCCATTTGTCTTCTTGTGGGGTCTGAAAACATGCATTCCTAGCACATTTCTGGATGATGCTGATGTTGCTAGTCCTAGTCCTGGGATCTCACTTTGAGAACTGCCTTAGTGTTTGTTCTGTTTTCCTCTTCAGCCACTCAGTCCTTAAATTCTCTGATGAGGTCTGTCTGCAGAGTAACACTTTACTGTAGGACCTAAGCTTTTCTGGGCTCTAGTTACATTCCGAAATAGAAGGTAGTTAAAATGCTAGGGCATCAGAAAAAGGTCCTTAACTGCTGTCTCCACAATGAATGCTCTCATTATTGCAGGCCTTGGAAGTGCTACTGTTCCCACCCCCTAACCCAGTCTGAAAGGAACATTGGCTGTGATGTCAAGGCAGTGGCCTACAGCTGAGAAAACTGTCCCATCCCCACCCACTCTGGGCCTGGTTGACTCCAGAAGGCTTTCAAAGAGTTCTTTGGGGATCAGTGACCTTGCTCTGGAGAGGGAGCTGTGTGGTCCAGCATTTCATTTGGTGGTTTCTATAGACCAGAACCACCACGGCCAAGCACCCCTTTGAGGAACAGAGCTTGGCTGTCAGTGTTAAAACGCTCAGCCAGCACCTGGATTTGCCATCTATTAACTAAATGACTGGGATGAAAAGGCCCCAAGATCCTTTCTAGCTCTCCCAATCTTAATTTATGATGGATACCGAGTCACACTGGGTCTGGGTTTCAGTAGCCTACAATCTGTTTCTCTAGCCCCCAAGCCCTGGGTAGTGAGTGCTTAGTGACACAAGCGGAGGCACACCAATGAATACAGAAGCAGTTTCAAATTTTATTGATTAGAAAACTCAAACCATGGGTGTTTAAGGTCCTGGTAACACCCGTCTTACCTCCTTCTCATCTCTCCTTTCCAGTGATCCTGCCCCACATTGGTAGTGCCACCCACGGAACCCGTAACACCATGTCCTTGTTGGCAGCTAACAACTTGCTGGCTGGCCTGAGAGGGGAACCAATGCCCAAGGAGCTCAAGCTGTAAGCAGACAGGGAGGTGCGGAGGGCTAGTGGCGGCTGGAGCCCGGGAATTCTGTCAGGTGCTCCCAGGCTCGAGTTGGACCCACAGGAGGGGAGCCAGCGAAGATGTCTGAACTGTACTGGTTCTGTAGAGGGAAGACTGGTGCTGATGGAAACGCTAGCCACTTTCATGGCTGGAAACATCTGAGCCCAAAACATACGATTATTAAATAATTCTGAGAGACTATCTTGGCCTCAAATTGGGAAGCTAACAGATACCTTGCTTACTTTTCTATGTCTGGGGATCAAGTGACTGCCCCTTACCCCAGGCCTCACGCGTGCCTTTTAACTATCAGAACCTCTGTCGAAACCACAGGATCTCTCATTCTCACTGCTCAGATCCCTTCATTTCTCACTGACGATAGGATCTCGGCCTAGCTGCAACCCTGGAACTTGTGATGCTCAGATCAGCAGATAAACTTAAAAGTACACAGTAAAGAGAGTTAAGTGTAAGAAGAAAAGTAGTTACAGCCACAAGACTGTTATCTTTTTTGCAAAAAAACAATTGGAGGCTCAGATGAGTTTTTCTTTTCATCATTGTAGCACCCACACACTTGTTCCCTTTGTCTACCTCTTCCTCCACCCCACCCCTACAGCCTTTTTAAAAAATGTTCTTTTTCTAATCATCAGCCCACACACCCCTCCCCAAGGTCAGTCCAGCAGCACTGTCCATGGCCAAGACATTAAGATCCAGGCCTCCCTGACAGCCAAGTCAAGCTGACAAATGGAATTTTACAATTGAGAGGCAGGTACAGAGAGAAGCAGAAAAAAATATAAAGCTGGCTCTCAAGAAGAAAATCAGATATGCTGAGGACAAAGCCTTATCCAGGCTCAGCTCAAAGGCAGAAAGGGTGCAGGGAATGCAAGGGGAATGAATTGAGGCAAATTACACACAACTGCTATCAATTCAGAGCAGTATTTTCTAGGATGCTTGGTTGAAAAATAAACAGTGGTCAGAGCAGAGCTTTCACAGGTAGAAATGCTAACTCCCTTTTGGGTTTCACTCTTTATAGCCTAAGGAGGAAAAAAACCCCACACAGATGTAGTTAGAGGCAAGAATATGACAAATGGTTTATTTTGAAACTTCAAATTTTGACCAGGATAGCACCACTGACATGGATGCCCTGATAGAACTTAATGATCTGATTACCAGAAAAGAGTCTACGTGATTATGCCAGGCTATAGTTAAGGCTAATCAAATAAAATTCAGGTACCCAGTGCCAGCGAATAGCAGGTAGAAACCATGGATCCCAGGAACCTGGCAGCTGGCTTTCCAGTGCACCACTGAATTTTGATTTAAGTGCTACAGCTTGTCCAAGGGCACTGGCCTGCAGGCTTGCTTCTCACATGTAGAACTAAGAGGTAGATGATTCCAGGTTCCATCTAGCACTGGAGAGGCAGTGGCTCCAGCAGCTGTGTGAGAGACACTGCCAAAGCAGAGTCCACTTAGCTCAGGCTGAGGTGAGGGGCAGGCTCCCATCTCCTCGGATGGTAGGAAAGAAGCATTATCCAGGCTCTTCCTAATGTCACTAGTTCCTCTCCAGGAAAGGCCTCTGTTGTCCTCCATGCCAACCCATCTGAGTTCCAAAATGAAGCACCTCACTCATCATTTTAGATGTCGCCGCCTCACATCAAATCAGAGCATGACTGCTAACAGCCACAGACACATCTGAGTTTCACAGGCAGCGCCACAGCCTCCAAAGGCCTTTTGACCGTGTATGCTTGGAAGGAGAGGAATTGCCAAGGCTTCCTTTCGGCTTTCCTCCCTGGCAATCAGTTCTTTGGGGATGCTAAGCCCCACTGTGAGCATTAGACATTTACGGTCACGTGTAACTGTACATGGCGGAGTAAGAGAAGAAAACACTAGTTTTCATTTTCAGCTACACAGGCATACTTAGCTTTTTGCTTTTTAAACACAAGAATTGGAGGATTTCTCTAAATTATGCACAATGGTTTGCTGTCTCTAAAAAAAGCTGTATAAAGAAAAAAGAAAATGAACTTATGTTTATGCATGAGTCAAACAAGGACTTCATGGATCATGAGATGCAATAACTTCTGCTGTTTTCTTGGAAGCACACGAGCCAGGCTCAGCCCAAAGTTGGGGCCCCCAAAAGCCTTGATGTCAGGGGAGAGAAAACTGTGGCTGAGGAAGGGAAGCTGCGGGGCCGGGGAGGACATGGGAGTGACCCACACCACCTCTACTGGTCGTGGATACTACTTGACATTTCTGTGCTTCGGGCTGTCTAACCTTCTATAGCCTGGAAATTACATCTTCGTGAACATTGCTACAATGAGATTTCAAATCATTCTAAACATTCAGTATTAGACTGGAGAAACAACTACAAAACTCTAGGATCTATACTTTTATAGTATATGTCAGCAACAAAATCCAGAGTGCAGGAAAATTGGCAGTATTTTTTGGTTAGTTTATAAAATAAGTAAGCCTGGTCTAGGCAAGATGCCACGTAGGGCATAGGAGATGGAGAGAAGCAGCAGCGAGTGGGGCTGGTCCTTGGCTGAAATGCATCAGATGGGACTGGCCCCAGCATTGGCGGGAGCAGAGGTTGAGTGTGCCGTGAACGGTCCCACAAAGCATGACTCCACAGCATCAGGACAAACACTAGCTCTTTTGTGACATCAAAACATGGAACTTTACATGTGTGATACAAGTCTGTTAAAATACTGCTAAAACAGCACGTACAAGACCTTACTTGCCACTCTCTACCAGTATTCCATTTACAACTTTGTTTTCAAAATTCAAACCCAGGAAGTGTCCACACAATCTACCCAACAGTGATATATTCAAAGTATATACACCTTAGAGTCCGTGAGACTGCTTACTCTAGACGTAGTGTCAGCACCATAAAAGGGCAGTATCTGTGACTGCAGATCAGACAGAAAGAAAAAGACAGTATTTTCTGAGGTCTAGACTAGCTCATGATACATTTCAAAGCATCTGTGGCAGACAGGCACATCCTCAAGGGCTTTCCTTGTAGACAGGCACAAAGTTGCCACTGGTTACACGTAAGTGCGCTTTGCGTCACTGTACAAGCTTATAGTATTCCTATCAGAGGGTAAGAGAAACCCATTGCTGTCAATTCCAACTCCCAGTGACTATACAGGGACAGAAGAGAGCTGTTTCACAGGGTTTCCAAGACCGTGAACTTTATGGGAGCAGGCCACCACATCTTTCTCCCGCATCAGAGGGTCTAAGAAATTGAATGCGTCACAAAGTTTTTTTAAAAATGGCATTTAAAAATGTGTCTTTTTTTGCACTCCAATTTTAATTTTTTAATGTGCCACTTTTAACATCAATAACAAACTATTTTATGACTGGAATTATGCAGCTCTAAGGAAGAAACTGGTTTCGTGGACTGCAGCCCTCCACCATGTCGTGTACTTTGCTGAGAAATGCAGCAGTGCAAGTGCTACATTTATTAGTGTTTCCATTAATAAATTTGCAGGAGCCATCGCAGCCTGCAGCTCACACCCCGTGACACTAACCACCGACCAACAGAGATTTCACGGCAGCCCGGCCACTGGCATGAGCACTGTCTCAGAAGGAAGGGTCAGAGCAAAGTACTGGGGAGGTTGCTGCTCTGCCAGCGGAGACAGGTGGTCTTGGAATGTTTATACAGGTGACTGGACTGGCTGAACCTTTTGCCACACTTTAGGCAGGCATAGGGCTTTTCACCTGTGTGGACTCGAATGTGCTTCTTGCAATCGGTCAAGGTCAGGAAAGTCTTGCAGCAGATTTTACAGGCATACTTGCGAGCACCCTCTACGACCAACACGTTGTGCTCGGATAAGGCCTTCTTGCACTTGGACAGCACATCAGCAGAGGCCCTGGTCAGCTGTGGAGGGCCAGGCTGAGAAGGATGACTGTTTTCAAATGAAGACGTGGCCCCGTTCATCATCAGCTGCGAACTGGCGGGGTTCTCGGGGATCTGTGAGCTCCGCACTGAAGTTACAACTGGCATTTTGGGGGCTATGCGACGGTAGTAAGGGAAGTTACTCGCTCCTCCTCTGGAAGAGCCCATCATTACCCTGGAGAAGGAGGAGTGGAGGCCCAAACCAGACCTGGAAAAATCCATCCCAAACTGTTCTCCACCCTGGTAGCCTGAAGTCTGCACACAGGGCAGGCCCATGACTTCCTGCATAGGTCTGACAAAATGGGAGTCTGCAGGCTCGCTAAATGGGTTCTCCACGTGAGAGCCAGGGGCTGAGGGTGGCCCACCTGCAGGCCCAGCCTCTGGACTCAACAGGTAAGAGGCATCTCCCTCCAGCCTGCAGTCACTAGTGGTATTGGGGATATTATCATCATTGCTCTGGTTCGTGCTGAAGTTACCTCCTCGGCTCTTGTTAAGGAAACTGGAAATGCTAAAAGCAGACTTGTGTTCTAGGTTGTTGGTCACTTCCAGTATGTGGATGTCGCCTACCCGGTCAGTGCTGGGCTGGGGATCCGAAAAGCTCCGATCGCTGCTTTCAGGGCTGAGGTCGATCTTCTCGGCACTGACCACGACGCCTTCCACCTCCACGGACTCACTGCCCTCCGCCTGGGAGGTCACGTCACTTACCTCGTCCTGAGGTTCGGGGGAGCTGAGGGGCTCCGACTTCACCACCACCCTCATGTGCTCTTCACCAAGCCCCACCTCAGGGTTTTCACACTGGAAGCCACCTTTCTCGGCTGCTGCTTCCGTCTCAAAGCTGGTCTCTACCTGAGTGGCCCGAGAGGCCATGGCCAGCTGCGCCATGTTGCTGGTGCTATTGTCCGACTGGCTAGGCACCTGGGCATCTTCCTGGGCACCGAAAGACTGGTCAAACAGGATGGTGTTGTCTTCCTGGCTGTCAGTCATGCCATCGGCCTTGGGGTTATCCACAATTTTCAGAGAATCTGGTGAGAAGAACTCCTCCCGGGAATGCACCCCAGCCGGCCCGCTCTCCGGGGCCACATCAGAAATGCCCGAATCATCCATGGGGGGCCGCAGGCGCTGCCGGGCGCGCTCCTCTGCAGACTGCTTGCGCTTATGCAGGCGTCTCATGGGGAAGGGCGTCCGCTGGTCCAGGTTGCTGCGCAGCGCCGAGCTCAGGGGCGCCTGCGGCTCGTCCGCATTCGGGCCGGCGCTGAGGGCAGAGCTCACGATGCTCAGGCCGAGCTGCTGCAGCATGAAGGAGCGCTGCATGCGCGCACTCTGCTCCTGCGCCCGCTCGCTCGGCGGCGACATGGGCAGCGTCCGCGTGGTGAGGTAGTGTTTACACGCCTTAACGACAGAGTTCAGATGCAGGTGAGAGGCTGCCAGCAAGACATCCATAACGTTGCTCTCGCCCAGCATGAGGGTGGAGGTGTACATCATGTCAATCAGCGCGGCGAAGGCCTCCGCTGTCACGACCTCGCTATCCAGCTGGATCATGTTCATGGTCTGATCACCCTCCGCCACCGAGAACAGGGCTCGGAAGTGTGTGCTGCATGCTGCCAGCACCGAGCGGTGGGCCTTGAAATGTCTGTTCCCGACGACGATGACGCAATCACAGAGCTGGCCATGAAGTCTCTGGTAGTTGAGCTGCTGAAAGATCTGTTCAAAGTGTCCTGGAAAATCCATGATCCTACAGAGAAAAAAAGGGAAAGTGTCAAGGCTCAGAAGAGCTCAAGTCAGCGTCAAAGCACAAAGGGCACAAGGCAAGAGAGACCTGAATGGCCAACGTCGGGCCTCTTAAAGCCGGTGCTGTTTCTGATAATGGGCACGTTAACAGGAACCCGCTGAGTAAGAAGGACTTGCCAATTCAGCCCTCCACCCTTACTTTCTCAAATAGCTGACTACACTTGCTTCAGAAATAAAAAAAATTTTCTGGAAATGCTGACCAAGAAAACAAAAAGACCTAAGTCATGCACTCCTATGGGGACTGCTACTGACTGCTTACAGGATCCCTCTTAACATTCAAGACCTGTGTTAGGACAGAGAGTGGGGAGTTGCCTATCACCCTAAAGAATCTGTTAGGGCCCTGCATTCCATGAAGACAATGAATAAACTCCAAGATACTCAAAACAGAATTGATAGGCAAGCTAGGACAAAAGAAAAAGGCAAATGAATATTTAACAGTGGAATTCCAGTTATGGACAGATTGTACTTACACATTTAATTTTATTGTCTATCAAGTAGACAGTAGAGTTCTTTTTAACTGTTGCTTTCAAAGTATAAACCAACAAAAAGTAAAAGGGGAATGAAGGGAGACATCAGGAACATTAAGAAGCTAGCAAGCAGGTGAGTGAGTGATAATTGACTTGGAATGTGCAAAGCTAAATCCTAAACTAGCTATGAATAAAACAACACAATATACGTGTTTTCAGAA
This sequence comes from Elephantulus edwardii, assembly GCF_000299155.1. Classification (NCBI taxonomy): domain Eukaryota; kingdom Metazoa; phylum Chordata; class Mammalia; order Macroscelidea; family Macroscelididae; genus Elephantulus; species Elephantulus edwardii. The sequence goes on from NW_006399802.1 coordinate 2,153,040, forward strand.
ACTGAAAACCACACACGAGGAGACTGCCCATCTTACTCCCATCGAGCAGCTGGTGGACTCAAACCACCTGCCCCCTTGGGTTGGCAGCACGACTCCTCATCTGCTAGGCCACCAGAGCTCCTTTCAGTATATGTAAGCCTGCACAAACCAGACTCAGAAACGGGTGATGCAAACGCCAGTGTAAGCAGGGGAAAGGTAAGGCTGAGACATGAGGTCAGAGCTGGTGCTGGAGGTCTCGTCAGCAGTTAATAAAGAGCAGTCCACTGAAAACCTAGCACTTACACACAGCGCCCCCAGCTGGGAGTTATCACTAACCCTCGTTAAGCTGTTTTGCTGAGGGACATCAATTATTATGTACTTAGATCTTTTTGTTTTCTTGGTCAGCATTTCCAGAAACTTTTTCTAATTTATGAAACAAACATAGGCAACTATTTAAAAAATTAAGAGCGGAGGGAGATATGCTAAACAATGGGAACGCTCCACTGGGTACCTCAACTGCTGAATGGTTGTACGGGATCAGTATCCGCATACGATGGAAAGCTCACCTGCGCTCCTTCCAGTGGCTTCTCACTCACAGGGACCACACAGGGCAGAGTGCAAACACCTCAGTAAGTTTATGAGGCTATGAATCTTAATGAGAGCACACAGCTTCATCTTTCTAAGCAGAAGCTTAACAGTTGGTGGATTCAGATTGCTTAACAGATAGTGGGTTAGCAGCCTAGCACTTAACCCACTGTGCCACCACTGCTCCTAAAGGAACAATAATTGGCAACTATGGCACCATACATATTCCATTAAGGATCAATCTCAAAATCATTAGAAATTTGCTGCATGTTGCAGAAATGCTGTCACTGTATGCTTCCATTTATATGATATGGAATAGCCCACAAAGCTACAATCTACAGCAACAAAAGCAGGTGTCATGGATTGATTGTGCTACTCCCCCAAAATGTGTGTCAACTCGGCCAGGATTCCCAGCATCGTGTGGCTGTCCTCTGTTTTGTGATGTGCTGTAATTATTCTCCACTTTATGGTGTGCTATAAGCCCTAATCTAGAGTCCCTGTGCTGAAAACTTCCTAGACATAGAAGAAGAAGAATGGCAAGGCATACAGGGATTTCCAAGAAATACAAAGATGTTGAAAAGAGACAGCGACCTTCCTTTATAGCTAGCACCTTGAGTTCACATTTGGCCTCCTAAATCATGAGAAAAAAAGTTTACTATGGCTATAATGGCTTAGTGGTAGGGAAATGCACTGCCAAAGCAAAAGTACATGGTTTGAATCCACCAGCCACTTGCTCTGCAGGAGAAAGATGGGTAATCTCCTTGAAAACCCACTAAGGGGTCAACAACAATGTAGCCATCCACTGGTGCTCTTTCTAATAGCAACACTAGATAACTTAATTACTGTTTAACAGGGTTAGGGATGAAATGAGGGACCACAAATGGGAACAACAGGGCTTCCGGGGTGAGGAAAGCTAATAAACCATGTTGATATACTACAAACATGGAGTTTTAGGATATATACCTTTTTACCTCAATGAAGCTCAATAAATTAAACCTCAATAGAAATAAAAGTAATGTGGGAAGAAAAACAAGGACAAATTTAACAAAAAAATTACCAAACTCTAAATCCATTTTTTCCCCTCAAGAGTACACTTTAAACTCTAGGGTTTACAAAATTCTAAAAAGCCTATTTAGCATATCATATCTCTCTCTCGTGATATTAAGGCCTGTCTTTCTTCTGTGAAGTGGCCTATTGATTCAAATCAAGTGCCTTCAGGTTTGCAGCACAACTCCATACCCACTTGGCCACCAGTGAAAAGAGCCCGCCATGGCCTCCAGGTGGACCACTTTCCAGTGCTGAGCTTGGAACCAATGAACATCTGTCTATTTTACTTCCTGGACTCACTAGAAATGAAGTGCTTATTCTCTTCCAAGAAACAACACTCCTTAGGAATTCTCTAACTGACCATTCATTCTCTTTCTCCTTGACTACAGCCAAGTGATAGATTATTCTTAATGTAGTTAGAAAACAAGGTCAGTAAGCCCAAGTGGCACTCTTCCATGCCCTTTGTAGAGACTGTGGATGCTGAAGAGTCTATTTCATCCTATCCAGAAAGTGAACCTCTCTGTGATCTTTTTGGGGTGCAGGTAAGAGGAGAGTTTAGGCAAAATCTTATTTCTTCACACCTGGATACAGACAAAGGTGCATACTGCATTCTAAAGTGCCTGGTACTGGAGATAAAATTATCATAAGACAATTCCAAACCTTCCCCTCAGAGGAAGTGGACTAACAAAAATACAACCACAAAAAGGAATTAAAAGTGCTAATTCTTTTATACAACAACAACAGGGCAAAGGAACATCCCTCTGATTGGTGGGGATGTTGCTGTGTACGAATGAGTCAGAACCAATCCATAATTAACCCTCCAGTGGGGTTTCAGAGGCAGTAAATCACACAGCAGGGGACTGCCCATCTTTCTCCTTGAAGCAGCTGGTGGAGACAAAGTACCTTGTGTTGGCAGTGTTGAGTCCGTACCACTAAGCTACCAGAGCTCCCTAACTACACAGGACAAATGTTAAGATGCTTTAAGAAATAAGAAGGGACACCACCTCTGATGCACGGAGACAGGAAATCATTCATTGGGAAGAAACTTCCAGAAGTATAATTTTGGGAAGAGGGAAGTGCTAGTTATCCTGAGTGTAAGAAAAACACCCACTATCCTTTCTCAGAAAAGAACATTCACTAAAACGTCAAACTCTTAAAATCCCCATTTCATAGAAATGACAAAAGAACTGTGATCTCAGGAACACTATTCTGAAGTACCTGGAGACTTGTAACTGTTGTTGTTGTTATGTGCCGTCGAGTCACTTGCAACTCATAGCGACCCTATGCACAACTAGAGGCTATCAATACAGCGCCACATGATCCCAACATAATGTTGTTGTTAAGTGCCGTCAAGTCGCAGGACTCATAGCGACCCTATGAAGGAGAGTCCTCAACGTTTGGGTGTCTCTCATCCTCTCTCCAGGTTCATAGGGTTTCCGGAGGCAAGCTGGAAGTGGATGCCATTCCTCCTTCCAAGCTGTTTTAATTGGGGAGTTCCACCCCACTCTCTGTCCACATTGGGTAACCAGCCATTAACACATTTGACATATCAGTGTCACAGTGTTCAGCCTCACAGCAACCACAAGTTACCGCTGTACGGCAACTTGTACACCAGGGCTATATGACCGAGAGGAATGTCTGAACAAAAACAATGAAAGACTGGCCCAAAGGCTGCAGGCCCAAGGGCCCTTCAGGATCTCACCAACCTGGCACGCCCAAATGCTGGCAAAGTCCTTCCGCCAGACCCCCAGTTCATCTGGCATGAGCGCTCTGCCGACCCCCACGTGGGGCCCAAAGAACACCAAAATTGCCCTCAGCCCTCAAATCTGCTGTGCTTCAAGGAGCCAGAGTCGGATTCAGCTGACATTAAATCCCCCCCACCCCCATGTAACAGAGGTTTAGATAATATTGACAGACAAGTAAATAGTTTGCACACTCTTTTAACTTCCCATCAGCCCAAGAATCTTGAGCCCTATCCCACGATACCCCATCATCATAACCTTGACAGCAATCCAAGTTTTCCAGGCTCTTTCCAAACTGTTTTAAAGTATGCCTGGAACTTCCTGCAATGCTTTGTTGACAGGTCATCCTCTGGGCAGTGAGAGGCTAAGAATCTATCTGTTCTTATGGGGCTCCTGGATTTCTGAAATTAACATGGTGACATTAGAGATTATCAAAACCTGTCATTTCTGTTAATGTTTGCACACAATTATCTGCTTTGAGATATTTCAAACTAATTCTCCTTAATGGAAACCGTCTTTCAACTCAGTGTCATTTAATCAATTTTTGATCACTTGAATTGGCAAATTAAAATCCACTAATATGAAGTATGAACCTAGGAAAATGAAAAGTTGTCAAAATGACACAGAACACATAATGACTGATACTTAGCCTTTGTGAATGAGCTGAAATAAACTGATACTGGCCATTGTGAATCAACTATATAGTTTACTATACTAGGAAATGACAAATGGAAGAGGAATGATGTCACATTCATTTGAAAAAACTTTTCAAGATCCATTCAAAAGTGCAATGCTGTCAGTGACAGGATAATCTCCTTATACATACAAGGAAGACCGGTTAGAATGACTACTATTAAAATTTTTGCACTGGCCACTAATGCCAAAGATAAAGTGAAAATTTCTACCAACTTATGCAGTATGAGATTACTCAAATATGCAATCAAAATGCATTACTAAGAACCGATGATGAGAATGCAAAAGTTGGAAACCAAGAACTATCAGTGGTTGGAAAATACAGAAATGAGACTGGACATGGCACGATATACTTGCATATGACCAGCACTTTAGTCACTGCAGCTATCTTTTCAAAACCTGTAGTGGTGACTATACATGTGAACTTTTACAGAAGAAATACAGAGAAGTCAAACTGACTCTAGCTGTGGAAAGAGATGATGGAAAAACTATTACCATCTATCCGTCAGAGCAAGGCCAGGGGCTGACCGTAAAAAAGGCCATCAACTGCCTATATGCAAATTCTATCTGAAGAGGAAGAAAATTAAAACAAGTCCATGAGATCCAAAATGCAACCTGAGCTTATCATACCTGAATTTACAGATTATCACAAAAAACAAGATTTGATGCACTCTGAAGACCACATAAGCTGTGAGATAGCATTGAGGACATCATACAAGATGCAACGGACATCAGAAGAGACACAAACATGCTCCAGAATGTAAAGCTGTTAAAGTGAAAGGAAAAGACCATGAAGTAAGAGAGAGAAACAGATTTCAAAGGGCAGAGAGAAGAAAACAACAAAAAAACCCCAGACTTTTAATGAAATGTACAAAGATCCAGAGTTAGAAAACCAAAAGGCAAACACTGCATTTCTCAAGCTGAAAGAAAGAAAAATGCAGACCTCTACACACAATACTGAACAATTCTCTTGGCAAAGTATTGAACGATGCTAGAGGCATCCACATAAGATGGAAGGACTAGAGTCACTGTAACATACACACATACATACATACACACACACACATACATGCATACATAAATTTGGTTGATGCTCAACCATTTGAGTAGTCAGTTACCACTTGAACAAGAACCAATGAAAACATAGAAGTCTTAGGGACCTCTTGGATTCCCCAACTACCATTTGAGATCTACATCTGAGAGTGTGTGTTTATTAGTCTGCTGAGCTAATGGAAAATTGTAACTAGAAAGGTGGGGAAATATGAAGTATACATTGAAATGCATACAGGAAAATTTGGCAGAATACAAAGTGAAACTCACAAATTCATTAAGAACAAAATGCTTCTCTCTAACCAGGAAAAAATCAATAGTGTCTAAATTAAAAAACTGAAAAGTAGCTTCAAGTGAACAAAGATTCTTACCACTGGACCAATTGGTAGCATCAGGATGGATGGCGAAGAGACTGAGATTGTTCACAGCTTCAGTTTGCTCGGCTCCATGGTCAACACTCTTGGGACCAGCAGCCAGGAAATAAAAAAATGTATTGCGATGGTAAAGTCTGCTGCTAGGGACCTCTCTAAAGTACTCAAGAGCAACGGTGTCTCTCTGGAGACTAAGGTGCGCCTGATACAGGCCATGGTCTTTGCAATCACTTGTTA
>NW_006399802.1:2159008-2177030 GCF_000299155.1 Elephantulus edwardii
AGGGATGGCGCAAGAGGGAAAGACCCTCTATGAGATGGATTGATTCAGTGACTGGGGTAATCGGGATGGGTGTGTCAGAGACAGTGCGATTGGCACAGGATAGAGCAGGGTTTAGGGCTGTTGGGCATAGGGTCACTATGAGTCGCAAACGACTCGACGGCACATAACAACAACAACACAGCTTCAAGTATGTTATTTCTCTTTCACTCCCACTCTCACACACATGAATTCACCAAATTCAAAGTGACGGTCTTAGGGAAGGGAAGACTGGAAGTAGAAAGGGAAGGGTATGGTGTTTATCCTAACAAAACTTGTGGAGCCATTTGATTTCTTGACATCTATGTACTCAGCAAATGGCATATAACCCTGACATATTTTTTTTTTTAAAAAAAAGAGAACCTAAATAAACTACACACACTTGCCTGTGAATTGTTTCTCCAAAAGGTAAAAGTAAAATAGCTTTAAAGGAAGTATCTATCAAATGTTATAAAAAAGACAATTTATGCCTTTTTACGAAGATGGTGCTGAATGCGAAGAAGAAAGCCCCTGCCCCTCCCAAAACTGAAGCCAAAGCATCAAAGGCCTGGAAGGCAGTCCTGAAGGGCATCCACAGCCAAATAAAAAAAAAAAAAAAAGATCCGAGCAGCACCCACCTTCCAGCAGCCTAAGACGCTGAGACTCCGAAGGCAGCCCAAGTACCCCCAGAAGAGTGTCCCCCAGGAGAAACAAGATTGACCACTATGCCATTATCAAGTTTCCCCTGACCACTGAGTCAGCCATGAAGAAGATAGTAAATATCAACACACTTATGTTCACTGTGGATGTCAAGGCCAAGAAACACCCAATCAAACAAGCTGTAAAGAAGCTCTATGACACTGATGTGGCCAAGGTCAACACTTTGATTAGGCCTGATGGAGAGAAGAAGGCCTATGTTCTACTTGCTCCTGACTATGATGCTTTGGATGTTGCCAACAAAGTTGGGATCATCTAAACTGAGTCCAACTGGCTAATTCTAAATACAGATTTTCTCACCAAAAAAAGAAGACAACTTAGTATTTAAACTATTTTTGGATAGAAAACTTCCTATGATACAACATTGAGAATTCATTATTCAATAGTTATTGTAGCCTATGTCAGCCAGCGCAATTAAAAACAGTCATTACTGGTCAGTCTTTCTGAATGACTCTCGAAGAATGATTCAGCTATATACAATGAAGGACAATCAGTAAGTTAATTGCACTGATTTATTTTCAAGAGGTTAAATAAAGGAATTATTAATTCAACTGAAGTAAAAATGGAGCCATGAATTCAACCAAATCAGAAATGTACTGGAAAACCTAGTATTCTATGTTTTGGCCACCCCAAATTGCTGAAAGTTAATGCAAGAGCAAGTTAATGCATTACTATGATGCCCAAAAATTATTCCAAAGACTATGAAGCAAGCTTAGATTCCTTCTTAGGATTCCCTAGGAAGCAGACTACAGGAGAGGAACACAAGTATGAGATTTATCAAGGAGATGCTCCCAGGAGGAACTAGGAAGATGGAAGCAAGAGTCAAACAAGAGTGTGGATTTGAACAAAATCTCCGAATTAGTTGTTCTAGCTGGGAAGTTCTGGGAGAAAAGAATCTAAATATAAGGTAGCTCAAGGTGAGGGAATCAGTCTTTCTTTCATAGTCCTGCATCAGTCAGTAAACAGTGAAGCGTTCCCTTCCTCAAAGGAATGTAGACTATCGGGCACCACCTGCTTTCTGAGCCTATTCAAAAAAGTAATACCTGTCACACAAATGCAATGGTCAAGAGTCACAAACTATAAACAGCAGTGTGGCAACTGACCTCTTGACTTTACAAGCAGTAGAGAGAATCGCCATCAGCACCAGCTCAAGGCCTATCTCTAGATAAAGCAGAGGTCAGACACAGCCAGCTCCTCTCTGCAAACTTTTCATCAATTCTGGAATAAGCCATCCCTCCCACAGCACCACTTCTTGGGTAGGTTGGTTCACTTATTGGCCACAAAGCACTCAGATAATACATACAATAATGGGGTTTATTCAGGGAAATGACAAGTTAACATTCTTGATGAGAAATGACCCAGGATAAAGTTCTTTGATCAGGCTGGCCTCTTCTCATCTGGACCACAGGCAAGCTCTCAAGACCTGTGGGCTGGCCCAGCCTCTGTCCTGCCGGGGCAAATGTTACCAAGTGCTTTAACTTTGCCAGTAAGTGCCTGCAAGTACCCACCAGACCCTAAGTTGCTGAGCTCCCTCAATCTAGTTCCACCAAGTATCCAGATGCACCTCACTCTACCATTATGCCTCTCCCTGGCGGCACTCAGCTCCCTTGTTTAGTTGGCCTGAAAACCCACCCAGCTGTCTCCTGGCAATTTCCTGGCTCTGCTGTCATATTCTCTTACTGTCTAAGAGGTTCCCAGTATATGAACGTTGGGTTTAGAGGACATACTCTACTCCCACCTCTTCTGTGCAGTAGTCAGGTTTGCCTCTTCCATAGCTGGGATGGCTCATTTTAAACTAGTGGGATGATCAAACTTACTATTCTCCTCACTAGGGTTCTGTATGCTTAATCTGCATGGAATCCCAGAGGGTTCTGTGCATCTTATATGTATTCCTGGTAAACTATCTGATCCCCTTGGTAGACCACAAACACCATATTTGCACAGTGCCATCCAATCATTTGGTAGTCATTACAAGATGTGACTACAAAGGACATATAAAAGTGATCCATCACCACAAAATGCGAGCCATTAAAGCAAAAGCACACAGAAGCTGCACAATGGGTACTGATAAAGAACTGATAAAGGATCATGGGGAGCTGGTCAGATAACTGACAAGCCCTACTCTACCTACTTGGTGATACTCAAGAATATCACCGTGGAGCTCTCGTGGTCCAGGGTAATGAGGTGCACTGCCAACCCCAATGTAGACAGTTCAAACGAATCCACTAGCTGCTCTGTAGGATAAAGAGAGGCAATCTCCTCCTGTACCGTTTACTGCCTCTGAAAACCTGCTGATGGTCAGCTCTGAGGTGGTTCCAACTCAAAGGTAATGATTTTTTGTTTTTCTTCTACAAAGTCCTTGGGCTGTCCTAATATTGACCAAAGGTCCTTGTTGCTACATATATATTACTTCTTAGGGAGCCCTGATGACATAATCCGTAGGGAGCTGTACTCTTCACATTTTGCCTGACAGTTCAAATCTGCCAGCGGCTCTGAGGAAGATGACACTCTATTCCTCTGTGAGTACAGCCTTAAAGGAGGGTCAGCTATGAGTGGACTCCAATTCTACTGCAACGAGAGGAAGAGATCATTTTTTAAATTTCTCCAGTCATGTCATTAATTTCCTTATCAGAAGCATTCTGATTTCCCATTGGAAAATTGTCTCGGCTTCTTTTATGTAAAATTTTGTTGTTGTAGACTTGTTATGTGGCCTTCAAGTTGAAACTGACTCATAGCTGAACCTCTAGTGGGTTTTCTGAGGCTATAAAAACTGCATGGCAGGAGATTCCTTATCTCTCCTTTGTGCAGCAGCTGGTGAATTTGAACTGCCTGTCTACTGGCAGTGCAACTACTCAAAGCACGCCACCAGCACTCCCTATAATCCTGCCAGGTGAGTAAACTGGCATTAGTATTTCACTCAGCATAATCAATGAGGCTACCTAAGTTCAGAGTGCTGGGGCTCTCAAACTTTTGTCTTTGCATCTTACGCATATGATGTCAGCTAATCTAGCAAAGACTCCGAGCACCAACCCTCATCCCTCAGCTGGCCCCATACCCTCTCCACAAGATAAAAGAAACAATCAGGAATCAGGAGCAACTTGGCAAACAGCAGGTCTAAAAGTGCAATGGTGGAAAGGGAACTTCCTACATAAAGGTGGTGCACACAACAGCTACTGCAGATGAGGAAAACCTCTCAGTTCTTCTTTGACAAACTAGAGGCAAACAGTATCTCTTGTACGAAAGAAGTGACTATGTTTACAAGCCAAGGAACAGTAACCCACTTTAACAGGTGATATTCGCCAAATCGGTCATGTCAGCATCTCCCATTCCATGACTGGAAAATGTGACATGAATACTCCTCTTACCAAGAAGTGCAATTCATATCATATGCATCCCCTTTAACGCTAGACAGGCCTACAACTATAGCAGAAGTTATGTGTCACTTCTGAACTGAGTCACAGATGGTGACCCTGCTTTCACCTGGTCCATGTGACTCGCTCTTGGAACCCAGTCACCATGCTGTCAGCACTGGCCTCCAGACCTAGGAGTGGTAAGCTCAGATCTAGCCATGTCCGAATAAAATCATGTGACAGACCCCAAGAAAAATCTAGCTGAGTCCAGCCAATCCCAGAATTGTGAAAGGCAATAATAAAATTATTTTTGATGTTTTAAGTGATTCCATTTACCCATATTGTTTCATTTTGTTATATCATACAAATTAAAATAACACCAACATTCATGTCAAAACTACACTTGAAAGAGTGAACTAGTTTCAGGGTGTTTACAATAAAGAGTAGGATATATTTTATTATTTATAAATTGTGGGCGGTATTTCCTTTCAGTAAATACACACATACAATTAATTCTTCTTCCCCAGAGGTCTGAAATATTTAGCAGCACACCACTATTTTAATATATTAATTTATTTGCTCTTGATCTCATGAGGTAATGCTGACAAGAAAGCATTAGGACTGCCTTTTGAGATGATTTGTTATACAGTGATACATTATTTGAACAATGCAAAGTTTGTTAACACATCTCCACAAATCAACATTCAAACACTATCTCTAAGAAGATATATTTCATGGCTACTGTATTTTGAGAAGAAACTTCTCTCCCACCCATTCTTTGGCCAGGTGGTGTTTATCAGCTGCACTCTCAAAGCTCCAAGTTCCTGGAGTGTCCAGACACATGATCCAGGGGCCTGGCCAATTTGGTTCCCACCCTTTTTGACCACACTGACTGTTTGAGAGTCATAAGTGACTCAAAAGAGGCGAATTAGTCAGCCCAGGGGATTTCTGCAGTACAGTATGATAAAGAAAGGTGTCCCTGACGGACATCATGCTTGATAAAGGATCCATAAGCAAGAGAAAGGCCTTCAACAAGATGCACTGACACTGGCTGCAATAATGGGATCAAATTCATCACCAACTGGGAGGACTATGCAGGACCAGGCAGTCTTAGACAGAGTTGCTATGAATGATCTAAGGCAACAGCACCTAACAATAACATAAAGAAAGTTATTCTTAACCCCATCTGCAAGCTATGAGAGAAAAGTGAGACAGTAGTACGGTGGCAATTTCTGAGATTATGAGAATGAAGGCAACACAAAAGAAGGCAATGCTGAAATACACAGTCCTGATGACATCAACAGCCCTCCTGGAATCCAGCCATGGCTGACGCTGACATCACCCTTAAACTTCCTAGTCCACCAGCCAATGACTTCCCCTTTGCCGTAGCCTGGCTTATGCTGGATCTCGGCCACACAAACACAAAGCTGAAATTATAGTAAGAAAAATAGAAATAAACTATCTTACACCCTTTTTGGATCTAAATGGGCATTTTAAAAAATCAGTTCATTTGAAAAAGATAAAATGTGTTACTCTCTCTGCTCCTATAGAAAAAAATTCAAAGCTCAAGATCATGGTCTCAAGCAACTCTAGCAAATTCAGAATCCAATCTAAAAGTCATAAAGAACTCATGCTGGAAAGAGTAAAAATGTTATCAACAGCGGTCTGTCTTAAGCTTTCAAAACAAACAAGTAAGTGTCTAGTCTCTTAAAAGACTCAAAATGTGAGAATATAAGTCTAATAGCTAGGATGAGATTGGGCCAGCAATTTACTAATTTGTAACTGTGGCTGATCCAAAGCAAGCAGAGTATAATGTTTGTGGGAACAAATATTTACTAATTTCTAAAGGAAATACAATTTAAAAATATTCATACTACTGCTCAGTACATTAACATGAAAACTCAAGGGCTGACCATTTTCTCAGGAGACCTGCTGTCTTAGTAATGCTTTACTTGGTCTAATAAAGTTCAGCTGTGTTTTAGAGCAAACCAGTTAATAACAGCACATCTTACACACCTTAAATGATTTCATTTATAAAAAATGTGTCCTCATACTTTTAAAGAATTCATTTAGTAAATAACTATGCCCATACTCAAACATCATTTACCATCACCATAATGTCAGCCAATGAGGACCTACAAAGTTACCACTTTCAGAGCAATGTTCTAAGACATCCTCAACATTCGATGTCCTAGCAGAGAAACAGAACCTTTCTTCTAAGATACAGAATAAACGTAAGAGAGCAAAACTGCAAGATCCCAAAACAGGCTTGGATTCTGACAGGGCCAAGTCAGGCCAGTGGAAACCTTAAGTATCCATCCATCCATCCATCCATCCACTGTTCTGAACGTGGGAATAGGGGAAAGCTGGGGTGACGGGTACATGGGTGCCCAGGGAACACCCCAGATACCAGATCTGTCAGCAGGACTAACTTCAACATCTCTCTGGTTATGCTCTATCTATCAGTGTTGGCCCATAAACTGGACAGATTAGGTATAAAGGAAACGGAGTCCCTCCGTGACTTACGGCTAATTGGGCAAGTCAGGGTTAATGCCAGAAGCCCTTATCATCTCACCATACCCTCCAACTCTCCATTTTTCAGCTCAAAATTCCTGAGGATTACTGACCTTGTACTTGATCACTCAGTTTGAATAAGAAAAGTTACCAGTGCTCTACTTAAACTCCTAGCGGGAGCCCTGGTGTTGTATTAGGTTAAATGTTGGCAAAGGGCCGGCAAGTTGAGACCACCAACTACTCCACGGAGCAAGATGAGGCAGTCTTCCCAAGGTAAGATTTACAGCCTCCGGTGACACAGATACAGAGGGTGACCACAAGTCATGGACTACATGGCAGTAGGTTGGGTTTGGTATATTCCTACTGCAAAATCTAGGTGTGCTTTTTTAAAAAATAAATATAAATAAAATTTTAATTTTATACTGGTTTTGGGAGCTCTGGGGGGGGGGGGGTGTCTAGTGGCAAGAAGCTGTGCTGCAATCCCAAAGGCACCCAACTTGAGGTCACTAGCTGCTGTGTGGGCGAATGATGAGCAATCCTCCTGTGTGATTAACTGCCTCCGAAAATCCGCTGGAGGGACAGTTATGGGTCAGTTGCGATTTGATGGTATACCACGACCACCACCATCACCACCACCACCACAAACAACATACTGGCTTACTTACCAAGTTCACATACACTGTTTTGCACACCAGATCTTTCCTATTTCCTTTACCCACACCTCCCTCCACTCTCCAAACTGTCCAGGTGCTTTTTAAACTAAGCTTGTTGAGAGCAGGGACTACACATTTTCTCTATTTAAAATATATTCATAGTGCCTGGTATTCAGCTCGGAAAATAATGTTTGTTGAATGAATTCTGGCTTAATATAGCTGAAATATGGTAACATGACATTAACCAAGAATCACACTTCTAACAGTCTCAAGTATCTTTAAAATCGGCCAAATACTGGCTGAGGGTAGGGGCTGGGGATGAGGGGGGTGTGACACTTGGAAAACCCAAAATGAGATCAAAGTTCATGTATGACAGATTTCCTCACAGGAAAGTCCCTCAAATTCTCACACAAGTCTTTGTTTTAACAACATCTGAGTAAGTTTTTTTAGTCTCCTAACCTATAAAAGATGAACAGCAGCAACTCGAGAAGGAGGGTGAGGGGCTGCTGCTTAACTGAAGCACAGACAGCTGCGGAGAGAAGACAGCTGACCCACCATGGGAGAAAAGCCAAACAAGGACCAGAGGTTCGGCAGCTTAGAGCCTTTTAGCGTAAAGTCTGTGCTCCAAGCCTTAGACTTCAACACGGTTTACGGAAGTGCCTGTACAGTTGGTTACAGATGCATTCACGTAATGCTGTGAAGCGCCTACTCTGTTCTAGGTTCAGTGTCAAGGAATAGTTTGCCTGGTATAGTCCGAACTGCCACAGGTGCTGGCTGGAGATAAGACATATACACAAATAACCTTATTACAAACTAGAAAGCATAGAGTAGAAAGCACAGGAGTAAAAGGTACTCAGCAAGGTGGGGTGGAAGTTAGGTCCACTTTGAAATTTCACTATGCTGTCCTGCAGTACAAGATGTGACAACACCTAGAAAGACAATACATGAAGCAAAGACAATACATGAGCAAAGGCTAGAGGTAACAAGGGCAGGTTGACCGCAGTAGGGAGATGGAGCTAAGGGTCAGGGATGAGGATTGAAAGTGAGCACAAAAAGACAGGTGTGTAAAATGAGGGCTCCTATCCACTGGATTCTGACTCATGGTAAACCTCCACTGGGTTTCCAAGACTGTAAATCCTAAGGGGAGGAGAATGCCTTTCTCCTGCAGAGTGGCTATTGGATTTGAACTTTCATTTAGACAGAACAGATTATGCACCAAATCACCAAACTCAACCAATCCACTGCTGTCAAGTTGATTCCAACTCAGTGAACCTCTATCTGGTTTCCAACTACAGAAAGCTATAAATCTTCATGGGGGGCAGAATACCATTATTTCTCCCACGTAGGGGCAGTGGGCTTTCAGTTAACAGCCTGACACATTACACACTACACCACCAGGGCTCCTTAAAATAACAGCTAAGGATGTAGGAATAAGTGCAAGGGGTCTGCAAGAGTTACTAGTTTTCTTCTCCCTTTCTTTTACACAAATCTTCCCCAGCAGTTACCACACTGCCAAGCCTTTACCACAGTCCACAGACCTCTGGGGGTTTGAAAGGTCAGGATGCTTGGCCATCTCCTCCCATTGTCCACTCATCATTAGCTCTCCCAGCTGCTTCCAAAGGCTGGTGCCCAACAAGAATCAAGAAACAGAGCCTTGGGGGAAAGGAAGGGTCACAGCAGACTTCTAGTTGTAGATCACCATAAAAGAAAAATCTTGGGCCACTCAACTGTCAGGATGGTGGGCTGGTAGCAGAGTGCTCTCTGAAAGACGGGCATGCCCGAGGCAGTCAGTTGCCTGAGAAGGCATTACATTACATTCGGACTTCAAAATAAATTAAGCCAAATTTCTCTCTTTATCCTGTTCGGAATTCTGTGCTTGCACTGTAACTGGCCTAGAAATTCCCACTATCTCACTACTGTCAAATCAACTCCGACTCAAACCAACCCTCCACTGAGTTTCAGAAGCTGTAAATGCTCCCAAAGCAGCTGGCTGAGTCAAATGGCCAGAGACAATCAGGATTCATGTTAGAAGGGCAACTCACTCAAGAATGTCACCAGAACTCCCTCTCAAGTGCTATCTCATTCACTAAGAGGTTGTAAACTGCATAAGATTGTCCATCTTCTCCATCAGAGCAGTTAGTTGGTGGATTCAAACCACCTGAGAAGCAACTCCTTTGTGTTTGCAGCACAATTCCTCTGGACTATGCCACCAGATTCTGTTGGTAATGTACCGTCAGGTCAGAAATGATTCATAGTGGACCCTCCAGTGAGTATTCAGAGACAGTAAACTGCACAGAAGACCGCCCGTCTTTCTCCCAGAGAGCAGCTGGTGGACTTGAACTTAGTGCCCTTTGAATTGGCAGCGCAAGTCCTCAGCACTAAGCCACTACAGCTCCCTATATCACCTGATAGTGGCTTTTAATATCAAGATAAAATCTTTAGAATGCCTTTCATTTTCTATTTATCCTTGTCAGGGATTGAACTGTGTGCCCCAAAATATGTGTTAACTTGGGTGGGCCCAGAATCTTCGTGATTTGACAGTTATGTAATGTCATGGTTAACCCCACCCACTATGATGTGATCTAAAGTGATCAGCCCTGATATGATGTAAGAGGAGTTTTCCTGAGTGTGGCACATCGTTGTTTTTGTTTGTTTGCATTTTGGTTTCTTGGCTGTGTTTATTTTCTTCATACTAAATAAGACAAAGGCAAAAGGACCTACTATCATTAAAAATAAAGAATAGGAGTGAAGTGTGACCTTTGGGCCAAGGGCACTGGGAAGCTCCGAAATCCAGGAAAAGACTGATGTCAAAACTATGGAGATCTCTGAGGGACAAGCTCAAAAAGGGGACAAGAAACATCCCCAAAATCAACAGAAAGCCTTCCCCTCGAGCCAGCACCCTGCACTTGGACTTCTAGCCTCCTTAACTATGAGAGATTTCTCCTTATTAAAGCATAAATATAAATACATGTGGTATTTGTTACAGCAACACAATATAAATAAGACTCTCTGACAAATCAAGAGAATTCATTCTTCATTGAAAACAGTAACCTTATTAAGCCATATGAAAGCACTGAAGACTGTGGGTGAAGCACTATTACTGTGGGTGAAGATGAAAAATGGATTTAAATTCATTTCTTCTACCTCTTTTATTCCAAAGTAGTATGTTCCTTCCTTCAGAATCATTTATTAAGTCAACAGTATTTGGATGGAAATATAACCTAAACAATTGCTTTTAACTTTTTACTCAAAACAAAGGACAATGTGTATTACTAAATGTGTTCAAATCTGTAGAATATGTAGGTTCCTATAACCGAACCCTGAAACAGTGAGGTTTCTTTTCTCAGTCCTCTTTCCTCAAATTCCTTCTACTCTAAGTTTCACATTTTTAGAGAAGGTTGTTTGAGTGGATTTTAAATTATAATCAATTAAGATATTTTGAAAAATCAATTATATCATGGTAACAATATCCTGCACAGAAAAAAAGCCACTTAAACTAAAGTTGGAAAGAATGCATTTGTAAACTCATGTCATCAGGTAGGCAAAGTAATAATCTACCAACCATAACACCGAAAATGTGGATGTTAATTCAAGAAGTATTTAAGGTTGTTGGAGTTTTTTCTTTTTTAAACATTTCTTGTTTCTATTTACAAGAAAAATACCACTATAACAGGTTTCCTTTCAATAATAAACTGTCTTTGGAGTAAAAAGGCAAATTTGGAAAGTTACATAAAGTCTGAATTAATAAGGCATTCTGGCAATAGGCTTTTTAAAAAAAATGTGTTTATTGGAACAGATGAAGGGAAGAACTGTTGGCAAGAATACATGGTTAGACATAAATGTGACAACAAGAGGTGCACTGCAAAGTGGACTAGGGATGGGAGAAGGAAGGGGGAGGGAAGAAAATGCACAACAATGAATGAGTAAAACTTAGAAAGGAGTGCGTTAAAAATTGTTTAAATGTACTAAATTTCCTTAAATCTAAGCTGGAAGTGATTGCAAAATGCAACATTATTTCATGCTACACTAGGGCAGGAAAAATGTTGTCAATCAAATACATCACATTTTGTCTTTAAAGAGATTAGAATGCGAGTAAAATGTGCTTTAGAATCAAGGAAGTAGTGGAACCTTGACCAAATTATTCAATCCTGAAGACTAAAAAAGCAAATTATCTCTCACTCATTGTTGTGGCTGCCACATCAGAACCGACCCACAACTGACCCTCCAGCTGGGTTTTCAGAGATGGAGACTGCCCATCCTTCTCGCATGCCTTCGAGATTGCAGCACAGTTTCTTACCACTAAGCCACTAGAGTAGAATTTGCTGATCCTCTAGCAAGTTTCAGAGGCAGTGAATCAAAAAGACTGCTCATCATTCTCTCAGTGGTTTCTGAACTACTAGAGTGCTGACCCCTGATAGCTGACCCCCCCACTGGGTTTTCAAAAGGCTGTAAATCCATGGACTGACCACCTCTGGGTGGTGGATTTGAATCACCAAAGAGGTGTCATTTCTGGATTTCCAACTGTCAGAGAGATGCCACTTTCGGGGCAGTAGCACAGCTCCCTACAGACCACACCTCTAGAGGCCTCTAGATTATCTGTACAGGAAAGACTCTTGTATAAAAAGAAAGTAAACAATCCTTACCTACCATATTACAATGAAGTTGGTTCTCTACCATAATTTCTAATCTGTTTGACCTGTCAAAGAGAAATCTAAACCTCTGGCAAACACATTGCATAAAATGAAAGGCATGCTAAAAATTGGATCTTGAGATCAAAAGCCACTATCTTAGAAGAATCTGGTCTGAAAAACAATGTATTAGAATTCTATAAATAAACTACTATTTATTAAAAAAAAAACCAAAACAAAACTCACTCTGATTGGGAGTTATACTGTTAACCCAAAGGTGGCATCTCTGACAGTGTGAATCCACTAGTCACTCCCAGGGATACTCTCTTCTGTGATTTACAGGCTCCTGAAAGCATGCTGGAGGGTCAGTTACAAGTCGGTTCCAACTTGATGGCAATGAGAGTGAGTTGAGACTAGTGATTAAAACCACGAAAATTGCAAAGAGCCAAGAGTTCACTCAGAAACTGCATAGGAAAAGCTTATTTCTACTTAAACAAAAGTGCAATGTTATGTTACATTCAATCCCACTTACTACATTAACAAAACTGACTCTACTAGACAGAATATTATTTGTAACGTATTAAATATAGAGAAAGTAAAATCTTGTGTTTAAACTGAGGGAGGGGAAAATATTTGTTTACAATTAACTTTGTATTTTAAAAAGTTGAAAGCTAACATGGTATGACTACATGGTTGTCAGCTCTCCACCCCTCACCCCTTTTCCAAAAGGGGATCTGGAGTAAATTCAAGATTTGGTCAACACAGTCAGCACTACAGCAGTCTTCAGGGAGCTCTGGTGGCCGAGGGGCAAGAAGCTGCACTGCAATCCCTAAGGAAGGTAGTGCGAGGCTACCAGCTGCTTCAAGGGAGAAGGATGGGCAATCACCTTCCAGCAGCAACTTTGTCCTATTACACTGAACACAAAGTTAATTCTTATGCAACTGAAACATTCTGATTCTACATAATCCATACTACTTTCATGTGCTGTGAAATTAACTATGAATCCTATTTGTTGTTATGTGCTGTCAATTAAGAACCAACCCACTGCTGACCCTGCAGCAAGTTTTCAGAGGCTGTAAATCACGACACTGTCTTTCTCTTAATGAGCAGCTAGTGGATTTGAAGTGAGTTCCTTTGGGCTGGCAGTGCAGCTTATCACTAGGCCACCAGAGCTCCACATCAACCCTACTGTTGTTGTTATTAGGTGCCATCAAGTAGAGTATAATTCACGGTGACTCTATGAACAACACACCTGAGCCTTGTCTTCTCCTGTGCCATCCTCATCATCTCTGACATAGTCTGACGTCAACTCTATAGTAGGAGAGAAAAAAAGGATTCCTGACTTCAGTAGTCTTCAAAATGTCCTGCTTCATCTATTGAACAAAACCTGTGGGCCCAGAACAGGTCTTCAGACAAGTCAAGCTGGCAGGTCACCAAGCTTGCTTTGGTGGCCAAGTCAGTCCTTCCAAGTTTGTTCAGATTTCCTGAAGGGTGGGTTTAAAATAACTGTGGGGACAGAGGTTCAAATTACTTTCCCAGAGGCATTTCTACCCAATATAGTGAATCAAAATCTACCTTTTTAACATGATCCCTGGGGGGTTCTTATAGATGCGCAAGAGGTCCTTCCACATACTTAAGTATTACCTTGGGAGCTTGTTAAAAGTAGGATGATTCAGGATATTTGGGTACAAATGTTAACTCTCAGAAGGGGGTCAAACCAGAATGAACTAGTCCCAAGCCCTGAGTGGGAAGTTTTGGCTGATGGATTGTTGCCTAAAATTCTGTTCAGTCTTTTCTTCCCATCTGGACTCTCTCTTCCCACTCTTGTTGCTGAATGCCAACCACCCTCAAGGAAAATAACAAGACAAAAGCCAATGTCTTCAAGCAGTTTCCGACTTATAGTTGCTCTAAAGCAAGTTCTCCAGGAAAGGGTGGGGCTATTCAGCCTTTATTTTTTATCAAATACTTTTCTTTCTTTTTTTTAAAGCTCTAAGACACAAAAGAATGGCAAACAAACCATCGGTGATGACTAAGACACAACATTCACTGAAAAAAGCTCCAAAGGGATGTAATGTGCTCTATTCTTTACATTTGAAAAGTATATTAACACACTTGAAAAATAGGCCTTTTTCTTTTTGTTTCAATTCTTGAAGGTGAAGGGTTTTTCTTTATATTCATTCAAGTCAACCAGAAGTTAAAATCAACCGGAGCTTACTATTTAACCATGACTTTGTTGTGCTTTTATCCATAAATTTCTCTCCTCTCCATATTAAATTTAGGATTTGTCTTCTACTCAGAAGATAACTTACAAAGTACCCTCCACTATGCTAGAATACAAACTGACTTAATAGATGACCTTTTCTTCGAAAGGAAAAAAACTCCTTTCGACCTCCCTCACACAGTTCATTTTCATTCCCATGTGCATCTGTCTTTCAAGCAAGGGTAGGATGGGATGCCTGTATCTTAACATGAATCGCCCACAGCTCGTAATTCAGTAATCCACTTAAGTCCTCTGCTAACAAGTTGAGAAATTCCAAAACACTTTCCAGGGTCTGCCATCCCTTCCCGATTCCAGACCTCCCGTGGCCTTGCTCGAGAGAAAGGAAACCTTTTCGCTCAAGACTCAGGATGGAGGCGAGGGAGGCAGCGACTCCATTCCACCCGGCCACAGATCATCCTGCCAGGGTTTTGGATCCGGTGGCCTTTCCTACTCTACTCCCCAAACCTATGTTCTGGGAGATCCGCGGGGGCACGGCCCCCGCCCCACCCCGCAGACAGACAGCCTGGCGTCGGGACACGGGGGACGCCTGCGCAGAAGCACCCGCCTCTCATCCGCCTGGCCCCTCCGCTCCGAAGGGTAACAATACCCCCTCTGAAAGCCAGGCAAGGGTGAGCAGGGGCACCGATCCGCGTCTGCGCGCTCTCGGGCGTCTCGGCGCGATCCTGCTCGCGCCGCCCGTCGGCAACCCGGGTGCTCAACCGTCACCAGGCGAGCACGCCCGCCCGCGCGCGTGCCACCACCGCTCGCGTTGACAGAGTCGCCTCACCTGAGCCGGGCTCCGCCCCCCTTCTCCACCGCTGGAGGAGGCGGTGACCCCTGTGCGATCGGACCCGACAGTGTGAGAGGAGGGGGTATCGTCCAGGCTGGCGTCTCGGCGATGAGATTTCCTCCCCGGTCCGCCCACCCCCCCCACCCGCCCCGGCACTCGAACCCCCAGAACCTTCTGCTGGCTCGCCAACCCCACTCTGAGAGAACTCCGTTGCGGTGCCCGACAGTAAACGGAAGTGACGCAATGCGAACTCCCCTACTCCAGTCCTTCTCCCTCCGGCCAAACTGCAACCAATCATCAGGAGAGAAGGCGGGGCCAGGTCCGCAGAGCAGCCAGCCCGCGCGCGGAAGCCGAGGAATTCACTTGGACTGCCGATAAATTGACCAATCCCCTGTCCCAAGAGCCTCCTTGTGTTTACTACGGACCGAATCCGTAAGCGCTGTGGCCAATCGCCGTTTATCTTACAACACGCAAAACTGTTATCAAACGCCTTTTAAGGCGGGACTTATCTCTAAGACGCACTCGGTTTGGAGTAGAGAAAGCCGACTGTTTACTTCAGCCAATCAATACCCACTGCAGTTCAGGGACTAGAGTTTTCCGCTTAATTCCACCAATTACAGTCAGCAGTGTCGGGTTTGTTGTGTTGGTTTTGTTTTTTGTTTGTTTGTTTTTTGAGGCGGGCCCTTTGTGTGGCATGCACTGGCTGAGATGGAAGGAATTTTTTCATACCCAGCTTTTAGGTGAACTGGGGTCCTCTGTCTAAAGTGAGTTCTTCACACAAAACCCAGTTGACGCGCCGCCCCGTGCGGGGCGAGCTTAATTTCTCACCTTTTAGACTGCATAAAAATTAATTTTCAAGAAGCTGTTTAAACTTCTTGTTAAGTGCTACTCACAGCAACCGTATGAACAACAGTTTCTTCAACATCTTTGACACACTTGAGTCATTGCTGTAGTCACTGTACCAATCCATCTGATTGTCTTCCTCTCCTTTCCAACCTTTCCTAACATGATGTTCCTCTCTCTCCAAAGCATAGTTTAAACTTGCTGTTGCTATTATGTGTCGAGTTGCTGGTGACTCATAGCGACACTATACACAACAGCTCTAAACCCTGCTCTATCTTGAGCCAACTTCATTGTCTCTTGACAGCCTACTGCCATTACCCCAGTCACTGATTCAATCCTTATCTAGAGTCTTCCTCTCTTGCACTGTCCCTCTACCCTTCCAAGCCTGATATCCTTTTCCAAGGACTGGTCCCTCTCCTTGCAACATACCCAAAGTATGCCAGATGGAGCTTCAAAATCCTTGCCTCCAAGGAGCAGCCTGGTTTCACTCTCTCTAGGTCAGACCTGTTTGTTCTCCTAGCATTTCTCCAGCACCAAAACTTAAAGGCAGCAAGTCTTCCATCATCCTTAGTCATCCAAAGCCAATCATCCAAAAATGGCTAGAAGACTACATTAACAAAAACTTCCCGAAGTTCAGGCTGGGTTTAGAATAGGCTGTGGAACATTATTGCTGATGTCAGATGAATTTTAGCGAAATACGAGGATACAAGATGTCTATTTGTGTTTTATTGACTATTCAAAGGTATTTGACTATGTAGATCATAATAAACTATGCTTAACATTGTCATGAATGGGAATTCCAGAATATTTAATTACGCTCCTATGAAACCTGTATCTAGACCAAGAAGCTGTTGTCCAAACTGAGGAAGGGTTCAAAATCAAGAAAGGAATGTGTCAGTGTGTCAGGGATGTATCTTTCTCCATATCTATTCAGTCTGTACGCTGAGGAAATCATTTGAGAAACTGGACTTTGAAGAAAAGTGTGGTATCAGGATAGCAGGAAGACTCAACAATCTGTGGTAATGCAGATGACACAAATATTGCTTACTGAATATGAGGAGGACTTGAAATACTTGTTGTAGAAGATAAAAAACTACAATCTTCAATATGGATTACTGGAGGAAAAATATAGCAGTTGCCCCCACACCTAGTCACTCCTTGAGAAACCAAATGGTTTTAAGGGCAGCCAGGACAAAGACCAGACCAAACAATAAATCATGATAAGACTCTGGTCCTGATCAGGAAGCCCTGACCTGAGTTAATTAACAGCCCCAGATTCTAAGAAGTACCATCTTCCTGAGCCCTCCCTAAGACCCCTATAAAAAGAGACTACCCCTAATTACGAGCACGCCATTTTTACTTTCTCTGCTCCTGGTCATTTTGGCCTCCCTCTCAGACCATACAGTAAAGGCCTGTTCGTTTCTTGGGACAAGTTTCTTTCTTTCTCTCTTTCACCCTCAACTTCTTTTTTAACAATTACATCTCAACATCAAGAAGACAAAAATCCTCACCACCTGGCCAATAAGCAGCATCATAATAGATGGGAAAAAAAGATTGAAATTGGCAGTCCACAATCAATACCCTGGCACCAGCAGTCAAGAAATCATGTTGCAATGGGAAAGCCTATTGTCAGGGACTTCTCTAAAGTCCTGAGTAGCACTATGAGTAGACTATGGTGTGCCTGATTCAGTTGATGATCTTTTCAATCATTTACTGTGCACCTGAGAGCTGAGCAGTGAATAAAGACAAAGGGAGAAGTGATGCCTCTGAATTGTGGTGTTGGAGAGAGTGCTGAATATTCCATGGACTGCCAAAAGAACAGATATGTCGAGGCAAGGTTGGTGAAGCTTCATCTCACATACTTTGGGCATGTTGTGAGGAGAGACTATCCTTTGGAAAGGGACATCATGCTTGGGAAGGTGGAAGGCCAGTAAATTAGAGGAAGATTCTCAACGAGATCACTTGACACAGTGACTGCAGCAATGGGCTTGAGTATATCAGAAATGATGAAGATGGCACAAGATAGGACATCTGCTCTATCTGTTGCTCATAGAGTCATATTTGACTTGACAGCACATGTTGTTGTTGTTGTTATGTGCCGTCGAATCGCTTGCGACTCATAGCGACCCTATGTACAACAGCCCTAAACTCCGCTCTGTCCTATGCCAATCGCACTGTCTCTGACACTCCCATCCCAATTATCCCAGTCACTGAATCAATCCACCTCATAGAGGGCCTTCCTCTCCTGCGCT
>NW_006399802.1:2177425-2192934 GCF_000299155.1 Elephantulus edwardii
AAGCTGTGTACAATCTCAATCTCTTCACCATCCATCCTGATGCTGCCAATTAGTCCAGTGGTGAGAATCTTTGTCTTCTTGACATTGAGCCTCAATCCAATTACATTAACACTATGAGCCAGAAGTTTATCTCAATTTACAGACTGAGAAAGGGTAAAACAGGCACCCTCATGTTACTGCCAAGAGTACTGAGGCTTGCTTTTTTGTTTTAAATAGTGGTTGTTATGTGCAGTCAAGTTGGAACCAACTCATAGCTGACCTTCCTGTGGGGTTTCAAAAGTTATAAGGCACGTGGGAAGAGATTGCTCACCTTTTTCTCACTGAACAGCTAGTGGGATTCTAACGGCATGCCTTTAGATTGGCAGTGAAACTCCTTACTTACTAGGCCACCAGAGTTCCCTAAAGAATTTGGTGCTATCTATCAAATTTTATAGGGCTCTAGTTGTATAGTCCGTAGTGAGTTACACTTCTAACCCAAAGGCCTCATCTATCTGGTGGAACTAACCCCCTCAGAGCTCCACAAGAGAAAGGTGGAAAATCTCCTCCCATTCTATCCTTGAAGACCAAATAGAGGGTCAGCCTTGAATTAGTCCTGCCTGGAAGGCATATATTTGAATTATGAAAATTGAAATGTGTACTCATTTCTTTCTATGTGGTAATAGTTTTTTAAATGCATTCTATAAAAACACACAAATGTGGAAAAACACGTACAAGATTTTTCATTACAGCCTTGTTAGTATCAGAAGAATTTTAAAAATCTGATATACAAACATTACAACTCTATCACAATAACAGAGCAGCTGGTCTCGGACTTTCTTTCCCTTAGTAAGCAACTAAAAAACTTGACAAAAATGTATGAAACACTCATTTCAGCCATTAAACAATTGGCAACATGAAACTGTAAGCAAGGGAGAAAATGAGCAAGGGAACACTGCAATCACTCCAGCATTCCACCTTGAGACAGTGCACAGTGAGAGAAGCCAAGCAGAGTGTGGAAGGCTCATTGAAGGGAAGAAACAAAAGACTGGCATTCCAGGTCAATGAGTTGGCTGGAATTTGCAGGGCAGAGAACCAGAGAGAAGGGACTGGAGCATAAGTGTTCCAGAAATCTGTGTAGGAGTCTTCCAGAAACTAACTACTGTTACTGAAAACAAAGGATTCTTTCTGTAGTCAATTGGTAATAAGACATATGGATTGCAATATCCATATGCACTTTATTATAGATCTGGGAGGACGGCAAGTTCTCGTCAAAAACTGCCTCCTCGTCTAGGAGTGGTCATTAGACTTTTATACCTGAGTGAGGCACCAACTCACTTAAGAATGCACTTTTGTTAGTAAAATTAAGAATTTCTACATTTGGGGGGGAAAAAAACCCCAATTCACATGTAAGTACTAGTACACAGGCAACCTAAAAACTAGTTAACATATAACTGAGAAAAACAGGTTTTGGAAAGATAAAAGCTAATTCAGGAAAGGCACATCTCCCCTCCCGGC
Source organism: Elephantulus edwardii (assembly GCF_000299155.1). NCBI lineage: Eukaryota > Metazoa > Chordata > Mammalia > Macroscelidea > Macroscelididae > Elephantulus > Elephantulus edwardii. The sequence goes on from NW_006399802.1 coordinate 2,178,920, forward strand.
AAACAGGCAGATTAAGATACAATTTACATATATGACTAGGAAAAACAGTTTCAAAGGGGTAAATTCTGATATAGGAAAGATGCATTTCCTTTCCTAGTAAAGAGACCATTTAAATTACTTCACATGAGGCAAAGTAACCAGTTTTGTATGCTGAAGAAAACTGATGTCAGTTTTAGTTTTATAACTGATATGTAGATATATCTGATATATATAGATATAGTTAACTCTATCTATCTATCTATCTATCTATCTATCTATCTATCTATCTATCTATCTATCTATCTATCTACCATCTATCTATCCATCAAGAGAGAATTCTGAACTTATTGATACCCTGCCATCACTGCCACTAAATGCTAAGCTAAGCTATATTTATGGAAAGTGAAGTGGGTTGTTTTTGTTTTGTTTATATGAGTGTGTGTGTACTGTCAAATTGGATCTGACTGGTACAGGGGGAGATTGCCCTGCCTTCTCCAGCACAGCATCTGGTGGATTCGAACTGCGCTCCTCTGGGATTTCAGTGCAGCTTCTTGCCACTAGGCCACCAGAGGAGGATGAAGTTTTATAAGATCAGACAAAAACCAGTTTTCAGAGCTCATGTAGAGCTCGGACACAACTTCTGACCCAGCCTGTGTGATGAGTATGTGAGCAAATAAAAGGGAATTTACGCTTGTTTTCCAATTCCTTTTTTTAAAAAACAAAATTGATTGATGATGAGGACATTATGTAGGAGAGGACAAAGAGAAGTGCACAAGAAATACAGTCAATAAAGGTTAATACTATGACACACACACACAGTACTGAGCAATAATAGCCACACACTATGAGCAATAATAAATATTAATCTACAGATACACACACACACACACACACAGAGGCAAGACTAACATACGTAGGCAAATGAAGAAGGCTACACCAATGGCCAGATAATAGGTGGTGGTGGTGGTCTTCGGTCTCATGGAGCCAACCATGACTCAGCAACCAGATTGAAAACCTGCCCCCTCCTGTACCATCCTCCCATTCTCTGCTATGCAAGGCCATTGTTGCAGTCACCACATCAATCCATCTCATTGAGGATCTTCCTGTCTTTTACTGATCCTCTACTTCTATAAGCATATCTTTTTCAGGGAGTTAGAGCCTCCTGACAATATGCCCAAAGTATGTGGGACGAAGTTTAACCATCCTTGCCTAAAAGAAGCTCCCTGGTTGCATTTCCTCCAAGAAGGTTTAGCGTATAAAGAAGGAAATGGAATGCTAGGACGAAGTGATAGGAGTTACCTCTAGAAGGATGATTTCAGCTCCACCTCTCAAAGGTTAAGAGTATAATTTGCAGGGTCCTACTTATTTAAAAAACAGATGCAGCCCTGGATGTACTTATCAGGTTGTACCAAAAATCTGGTGGACAGCTACCTGGCCAACTGACTAAAAGAGATCCATGGAGAAAAGTTTAAAATTGTTAGCTATTTCATCTTACTTGGATCCACAACCAAAACACTTGGAACCAGCAGTCAGGAAATCAAAAGACAAGTTGCATTGGGAAAAATTGGTCAAGGATCTCTCCAGAGTACTAAAGAGTTAATAATGTTAATCTAAAGATTAAGGTGCATGAAACCCACAGCGTCCCTTTTCAGCAGGAAGTAGCTAAGAGAATACGCCATCCCCTTTTCCTTATGACTCAGGGTGAAGTCTCTCTCAGGGAGGAGTGATAGGGAATGGCAAAGGATACACTGACAAAGAAGATTAATCAGAACTGGCTTTGACAAGCACTGTGGCATTTGGACAAGAACAAACTGGGAGGAGGGTAGAGAGAATAGTGCAACAATGAATGAGTGGAAGCCCAAAATCTCTGTAAATGTTTATGAAAATTAATAAAATATAATTATAGAGAAAAAAAATAAAGATTAAGGTGCAAATGATCTAAGTTATGGTCTTTTCAGTTGCTTGTTATGAATCTGAAAGCTGGGCAATGACTACAGGTGACAGAAGAAGTGATGCTTTTGAGTTGTGATTCTGGAGAAGAGTATTGAATATCCCATGGACTGCCATGAGAACAAACAGGTCTATCATGGAGATCGTGTAACCAAGGTACTCCTTGGATGCAAAGACGCTGAAACTCCATCTCATATACTTTGGGTATGTTATCAGGAGGGGTCATTTCTGACAGGAGGAGTCATTTCTGACAGGAGGACATCTTGGAAAGGTTGAAGGGTCAGCATAAGAGAGGAAGACCCTCAGTGAGATGAATTGCCACAGAGATTGTAGCAATGGAGTTAAGGATGTGGGAGATGGTGAGGTTGGCTCAGGATTGGGCAAGTTTCAGAGCTGTTGTTCATAGGGTCGCTATGTGCTGTCGTTAGCTCAAGGGCATATAACAAGTTCTTCATGTACATGCAAGCAAAGGTTGCATCTGTGATACGAAAGAAAAGAAGGGGTAAGATAGAACTAAGAACAGTAGAGGGACACAGAGAATAAGGGACAGAGATAAGAGAGAGGAAGAAGCAAAGAGGAAAGACAAGGCAGAAGCCGAAGCACTTTTAAGACACAGGGTGAACTAAGACACAAGGTGAGCCCTTGCATACTAACAGGGGATCTGACCTGCGAGGCTTCATTAGCAATATACTAAATTACCAGCAGATGGTGACATTGTCCCAGGAAAGGAGGATTCTGCCTCCAACACCATGCCCCAAAGCTCCAACCAAACTTTCTTCTGAAAAGTGATACCAAGAAAGAACTTGTAGTTTCTGAGTTACCAAGCCAAATTTGCAAATGGTTTACAACAATTTCCCCAAATTCCCTGAATTCATGATATGAGTCAGAATCGACTCCCCAGCAACAGGTTGGTTTGGTTTGCTCATCTATAGGAAGCCACCTTAGCTTTTCACAGTTTGGACATTGGCTGAATGGGGCTTGCTCCTTCCCAGTAATATACGTATGTATTCATGTACCGGTGTGTGTATGTTATTTTAATAATTGTTAAACAATTAAACAACATGGAGGCTTACTACCTTTCCATTGTCACCCACTCAACTATTAGCACTTTCCTTCTCCTGACAGAATATCTGTCACTTTGAAATCCATCACAATTCTGGAATCTTTGTTCTTATTAGATGTATGGTACTTATCACACTCCCACCAATCTATAAGACAACCAATTCTGAGGATTTTAGCAGACTGGAAAAAGTGTACCTTCAAAGGGGAACAGTATAACAATAATGTACAATACAACAGTGATTCCCAAACTGTAAGGGCACACGGATCACAGAGTAATCTTGTTAAATGGAGACTGACTCTATTTATTTTTTTAAATTTTTTTAATTATTATTTTTTTTGTGTTTGTACCATCAAATTGTAACTCTGTTTCTAACAAGGGTCCACGTGATACCAATGCTGCTGCTGGTCTGTGGACCACATTTTGAGTAGCAGAGGTGTCTTTATGTAAGGAGGGGCCAATGTACCCCTCTCACAAATTACAATTGATTATTTGTAGCCACTGTTGCCTTCTTTGTTACTCCCTAACTCAACATGCCTCCAGAAATTCTATGAACTTTGATAAATGTCGATAGCTGTAGAGGGGCTTCAGGCCTTTTGTTCATAGGATCGCTATCAGTCGTGCTCGACTCAAAGGCAATCAACAACAACAACAACTCTGATATAACTGGTCCTATTGCCCTTCAATTAATCAATATTTACAGTGAATCTGCTATGTGCAAACTCTTTGCTGGTTGATTTCAATTAACACCTTTGAGTTTCAGTCTCTGCATTAGGATTAGGATTAGTGATGATTCAGATTTACTGTTTGAATGTTGCATCACTCATTCACTGAACATTTGTTGAGGGTCTATGGTGTGCCAGGCACTGTTCTAGGAGTTGAAAAAACAGCAATGAGTAAAACTGGTATTGTTGTTGTTAAGTGCCATCAAGTTGTAGGTGACTCATGGTGACCCTATGAACGTAAGACCTGAACACTTGTATAACTTTCTTTGTTTCTCCAAGTTCACAGGGTTTTCGGAGGCAAGCTATTTCAGAAGTGGATACCACTCCTGCTTCCAAGCTTGTTTTAATAGGGAGCTCCACCAAACACTGTCCACCATGGGTGATCAATATCGCATTTGGCACATCTTTGTCACAGTGTTCAGCATCACAGCAGCCACAAGATAACTGTACAGCAAATCAACAGACCAGTGCTATACCACTTAGAAGAATGCTTGAACTGGTTTACATTGATTAAATTTTTAATTCTAGAATTAATTTTATTAATATTTATTGCTAACCCCAAATCAATTTAATGAGGGAAACATCAAGAGAGAGGGCAACATAATTAGAAAATGAACTTTCTTTTCTTCCTTTTCCTTTCTCCCTCATGAATAAATCAATCTAAAAGCCATTACTTGAGGTAAAGGAAAGGCAGTGAAGAAGAGTTTACACTGGCCTAAAAGAGAGGTGCTGGAAACAAGGAGGGTCAAAAGAGGATTTGTGTGGAAGGATAGCTGAGTAAAGTGTTTGAATCCAAGCAAGGTGAGAAAACTATCTGAGCAGGAGCAACCTGGTAAGAGTTATCAGAGCAAAGTGGAGAGAGCGTTCATTCAGGGGTTGGGATGACTTTAGTAATGGCCAGGTACAGGGTTTTACAGCCTGAGCAGAGTCAGAAGGGCATCTAATGTCAAGTGGTGATGATGGAGGTGACGGAAGATGACTACTTAAAGGCGACTTATCTGTCAGAGAAGGGAGTTAAAAACATGAGTGGATGGAAAACTTGAACAAACCCTTGTGGTGTTGGATAGGAATCAGAGGTCAGTATGTACTCATCGTTTTCAACATGCATATAGAACTAAATACAGTTTTAAGTATGCTTACATATAATTCCAATTTGGTCAACTAAGACAGCCTGGAATCAGAGACATCCCTAAAGCAGTGTGTACCTAGTGTACAAGTATTTGTTTCTAAATACTGTTTTCTGACAACATACCAGGGTTTCCAGGAGAAATGGCTAGTTTTAGGGTCAGGGCAGGGAAAGTACAAGATGAACCGGAACATTCTGTTGTGCCAGAAAGTAACATATTAAAAACCCGATGGAGCACTATCAAAAGTACTTAAAAGCTAGTTTGAAGGCATTCCCACTTGCTCAATCAGGTAAAATTTTTTTATAAAAATAAATAATGGTAGCAGCAGATTAAAATCTATTGAATAAAGTAGGAAATGACAAGGCCATAAGGACATAAATTAATACACTGAAAAGCTAATGAATGGATTATTTACAGTCTCTAAACATCTATAAAATACTAATTACCGGGAAAAAAGAAAAACTTCATAGTAAAGAAATCCAGCTGGGAAAACCTTAATTTAGTGATAAAAGTTACTATTAATATTTATGAGAGAAAAAGAACTTATGTGTCACTTGAATGGATACAAGAATACAGTATCACAGCTGTAAATCATTCTGCCAAAGATGAATAATCTGAATCTAATCATTTGGAAATATTAAACTGAGATTGAGGAACATTTTACAAACAACTGGCCTGTAATCATAGAAGTTATGGTCAAGGTTATGAAAGTCAGAGACAGACTGAGGAGCCACCTCATATGATCAGTGAATAAACAATGGACACAAGCAATGGGCCTGAGGATGGTACAGGCCTGAGCAGTGTTTCATCCTGTTGTGCAGAGTTGTCATAAGCCAGAAGGAACTCAAGGGTACCTTACAGTAACAACAACAAAGAATTATAACAATTAAATGCAACACATGATCTGGGTGAGATCCTTTTGCTATAAACACAATTATTAAGATTTGGAGAGTACTTCTCATTCGATAGGGTACATTTAATCTGTTGCCAAAGACCTCTATAAAGTGTTTGAGAGCAAGGATGTAATTTTGAAGATTAAAGCGTGACTGACTCAGGCTATGGAATTTTCAATAGCTTCATAAGCATGTTACAGTGGGATAATGAATAAGAACAAAGATTAATCAATGCCTTTGAATTGTGAGGTTAGTAAAGAATATTGCATACACCATGGAGTACCCAAAACCAGACCAATTTGTCTCGGAGGAAGTACAGCCAGAGTGCTTCTTTAGACTGCACGTTTCATATTTTGGTGAGACTTCATGTCACATATTTTGGGCAAGTTATCAGGAGGAAGCAGGCCCTGGAAAAAAGACATTATGCTTTGGAAAACTCAGAGAAAAAGAGGAAGATCCTTGGTGAGATAGACTGACACAGTGAACACGGCAGAGATTATGGACTTGGCCCAGTATTGGGCAGGAGGATTTTGTCCGATTGAATATAGGGCACCATGAGTCAGATCTGAGTCACACCTAAGAACAATGGCAGTGAATCAGTTAGTGGTCGGATTTTGAAGATTGTATTGTATTTACGGAACGTGCTTTTCTATAAGAAATGCTGTTCAATACTCTAGTTTTCCAAAGTGGTAAGCTTTCTAGTTGACAATTTTATAATTATTCAAGGCCAAAAGAAAACACCAACCCCAAACCTTATTCCGATAAATGTGAAACCAGATCATTATAAAAACGTGATAAGTGCTCAGGCAAAGGAGAACTCATGTGCTAAATTTCCTTGGTGTTTTGTTTTGTTTGCTTGTTTTAAGAGACTGGGTATGTTTGTGAAAGAATGCTAAGAATGGCTTCTTAAAATTCAAACAGACCATCTGAGCCAGTCCAAGTTCTTGCTTTTCATTTCAATACTATGAACCTTTGACTGGCAAAAAGAACCTCATCCCTGAGGAATGTTTTAGGGTCCTGTCTGTAAACTCTCTATGAGGGGTGAAGCTGTGCTGCAAATGCTCTAAAATCTTGCCTCTCATGGTAAATAGTTTGGGGCACAGATGTGTGCACTCTTTGGCACAGGTGCGGAGCTAGTGGGGTTTCGGGGCGGAGTTTGGGCTGGGTTTCCACACACAGCTTCCACATTCTGTCTGATATCGTGGAGTTCTTGCAGGAAGATTCTAAATTGAAGCCTAACCTTTCAGGTCTTTTCTCACTAACGTTAGGTTGATATTGACTCACAGAGACCCTCCAAGTGTTTTCCGAGGCTGTCAATCTTAACGGGAGGAGACTGTTCATCTTTGGTCAGTTCTTAGGAAGATATAGCTGTCAAGACAGGAGAAACAGATCACACTCAAGCTCAGCAATAGGAAACGAAACACATGGGCCAGACGAGACTCCGAAGAGCGGAAATCAGCAGAGTCCGGTACTACCCTGCGCTGGAGACCACGCCTCCGGCGCCGCGGGATTGGTGGCCTCGGCGCTCAGGGGAGGAGCTTGGCGGGGCGGAGTTAGGCGGAGGCGGAAACAAGAGGCTCCGCGTTCTAGGCGGTGCTTCACGAGGTCACGCCCCTTCCGGTCGCTGCTTTCAAGATGCTCCCGCGTGTAAAAAATCTTGTTGGCCCTTCGGGTTGTGGCGTCTAGAAGGGCGCGATGGCGGCAGAGACTTTGCAGGCTGCGAGGTGGCAGTACTGTGGGGAGCCTGATGAGAGCCAGAAAGCTGTATTGGGTAAAAAATGGGGAGCTGGAGCGGAGTTCCTCCCACCTCCCTTCTGTCTCTTTTAATCTATCGCTCCAGTCTTCCACATCCCGCACCGCCCCCCTCCAATCGCCCAGTACCCCTCTAGTTACTATGACTTGGGACGTGTCTAACGGCTTTCCTGTCATCATGCTTGCCACCCTTTTGTCACTACATCCCGACTGGATGAGACCATCTCAGCCACTCCTCCCTTGCTCTGTGCCCAGATCTCTGTCATCTCCTTATTCACTAAGAAGTCTATAGGTCCCGTTCCTCTCGTTGAGAAGCTCCCTCGTCTTTCTGGATCTAGACCTGGCCTCTTCTGTTAGTCCTTTCCTGCAGAGTCTCCTCAGGGCTCCCTCACATCCCTGATCCTTCTGTACTGAGGAAGGCCCGCCTTCAGTCCTTTAGATCAGAATTTGGGCTTCTTCGACATGCCATTCCTCCCAGTGACACCCTGCTTCCTCTCCACACATGCTGTGTGAGTCCTGTTCTTAGTCCATTCTCCTGTGTGACCTTACAGTGCAGTTCTCCAACGGGAAGCTGCAGAACCCAGGCAACATGCGCTTTACCTTGTACAAGAATAAAGACTCCACCAACCCCAGGAAGAAGAATCATCGGATCGTGGTAAGTGCCGCCCTTGCCAGTTGCCTCCACTTTGCAAACCTGCAGAGGCCTCTTGGGTGTGAGTGGCTCTGGAGGGAGTGAGGGGAGAAGGGAATTCCTCTGACACCCCCTTCCCATGCCAATCCCACCCCTCCACCCTCAGCTCCCAAGTGTGAAACAAACTGGCCATCCTGTTTTGGTACTTTTGGAGAAGTGATGACTGTGAACACAGTCGTTCATTCAACATGCATTTATTGAGCACCCATTGTGTCCCTGTGCTGGGAGCTGCTGGGGTTACAGCCAAATGAAACCTGATCCTACACTGAGTGTGATCCTGTTCTAGAGCAGTTTCTTACCCTCAACATGTTGGACCATAGAATTTTTTTATTCTGAGCAGCTGTGCTGTGCATTACATATATAGGCTCTACGTATTAGGTGCCAGGAGCACCATCTCCACCCTCCCCCCTCACTTGTGATAACCCAAAAATGTCAAACATTGTCCCATGTCTCCTGGAGGTAGTGGTGCTAGGCAACATTATCTTGAATTGAGATCCTCTGCTCTGGAGAGACATGTGAGAACAGGATGCGAGGAGCATGCTTACTGGTAGCTAGAGCTCAGGTAGAGAAAGGAAAGATACCCTGCAGAGGGAGCACAGAAATAGGAGAGCACTCAGCTTTCCAGAATACCTTCTTTGAAACGGGCATAGTGGGAGCTAAGGCGGTTTGGTAATTCAAGTGAAGATGATAGCAAGGACCGACTTGACTCTGATTGGTGGGTGGATTAGCCATTTCCATCATTGAGAGTATAAAAGTATTCCTCATTTAAGAGTATTCCTGGGAAAAGTGAACAGAAAGGAGGTTGCTTGTGGAATCACCAAGTTAAATGACTATGTATATGCATTGTTTGGTCTGTCCCCTAAGTTCTATGGTGCACCTTCCTCAAGAATTTCCAATACCAATTAGAATCCAGTTTCTGAAGCTACCCTTCCCGAAGTCCTTTTTTCTTTCCTTCTCCCACAGGTACTCCAGATTCACTTACGGAGCGGGGCTAATCATCTTCTAGTGCTCCTATCCAGTTTTAATTCACAGTGGTTCTGTATTCTAATACTTTTGCAAATGTAGAAAAAGATACTTAATACCCATCATCTTTGCTTGTTAATTGAGCTTTCCCTCCTTCTACATTTTAGGCAGCTGAAACAGACAGACTTTCCTATGTGGGGAACAATTTTGGGACTGGAGCCCTCAAATGCAACACTTTGTGCAGGTAATGATGGGGGGACAGAGCAGTGTGGGAATAATGGGGAGGGTACTGCTACAGTTGCTCTCTGACTTTATCACAGGGGCAAGTGAGAGAAATCTAGGGACATTTGTCACATCCTTGTATTCCCAGACCCTGCGGTTCTCATTCTATCCTGTAGGTAGTCCTGTAAAGGAAAGATGACTTATATTTGTTGAAAATCCTTATACTTGACTAATTTGTAATATTTATCTGTACAGTTCCAAAAGACAGCTCTCTGTACAAAGTTAAAGTCTTTAAATAATAGACAGACTTGCCTGAAATTTGCCTGGGAACTAACCTTAAGAAAAGGATTTGGTTAATTGTTCTGTAAATTTTTTAAGATTCATCCATGAACTATCTAAGTTAATTGTTTTTTTTTAGAGGGAAGTTGATGAAAAAAGCTCTGTGACTGTTCCATATTTCTTTAATGATAATTTATTTGTTAAAATTGACTATATTGTCTAGAAAAAAACCCACATTGTTTTCAAGTTCTTTTTTCCTAATTAGAGTTGGATTTTTTTTTTTTAAATATGAGTGGAAAGTATTGAGTGAAAACTTGCAGAGAAATGTAGTTTCCCATCAATCATACGGAAAGGTTTTTTTATAGGAATAAAAACATTCACATCGTAAAAAAAAAAAGACAAGGATTTGGTGCTATCAGAGGCTCTGGACTGGAAAAGAGGAGCCAGGGGTTCCATCTAGCTCTGTGCTGGTTAACCAAGTAACTTTGGTGGAACCTGGCTTTCACTGACCTCCACTCACCTCTGTGAGATTGTCCACTTTGACCAGTCTGTAATGCTCAGGAACTGGCATAATGGGCACCCTGTGATGGTGAACCACAAACCAGGATGTATCAGAGCCCCCCTAGACCACATCCTGATAAATGTGTATTTGTTAGACTGTATTAACACACTGCATCCCTTCACAAACATTCTTTGATTCAGACTGGTCATCTTCCATCATCAGCAATGTTTTACATACATTTATCTCCACAAAACTTATGTGTGCAGTAATTCCCGTGGGTTACATGTGGGGCAGCTAGCTGATAGGTGGACAGTTCGAATCCACCAAGCATTCTATAGGAGAAAGATGAGACAGTTTACTACCATTAAGGTTTATACCTTCATCAACTCAGTGCAGTCTGTCAGAAGTTTCAGTCCATTATAGCAGTGAGTCCCAAATGTGGTTGATTACTAAAATCAGCTTGTTACTTTTTTTTTTTTTTTAAAAACCCCTAAACTCTATCATTCCCTCTCCCCTCCCTACCCAGGGAGTTGCTGCTGTAAGAGAATAGTGATTTGTCTGGGTAAGTGATGCATTCCTCAGGTTTATTGGAGGCAGAAAGGAGGTTTCAAAAATCAGGCCTGCCTCGGAGTTGGTTCTGACTTATTGGTGACCATAAAGAACTGAGTAGATCTAGCCCGTAAGACTTCCAAGGCTGTAAATCTTTATAGAGACAGGCTGCTTCATCTTTCTCTTGTGGAACAGTGGTGGTGGCTGGGTGGGGGGTTGAATTCAGTTAAAAGATGAACACTTTACCACTGTGCCACAAAGCCTTTGAGAGAGAGGATTGTTGTTGTTATGTGCTGTCGAGTCAAAACTGACCCAAAGCTGACTCCAGCAGGTTTTCAGAGTAAAGTACAAGAAAGGAGATTACCCATATTTTTCCCACAGAACAGCTGATGGATTTGAACCATGGGCTTTGGGGTTGGCAGCATGGCTCCCATTCAGCCACCAGAGCTCCCTTGAAAAAAAAGAGTTGAGAACCTATAAATGGGGAAAAGGAAGTTTAGAAATATCTTTTTTTGGTTTGTTTTTTTCAAACATTAACTTTTGACTATTTCATTTTTGCTCCCAATCTTCCTTACTTATTCAGGCACTTTGTGGGAGTTTTGAACAAGACCTCTGGCCAAATGGAAGTATATGATGCCGAATTGTTCAATATGCAGCCACTATTTTCAGGTAGGTCCTAGTCATGAAGGCTCCTCGAAGATTTGGAGTTTACTGGATTAATTGACCTTGAATTTTTCATTTCCAGAGCACATTTATATTTATGGTTTAAAGGTGCGTTTCTGCCACTTGTTGTTGTTTTTTCTTAAATTTTATTTATTTGATTTTTTTTTTTAATGACAATGCCCATAATGTCCTCACACTTACTTCCTCCGCATGTGATTCTTCTTTCCATCAAGTCTCTGTCCTGCCCCTCCTGTCTTCTGGGCTTCATCCCTGTGCAGATGCTGTCTTTTTGATCTTGTGTGATTGGTTGATCTAAGAAGTGAGTGTCTCCCTAGTAGCTTTGTTCACTGTAAAGGCCTGTTGATTAATTAGCTGAAAGTTGACCCACAGGGGTGAGTTTTGCTCTGTGTTCCAAGGGTGACTAAAGGCTATAGTTTAGGGATTTCCACCACTCTTAGACAAGTAAGCTTGGTCTTTTTCATGTGTTTTTCAGTTTTGTTCACACTTCCTCATTCTCGATCCAGGATCATCTACTGTGATTCTTTTTGAGTAGTCAGTGGTGGCAGGGCACCATCTAATTTTTCTGATCTCCATGTTATAGAGGGTTTACATTACCCATTAGGTCTTTGGACTGATTGTTTTTTGCACCTTCACCTTTCTTTCCTCTTGTGATAGTTGCCCCTTAAATATTCTTTGTAAGCTTTTAAGATCCTAGTAGCTACTCATCAGAGTAGGATGTAGAATGTTATCTTTATGGAATATGTTTTGGCAGATGACCTTGATTTCCCCCAGATCTGTGGTCCCCAGACCTTAAGACCAACAGCTCTTTTGCTTAGGAAGTTTGGTTATAATTATTTGAAAAACTGTCATTTCCCCCTCACCTTCTCCAGCAAATGCTTTATGATGACCTGTTGGGTACCAGGTGAGGTCTTAGAGATGCCACACTCAAACATGGTGATTGATTATGCGGCTCTGTATGTGGCATGGTACAGTAATCTAGTCTTAGCTAGCAGATGCTGGAAAGAGCTTCCTCTGAATCTCCTATCCTAGGGCTTCAACCAGTAATTTTGTTGTTGTTCTGAAAACCTTGACAAATTACCAAAATTGTAAAAATTCCAGTCTGGTCCTCTCTTACTTTTTCTTCATGACAAAGCCAGTTCAAAGAGCAGGTTGGAGTTGCCCTTAAGTTGGACCTTCATAATCTAACATATGTGTGTACATATGTGCATATACATGTACACAGAAAAACCAAAATCTAGTATTTATTTGTAACTGTGTGCAACGCAGTATTCTACATACTTTTAATATACTGAATCATTTAACTCATATAATTACTCCATTTGAAGTAGGACTTGTTACTTCTCTTTTATACATGATGAGGTTAAATGATGGGCAGGGCATACTTCATATGTATATGTATACATGTATTATGTGTGTCTAGGCTGTCCCCAGATTAAAACTAGGTTTATTCCTAAACCTGCCTTTAAATAGAATTTCTGCTTAAGTTATAAAAGTAAAATATGATTCATATTTAATATCACTTGCTGAAATGTTTGTATAGAGTATACCTTTCTATGCATTAGAAACATTAAAAAAAGACTACCAGGTACCCTAAGGCATTTTTAACATAATACATTAATAATACTAAAGTTTGATGCCTCTTGAAACATTATTATGAACCATTGCATTGTATATACCTTATATATAGACTCTAACAGGGTTGGCTCATAACTACAGGTTAAACATAAGTTGAACATTCAAAACATGGGACTACTGATATATGTATGAACTAGGGTTTAAACTCAGTTGGGGTCAAACCAGAGCTTGTGTACGAGATTAGTCACCACTTATGTAAATGTTCTCTGGGAGATTGGAGAACTTCCTGTGATTAAAAAACCCCCCATTTTATGCCTATTTTTAGATGTTTTACAAGGAAGGCCAAATTATTCACTGGAACAAACTGAGTGCTGGTTTCTAATCCCACATCTGTCACTGCTTGGACCTGAGGGATGTCATTTCACCTGGAGGCCTCATTTCCTATTTGTAAAATGAAGACACTGGACCAGATGGTCCCTTCATTTCATCTGATTCCTTTATTTCTTTTCCACATTATCTGTATGTGTGCGTTAAAGCTTCATACCAAAGACTGACAGTACAGTGCCTTCTTAAGCTGTGGAGAGTCCTATATTAAAGCAGTCTGTTTTGATTTTTTTAATTAATTATTAACAAATAAACCTTAGATACCACTACTATTTGTAGGTCTTACAGTTTGCTTTTTATTTCCCTTCATAATTACTATTTGTTCTATGTTTTGGTAGATGAATCCATTGACATTGAACTGCCATCACAGAGTCAAGCCAAAACTTACAGAGAAAAGGTTTGTATGAAACACACTAAGGTGTGGGACCTCAACAAGTTCCTTCTAGCCTTGGGTCCCTGTCAGTAAAATGAGTTGGTTGAACCTGAGTCTTGCTAGTTAGTCTGTGATTCTCTGCATAGTTTTTAACTACTGTGGCCTTGTCAGCTTCACGGAGAGCAGACCTCCCATCTGGGGAAAGCACCTGTCTTTGGAACCATCTCTCAAAGGCTCATGTAGTGGTACAACCACTGTGGAAGGCGGTATGGTGACTCCAGCAGGTTTTCAGAGTAAAGTACAAGAA
>NW_006399802.1:2194224-2261798 GCF_000299155.1 Elephantulus edwardii
GAACTCCAGAAGAATGAACAAAGTTGGCAATGAGTCTTTGAATCTTGCAGTGACTAAAGCTGCCGAGAATATCATTGATACAAAGGGGGTGACCGGTAAGCAGCTGGAACGTGGGTAAGAGAGTGCCAGGGAAGACAGCTTTCTCGTCTTTTGAGATCTTTCTCCATGAAAATGATGGAGTCGAAGCTGGATTCTTTGTATAGTAGTTTGAGATCTTTGTCCATGAAAATGATGGAGTCGAAGCTGGATTCTTTGTATAGTAGTAAGAATCATCAGAGATGGCTGTGAGCTCACAGACAAGTAGTTGAGATGGGCGTGTTAGTGGATAGGGCACAGCTAGGTTCTTGGCACCAGGGTCGCGGCCTGCAGGGACACGGTGTGGGCCCAGGAGGGAGGAGGCTTCGCTTATCTCTGTTGAATCCAGGGAGGCTTTGAGCCAAAGAGGCCTGAACTAGGTCACTAGGAGTAGTATTTCCTTTTGAGATCGGCGGACAATGACTGGGTGTCGATAGACTTTTTTCCAGTCCTCAGTTCCTAGGCAGTTTGAGTACTTAAATATATTTAAATATGTATTAAAAGCATTATAAGAATACAAGGAGGTTTTCTTATAAGAACAGTTTTTTTCAATTGAAATAGAATTTTAGTAATTTCTTGAAAATTTCCCACATTTATGAATTTATATTTTTTACATTGAAACCTTAACTTGTAGTTTCTCTTGCAAAATCATATGAGACTCCGATCTAGTTTTATATTTTCTATATAATTAACCACCTGATCTTAGCCCCATCTTTATCATTTGACTATATTTACAAGTATTTCCACTGCCTGACTGGTTATCAGATAGCTGCACCAGGGTGTTTTAATTACAGAGGCTTATCATCAAATATCATCCAGTAGGGACTCTCTGGTGCCTTAGCAGTAAGGAATTGTGCTGTTTCCCTCATCACCCTTCTGTTGAATACCATTAAGTCAGAACTGACCCATAGCTGACCCTCCAGCAGGTTTTCAGAAGCAGTAAATTGCATGGGGTGGGAGGAGATTGTCCATCTTTCTCCTATAGAACAACTGGATGGATTTGAACCACATACCTTTGTGTTAGTAGCACAGTTCCTTACCATTAAACCACCAGAGCTCCGCCCTTCTATGTGCATATGCAATTCTTGCATGCTTATTTTGGTATGGTAGATATATGACTTTATTTCCCATGTAGAATTTGTGGAGAAATTTTCTAGAAGTCACTACAGGCTGTCTTGAATCTCCCTTATTTCTAGCTTCTCTAATGCAAGTATTTTTTTAGTGTATCTTATCTCTCCATCTACACTCTGCAAATGACTTGAGTGGGGAACTGTCCTCTGTCCCCCTTCCATTAGTGCTTGGTTAATGTTTATTTCATGGGTAAGCATGGTAGTCCTGGAGCAGTCAGCCTCATGAAGACGTTGGACTAAGTTGGTTGAAAGATTCAGACGAGGTGTTTCTGGCCATTTGTGGTCTTCAGTGCATAGACTGTAAAGATTGTGGGGGAACTTGGGGCCCCAGCATTACCTAATGCTGATGCTGATTCATTCTCTATTGACAAGCTCTGGTCAACGATGCCATCCACGATGACTTGCAAGATGATTCCCTCTACCTTCCTCCCTGCTATGCTGATGCAGCCAAGCTTGAAGACGTGTATAAATTTGAAGATCGTATCCTTTTGAAAGGAGAAATGCTGTCTCAGCTCCTGTGTTGGGGTTTTTGTTCATGAATGGTGTAGGCTGACAATCAAAAAGACTACACACAAACCTTTGTAGTTGCCTCAGTAATGTTGCTGGGGGGTCTCCTAGGCTTCAGGAGCAGAGAGATCTGCCGTGTTCCTCACTGAGATGCTGCACACACACACTGCTTAGACCTCAGACGCCCGTCTCCCTGTATACTAAAAATGTGACTTGAGCAAAAGTCCAGGGCAGACTCATTTTGTGAAAGGAAGGACTGAAGCTTAGAATTTAATTTCTTGTTGCCTTCATCAGATGGGACATGTGTGCCATGGCTTTGTGATAAGAGAGAAGACTGAAAGTCCAGGTGTTTGATAGATAATCTCCTTGCTGACTTGTTTGGCAGGCCTGCCTAGAAATGAACGAGTCACACATTATCCTAGAGTCTCCCATCAAAGTGGAGTTCCTTATTCACACACCATTCTTTTGATAATCCCTCCTTTCTTCTGTGTCTGCGAGTAGGATAACTTCCCTCATGCTGAAGGATAGTTTTCTTTCGAGTACAGAGTCAGCCTAATTGTCCTCATTTCACTACACATTTCACTGTTGGTGCGGGATAGTTTAAAACGCACTTTAAACTTGCGTACTTGAGAATTCGCTGCCTTTACACATGAGAGCAGTTTCATCTGTTGTTGTTGTAGTAGTAGTAATAATAATGGCCTTTTTATGATACTTTGCCTTTTACTAAGCACTTTTGCAGCATAATTGTGTGTTCCATTGTTAATGAGCCCAGGATGGTAGAAGGGCAGCAACTCATTCTCCGCTCTCTTTCTCTTTATTCCCCCTCAATTTTCTTAAACAATTTTGAAATCATATTCACATACACTACAATTCACCCTTTAATGTAAACAATTCATGCTTTTTAATAGACTTAGAAGATGACACAGCTAATTCTAGGTTACTGATTTTAGAACATTTTCTTTCCCCCTAAAAGGAGTGATGCCCATTAACAGTCACTCCTAATTCCCAACGACTGCTCCCAACCCCTGGCGACATTTATCTGTTTATCAGTTATACATGTTTGGGTTTTCACTTTTTGCTGGTGGGAATAACGTTGCTGTGACCGTTCATATGCCAGTTTTTGTGTGAACATGTTTCCCTTTTTTATGGGTGTGTACCTGTTAGTGCAGTTGTTACATCCTTCGGTAACCAGGCTAGTTCCTTTAAGGACTGCCAGACTGGTTTTGAAAGGACCTGCTGTTTTACGTTTCCACCATCAGTGTACAGGGTTCCGGTTCCAGTTCTCACCAGCACTCATTGCTGTGTCTTTTTTTTATTGTCACCATCCTAGGAGTAATGGGCTCTATGATGAGGATGGCATAAGATCAAGCAAGGTTCAATCTGTGGTTCATAGAGCTGCTATTAGTTGTGGTCGATTTGACAGCACCTAAAAACAGGAGTATGAAGTGATTGTCTCTAATTTTAACAGATGAGGCACTAGGTCTGAGGATGGAGAAGTGACTTGCCCCTGGTTGGCCAGCTTGGTAACACACCAAAGACTAGAACCAGCATTAACGATTCACTGATCAAAACACTTCCCCCACTAAGCCCTTGTTCTTTCCCTTCCTGTCCTTAAATTGAAAATGCTGGTGTCTTCTCTTGTGTAAACAAAAGTTAAGAATGGGGCTAATTGGAGACAGATAGTGTTCAGTAGACTTGAACTTGAGTTAATAACCTAAGTCTGCTCTAGTGCTTTAATGGTGTGCTCCAGAGAGAGGTGGCCTAGGGCTGCCTAGGCTCACAGGGTGCTGAGAATGGCTTTTGGCATTGGTTGGCTTGGCTTTAGGCTCTACTCTGTATCAGACGTGGCCACGGACAACTGTCTTCACCTCTCTAAGCCTGTGCTTTCACAACTGAAGAAATAAGGCTTGTCATTCTTGTTTTGCCTCTGTAATTGGTTTCTTGTGAAGTTCATATGAGAGAGTGAATATGAAAGCTCTTGAACTGTAACAATAAGAAAGTAGAATTTCCTGTCTCAGGAATAGGACAGCCTCAACAGCAAATGACTGGCTGTTTATAAGAAATTTTAAAAAAAACCTCCGAAGTGGGGAAGCTATTAAGAAGCTAAGGAAAGAGCTAGTGGGATGTTTTCATTTTGGTTGGATTGTGTTCTTGACCTGTAACTAGTTCTTTCCCCCGTGGAGTATGAAGCTCTTAAAAACCCATCTGAAGCTTTTAGAAATGTCACATCAGAGGAAATTCTGAATATGATTAAAGAGAACAGGTAACCCCGCTTGGGTAGGTGAAGGTCTGGGGGTGTGATGCTGGGATCTTTGTGGTCAGTGAGGAGGCATGTCTGTTCAGCACTTGAACACGAGTGACCCAATCTTTCTTTGAATGTTAAGGCCTCTACACCTGTGAGTGGCTTTTAAGGGAGGGTTGGTCTGTAATGTGCAGAACCTGGGACTGGGCACAAGTTGAGGTATGAACCAGAGCCTGGTGTGAGCAATTTCCTCAGAGCCTGTAATGCTCCCAGAGCCTAAAACATTTATGCTCTGGCCCTTTACCAGCACCTGCAGTCAGCCATGCTGGAAGTACTGACTGTGACACCCTCCATTGCCTGTTGAATGTGTGTCATGTGGAGAGGTGTCCACTGTTCTCATTGTGAGGGGTGAACGTGACGACGCCCTCCAATGCCTACTGCATGTGTGTCATATGGAGAGGTGCCCACCGTTCTCATTATGAGGAGGTGAATGTGACGCCCTCCATTGCCTGTTGAATGTGGAGAGGTGCCCCCTGTTCTCATTGTGAGGGGTGCATGGTTCCTGACAGAGCGCGTCTCTCCTCATCTCTCCTTCCTTTCCCCTTACTGCAGCCACTGCTCCTTTGTCACTAAAGCACTGAAATCCTTGCCGTCAGATGTGGAGAGCCGAGACCACCAGGCCCGATGCATCTGGTTCCTGGACACACTTATCAGATTTCGAGCTCAAAAAGTGATTAAGCGGAAAAGTAAGCCCATGACAGACATTTTACTTTAGCTGTTTCTCAGTCCATTATTTGTGTATAAATCTTAGGTCAGCTAAGTAATGAGGAGGGGGAATAATTCGACTTCTCTATCTAAGTGTGTTGGTTTTAACTGTGAAAGAAAATAAATTCAACTGTGTTTTAGGTGCCTTGGGACCTGGAATTCCGCATATCATCAACATGAAACTCCTGAAGCATTTCACCTGCTTAACTTACAACAATGGCAGGTCAGAGGAGTTGGTTTCTGGTTTTCTGCTTGTGAACGATCTAGTAGGGTGTGGGCAAGGTGTGGGATTGGGAGGCAGGGCTTGGTGTCTGTGCCATGTCCACTGAGATACAGTACAGAGTTGAAGAGAACATTGCATTTGAAGGCTGTTCTGTGCTTGGAGAATGATCAGCAACTATGTCAGGGATGACAGTTTCCCCAG
Organism: Elephantulus edwardii; assembly: GCF_000299155.1. NCBI lineage: Eukaryota > Metazoa > Chordata > Mammalia > Macroscelidea > Macroscelididae > Elephantulus > Elephantulus edwardii. The sequence goes on from NW_006399802.1 coordinate 2,199,368, forward strand.
CTACTCTGCTGAGCAAACAAGGAACAAAGTCCTCACCAATGAGAAGCTCTAATCGTGGCTGGGCAGGGGTCGGCTTGCCTGCACATCCCACTGAGGGAAATGCTGGCATTGGTTCACTGCTCCAGTCAGTGTGAAGGCTCAGGCTCCTTTAAGAGCAAGGAATGTTGCCTGAACTGCCTTTCTTCTCTTAAGGTAGACGACATGGAGTACCCAGGAGAACAAGATTAAAGGTTTACACTTGGGGAGATGTCCACCCAGAGTTTAACTTTGTATCTCCTTTCCCATTTCTGATTCTGCAGCTTACGAAACTTAATATCGGATTCAATGAAGGCAAAGATTACAGCATATGCGATCATACTTGCCTTGCATATAAGTAATTTCCAGGTTGACCTGACGATGTTACAAAGGGACCTGAAACTCAGTGAGAAAAGGTGAGCACACCCACATAAAAATCTTCCCCTTGGGGAGCCTACTGTGCCTACAAACCCATGATCTGGCCTTTGTCTTAATGTCTGTGGGCTTGGGATTTGTTCATTGATAATTAAGAAGTTTGCTCAGGTAATGGAAAGAAATATTTGTTTTCTTCTAGTAGGGGTACTAATTAATATGAACTATTTCTAGTTCCTCTGGAAAGCTTGAAGCACCATTAAAGGAACAAGGAATAATTCATATGAGAAATTTAGGAACGGGTGTGGGAATTTGGAAGAGTGGGGCCTGGGGAAGTTGGAAGCAAATGATCTCACAATTTTCAGTGAATCAATGGTTGAATGGATGAGTAATCAGATATGACCAAGTACTCTACATGGGCACAATAGGTACTTCTGACATGATCCCACCAATTTCCTTAAAAAGCAGTTGAGAAATGATTTCTCTAGAGTCATACAACCAAGGAGAGTAGCTGGACATGAGCTGAGTCTTCACAGTGCATTCTTTTCCTTTATAACTAAGAAGCCTTCATTCTCTGGATCGTTGTCAGTGAGGAGAGCGACTCTTTATGACCCTCAGCAGTGGAACCCATGGGTATAAGTTGTAAGAAAACCCAATTACAACTTAGCAAAAATGATTTTTTCAGGATCAGATGGAAGGGGCAGCCAAGGCACTACTTTGAAATAAAACAGAGCTGTTGTTAGACAAGGATGCCACATTTAGGCTTCCCTAAATGAGTTGAGAGAGATGACCTAACTTAAGGCCCCCTCTGAGTCAGTTCATAGGGTTTTTAAAGACCCATTTATTTCAGAAATGATGGCTTTCCTTAATCTGGAAGCTCTGCTGAAACCTGTCCACCATGGGTAATCTACTGGTATTAAAATACCAGTGGCACAGCTTCAAGCACCACAGCCAGCAAGCTACCTCAGTACAGTAAACTGACAGACAAGTATAGTACTGATAAGAACAAAGTATGAATAAACAAACACAAATTTTAAAGTAAGCAGCACTATGCAAACCATTCCCCCCTAGTCTCCTACCACACCCTTGACCACCACTCCCACTCCCTCAGTACAGCAAACTGACAGATAGATGCCATACTCCTAGTGGCAAAACATAAAAGCAAGAGAGCAGGTAACAAGAGCCTGGCTGAACTGATGGCACTTAACAACAACTAGATCTGTCAGCAGAGATTCAGCCTTAGTAGAGCCATAACTCCCTTGAGTCCCGGACTGTGGGGGCCATTTGGCCTTAGTTGTTTATTTAGGGACAGCTGATGTCCAGGGAGGAGTCCTGGACACATTGGCATAGTGCACAATGTGTTGGGCTGCTAACTAAAAAGTTGGCAGTTCAAATCCACTAACACCCCGTGGGAGAAAGATGAGCAGTCGCTTGTAAGATTTACGAGCCTCAGAAACGTGATGGAGGGCTGCTATGCGTCAGTCAACTTGATAGCAGTGGGTGTTGTTTTTTTAATTTTATTGTTTTATTATCAATCAAATCGGATCTGACTGGTACAGCAGGAGATTGCCCCTCTTTCTCCAGTAGAGCATCTGGTGGATTAGAACTATATACCTCTGGTATTGTAGTGCAGATTCTTGCCACTAGGCCACCAGAGCTCCCTTTGGTTTGGTTTTATAGTTTGCCATCCACAGACCCTGACAGGCTACTGGAGAACCTATGGCAACACCTTAGTCCAGAGTCTTTTGCTGCAGGAACATGAAATGTTTGTTTTGAGGGTTGCCCACAAATGGCATTCTTACAGACAGTGAGGTTGGAAAGTAAGAGAATACATAGAGTCTACAAGGTTCTGGAAAATGTTCAACCCTCATTACTTTTAGAATTTATTTAAAGGAAGCAAGAAAGTTACTAACAGTAGTCTCAGTAATTGGTTTATCATCACCTGCACAGCTTGCCTGATGGCAACACATTAAAATGAAATGTCCGTCTGATGAGTTCTCAGGAGTATCTGGTCTACCTCTCTGCTGGGGGCTTTGTTCAAAGTGGTTGCTTTCTTGGCTTGTGGGATTTAATATACCACTCACTCCTGCCTCAATTTCTTTTGTGTTTCTTTCTTAGGATAATTGAGATAGCAAAAGCTCTACGGCTGAAGATCTCGAAAATAAGGGTGTCTGCAGCAGATGGCGGCGACGAGGATCACAGACTGGGCACCCTGTCCATCCCGCTGCCGCCAGCACAGACTTCGGAACACCAGTCAAAGAGGAGAAGAGTCAAGTAGCCATCTGCTTTCCACAGAGCATTTTGGCCACCAGGTCATAGCCACTACTTCCACTTTATTGCCTCTTTTTTCTTTAAAGAGAGGTAAAAAGGAGCCTTGCTTTGGTGGTTTGAAGCCAGAAGCCAGCATTTGGCACACGCTTTCTGTTTTAAATGGAAATACAATGATGGCCAGAATGGACTTCGTGTCTCTCCTTTGGTGTTATTCATGTTGGTTCACAGGTCGCGGGGTTTGAGGTGAGACCTGGGGAGGAAGTTGGAATCAAAAGTTCTCTCTCCATTCTGGACCCTGGGCCAAACCTAAAGGAAGAAGGTTTATAAAGAAAAATGTGAAGTGCCACACTAGAAGGACTTGGAGAAGAGCATGTACTTAGCACGGATGGAAGGAAGCTTTAGGTTTTATTAGTGGTTGGTTACTGGTGTGATGGGGCTGCCAGAACAGTCCATTTTAGTTTGAAGCTACTTGCCTGGGTAGAGCCACATCAAAGGCAGTGATTGCTCCAGTTCTGTCTGCACGGCTCAAACCTTGAGAAGGCCAGGGTCAGCCCTGAGAGCCATACTTTGCAGGGGCGTGGATCAGTTCAGCACAGAAAACAAACTTCTAGATCTTAAAAGGATTTACTACCTGGATAGAGTTCGAGAAAATCGTTAGGAGGCCTGGCTTTGAGCCATCCATTTCCCCTGCCTTGTCAGTAGCCCAAAGACCAGGAAGCTGGCCTCCATCTTGCTTTCTCTGTACCTGAGTACATCCAGTATGTACCCAGAATCCTCGTAGCTAGAGAGTACTGAGTCTGATATCTTCAGTCCTGTAATTGTAGGAAGGCAGACTCTTCCATGCTCTATTTGCATCTGATCCTGTATAGTGGGCATTTGTGACATTGTGTCTCCCTCCAGCAGGTGAGGTTAGGAAATCAAAACACATTTCTGATCTGTCTTTGGGAGCAGGACTTTAATGTACTTTGAGGCTAGAATGTGTTTTTATGAATACCTTTTCTATTCTGAAGAGTTTGACCCATGAAGGCTTAATTCCTAGGAATCACAGTATGTGACTGAGGTCCACGACACACTGAGGCTTAACTGCTAAGAATCCCATGTGACCAAGCTCCTTTGGACAATCTCAGTCCTAGCTGTCTCAGACGTTCACGCTTTGAAGAGTGGTAGTGGCTGAGTGAAAATCAAATTTCTGTTTATCAAGTTTATAGATAATTCTTGTTAGATACCATCAAGCCAAGTAAGGCTCATAGCAACCCAACGAGCAACAGATTTGAACCCTTGTCCTATCCTTTGCCATCCTCACAATCTCTGATACACCCAAGCCCATTGCTGCAGTAATTCTGTCAGTCCACCTGGCTGAGGGTCTTCCTCTCTTTCGCTGTTGCTCTCCACCTTCCCAAGCATGATGTCCTTCTCCAAGGAATAACCTCTCCTAGCAACATGCACAATGTATGTGAAGTGAAGCTTCATCATCTTTGCCTCCAAGGAGCACTCTGGCTGCACCTTCTCCGAAACATACCTGTTTGTGCTTTTGATAGTCCTTGGGATATTCAGAACTCTTCTCCAACACCACGCTTCCAAAGCATCAATTCTTTTGTTATTGGAAATGCTCAAAACAGTGTCCTATTCAACATCAACATCCCATGATAGCTCTGAGTACAGAGCCCAGGATGGCAGCTGTCTGTGTCTGTCATCTGAGCCATACATGAACAATACTCTTTCCTTGGCAGGGTGACTGGGCAGAAAACAATAATAACAGTTGTACAAGGTTTCCTTTAGAAATCCGTTTATTTACCTACACATTAAAAAAGGATACTTTGATCTCACCAAGTTATTTGCCAGAACATCTCCAGATACCCTTGTTAAAGTGAAAGCAACAAGGTTGGATGTGCTTGTCCTAAATTAGACTTGTAGTTTGTGGAGTAACGATCTCCTGTGGGTGTTGTTAACAGAGCACAGGCTTCTCACTGGAGGGAAAGAAAGCTCTGCCTGGAGCTCTGACCTGGTGAGTACTGTTAACATTCTCCTGGGACCCCAACCTGGAAATAGCTAATTCAATGCCATTTCAAAAATATTTTCATGTAATTTGACCTTTAGAGGAAATCTGCAAGAATAATACAAAGAACTATACCTTTTTGCCTAGATTCTGTATTAATACTTACTATTTATAGTTCTAGTACACACACTTTCCAGAATTATTTATAGATATCACACCCTTTTAATAAATAGTTCAGTGTAAACGTGTTAAGGACATTACATAACCACAGTGGCTAGAAAATACTAAGTGACTGAATTTAGGAAAATGTGTTACTGGAGCTGAAAAACTCTTTGCACAGGGACTGATATTGTTGATCTTCACAAAGCCCCATGGGGCAGGCAATACCAGCACCGTAAGCCCTTATAGATGCAGGAATTCTGAGAAATGCAGCTATTGTTTTGATCCTGGAATTATGGGAACAATCTGAATTGACAGGGCAGGCCCGGGATTCAGCTGTCCCCTCTGGAGGAAGCAGTGGTGCTTCTGGGAAGGCTAGACAGAGAGCAGTGCTGTGCCAGCATCCAGTACCCGATGCACCCACACCAAGGACACCCGAGTGCCTCGCAAAATATAGTACTTTATTTGGTTATTGAGATTTTAAGTACTTGATTCACAGAAAAGTAATTTCTTACAAAATAAAGGCAGCTTTTTTGTACAGCAACTCACATTCAGGCCACTAAAGAGGAGTGTGAGGGGCAGTGCTGGAGACAGGAGGGGCCAGCACTGTTGTGCCCAGAGTCCTTGGGGAAGCCAGTGCTCCTGGCTCCCTCTACCCCGCTCCTGCCCCACCCAGCAGAGCAGCACCAAGGGCCTGTAAGACCAGCCCGGGAAGCCATCAGTGCATGATGGCAACTCCAGCAGGCTGGTGAGGGCCCCGCATGGAAGGCTGAAAGGTAGTGGGAATATGCAGGCTGGGCCAGCCCACTTCCTCAAGCAACTGGGGTCTGAACTCGCTGGCTCTGGAACCTTGACACATTCACATTACAGTTCAGTAAAGCCCTTTGGGAAGCCAGCCTTCCTCTCAGGCCACTAATCCCATCCCAGCCCTGAACTGCATGCTGAGGGCACAGACACAGTAGGAAGTGGCCCTCCTCTACCATTGGGGAGCTGACAGGCAAACAAGTCATGACCCAGATGCTCCAAGACAAGGCAGAGAGTGCTTAGTACCCTGAGAGGGGACAGAGGAAGAGCTACTGGGGCTCAGAGAAGGGAAGGGCGTGCTGCGTGGAGATGGCAGTGTCAGCTAATCCTTGATGGGGAGATGGTGGAGAAGGGCATGCCGGGAAGAGAGCAAGAGCCAAGGCACAGAGTGGGGAAGCATGGTCGGGGCAATCAAAAAGGCAGGCGACTACCCAGGAAGGAACATGGATACATACAGGGACCCAACGAGGCACGCCCATCTTCTAGTGTGGAAACCTGGTACCCAGTAGGCAGAGCTGACGTGGGAGCTGTCACATGGCATTTGCACCTTGTGTTGCTGGCACTGAGGTCTGTCAGTGGCCTCCTGAACTGTGGCATCTGCACCTGGCCAGCCTAGCACCCACCTGCACTCCTGAGCCACTTCAAGGAAGTCCCCTGCCCACACCCCTCCTGTTTTCAGCATTGACATCATTGAGACAGCCCCTTAGCCCTCACAAGTTAACATCCAAGATTAAGAGAACAATCTCGAGTCAAACAGAACCAAGAGCAGGCTCCAAAGGCAGCTAGAAGAACATGCTGGGTCCCTGTGGGATCAAGAGAGACGAGTAGGGAAAGGGAAAATTCTAGGGCAACTGCCTCTTTCCACCTCAGCAAAATAATCTCCTTTTAGGAGTAAATCTGCTCTTCCCTGAGAGGAGTCTGTATTTGGTGTAAGGTGGCTCCTTGTAACTTAACTAGAAACTGTCCTCAACCCTTTAGAATCTCAAGTGCTTGAGTGACAAAACCCACCAGCTTTCCTCCCCCACCCCAGTCCCCTTGATTGCATTTCCAAATTCTTTCCTCCTGTGGGTTGTGGAATGGCAGCTCTTGAAGGTGACTTGTTCTGAGTCTCCAGGAGCCCTGGGAGCCTGTTTTTTTTGTGTTTTTTTTTACACGGTGGAGAGAAGCACAGAAAAGGTCTGGAGTCTTCTTGGGCACTGCTACTTCCATTGTAAAGGCCTTCGTTCACTAGCTCTTCTGAGCACCTGTCAAGGTCACAATCTGAGAGCAGGAAATGTGGCTGCAGTTCCAGGACTCCTAACAGCACCACCTCCTACCCCAGCCAGCCTCCCAAGGCCCAGACCTAAGCTGTGGCAGGTCTCCCAACTTATAAGATGGTGCAGAAAATGCTGCGATTCCTGTGGTAACCACCTTCTACACGGGCTGTGATCCTGGTTGCCATGGCTGCTACCTTCTGCCCATTATGGGCTGCAGATGAGCCTCTAAGAGAGTTTTCAAGGTGAGGTCGTGCTGGTGGGTTCACCAGGCGCCACGTGTCAGACCTGGAGGTACAAAATGATAGTCACTGAACGGAAAGGTTTAGAGTCCTCGCTCAAATGCACAGTCGTTCCTTTGGCTCCAGGTCATCAAACCCATGTGTAAATCTGAGTGTGGTTTTGTTAATGAGAGCCTGAGGTGATGGGGGGTGTGACCACCAGAGGCAAAAGTCCTGCACTCGCATTCCAGCTCTGCCTGTGTAACGCTGGACAAGTTCATTTTTCCCATCTTTAAATGTGTGACCTTCCTCCCCTTGCCCCCATCTTTCCTCTCCTCCTCCACTGCTGTATGACTGTGGAAGTTTATTGCTTTAGTCATAATCACCCAAACCAACAAGCTTGCTAAATGCTGTGAATGAATAGACTGTGACACCTCCTCAGAGTGGAACATTACTTATCAATAAAGACAGATGCAATATGAATCTTACACGCATCCAGCTAAGTACAAGAAGCCTGATTCAGAAGATGACACACTGTGTGGTTCCTCTTATATGGACTTCTTAAAAATATCAATCTATAGGTCTAGAGAACAGAGTGGTTGGTTCCAGGGGCTGGGATGGGGGCGTGGGGCTTGACTATAAAGGAGCATGGAGGGGGTGCATGGAACCTTGTATGTGGTGTGGTTACATGATGACCAGGCTTCCCATTTTTTGTATTTATAATATAAATAATATACTGAAAAAATAATTCATTTATGAGTTAAAAGACACATGAGAGGGGGCATTCTTAAAAGTATTTTTGCTCAACATGTATATAGTTAAACACGGGTATTACTGCAGCATGAAGACTGGATGTTCATGCTTCTCTATGACGTGCCCCTTTAAACCTTGTTATGACATGGGCACATTACCCGTCGGACATGAAAAATATAATAGGATATTACTTTAGAAAGTGAGGCCCCAACATAGGCTTTTAACTACTGAGATGACATGATCAGAACTCATTTAAAATGAGTAAGCTGGCAGCATCAGGATGGATGGTGAAGAGATTGTGATTGTTCACAGCTTCAGTTTGCTTGGCTCCACAGTCAAGACTCTCGGCACCAGCAGCCAGGAAATTAGAAGACATATTGCCATGGGAAAGTCTGCTGTTAGGGACCTCTCCAAAGTACTGAAGAGCAATGGTGTCTCTTTGGAGACTAAGGTGCATCTGATACAGGCCATGGCCTTTGCTATCACTTGTTATGCATCAGAGAGTTGGACAATGACTAAGGAGGATAGAGGGAGAATTGATGCCTTTGAGCTGTGGTGCTGGAGAAGAGTATTGAGAGTACCATGGACTGTTAGGAAAACAAACAGATTCATCCTAAAAAGGGTCAAACCAGGCTGCTCCTTGGAAGCAAGGATTCTAAGGCTCCGTCTAACATACTTTGGACATGTTGCAAGGAGGGACAGGCCCTTGGAGAGGGACATCATGCTTGGTAGGGTGGAGGGACAGCGCAAAAGGGGAAGGCCCTCTATGAGGTGGATTGATTCAGTGACTGGGATAATTGGGATGGGTGTATCGGAGACAGTGCGATTGGCACAGGACAGAGCAGAGTTTAGGGATGTTGTACATAGAGTCACTGAGTCGCAAGCGACTCGATGGCTCATAACAACAACAAGCTGGCAGGGCACACACAGGCACAGGACAGCCTTAGGGTGGGCTAAGAGTGTAGTCTAAGGGCAGAAAGACTAGGCAGGCAGCTGCTGCAACAAAACGGGTGATTTTAACCATTTAAAAATGCTGTTGTTATGTGCCATCGAGTTGCTTGCAACTCATAGCGACCCTATGTACAACAGCCCTAAACTCTGCTCTGTCCTGTGCCAATTGCACTGTCTCTGACACACCCATCCTGATTACCCCAGTCATTGAATCAATCCACCTCGTAGAAGGCCTTCCTCTCCTGCGCTGTCCCTCCACCCTCCCAAGCATGATGTCCCTCTTCAAGGACCGGTCTCTCCTTACAACATGTCCAAAGCATGTTAGATGGAGCGTCAGAATCCTTGCCTCCAAGGAGCTGCCTGGTTTAACCCTTTCCAGGATGAATCTGTTTTCCTAGCAGTCCATGGTACCCTCAATACTCTTCTCTAGCACCACAGTTCAAAGGCATCAATTCTCCTTCTATCCTCCTTAGTCATTGTCCAACTCTCTGATGCATAACAAGTGATTGCAAAGACCATGGCTTGTATCAGATGCACCTTAGTCTCCAAAGAGACACCATTGTTCTTCAGTACTTTGGAGAGGTCCCTTACAGCAGACTTTCCCATGGCAAGATGTCTTCTAATTTCCTGGCTACTGGTGCCAAGAGTGTTGACCATGGAGCCAAGCAAACTAAACTTGTGAACAATCTCAATCTCTTCACCATCCATCCTGATGCTGCCCATTCTAAAATGTTGTTATGTGCCATCGAGTTGCTTGCGACTATAGCGACCCTATGTACAACAGCCCTAAATTCTGCTCTGTCATGTGCCAATCGCACTGTCTCTGATACACCCATCCCAATTACCCCTGATACACCCATCCCAATTACCCCAGTCACTGAATCAATCCACCTCATCACTATTATTATAACTAGTACAACATAGCACTGATCAATATGGTTCTGTACACAACCAGGACAGTCTTACTGATAACATAGCCCACAGGTAAGGGTGAGAGGTGCTGAGATCTGAACTAGGGCGATGGTGCAAGAAGGACAAGAGGCCCGGTGCAAGAAAGCTTGAGAAGCCAAATCAAAAGAGGGACTGGGAGCTGACTGACCTGTGGTGTTAGGGAGAAGGATGAGGCCTGAAGGACTGAGGTCTGCAGAAGAGGGAGGACAGCCTGGGGTCAGCTTCCCCAGTGACTTCACTATGGTTTTAGAAGACTGGTGCCAGCAACCAATCCACTGGCATCATGTTGATTCCCACAGATGGTGACCCTCTGCCAGGTCTCCAAGGCTGTAAATCAGTATAGAAGACTGCCCACCTTTCACCCACAGAGTGGCTGGTGAATTCAAACTGTCATCCTTCCAGCTTGCAGCCCAACAGGCAACTTCAGGTACTTACTTTTTCTTGAAGACCAGGAACTTATTATTTTGCATGATACATTCCCGGTTATTTGAGATCTGTTGAAAGATGGTCTTGTTGGTCTTGCCCTGGAAGATGATGTTCTCCTGCACCAGGGCCTTGGCACGACCCCGCACTGCAATGCCATAGGCACGGAATGAATGGATCCGGTTCTTCAGTACCTGTGAGTGATGGGGCAAGTAAACCATCAGTTAGAAAACTGATTTAATTAAGAGTATGGTAGGTAGGTCAGCATAGTCATAGGAGCACAAAGAAGGGATACTATCAGCTTGGGATAAGCGAAGGTGTCCTGGAGGAGGTAACAGCTAAGATGAAGACATTTACTGGATGCAGAGTAGCAACGAGGTGTTGGCTGGAAGAAGGAATAATATCCACAGGCCTTGAAGAGAGGGAAGGAGGCGCAGCCAGAATCCAACTGCAGGCTGCATGTTCTGCTCCTCTGTTCCCACAGTGCTCAAACACACATCAAGGCATTTTTAATTTTTTTATCTAACAGCGCACTAGGGAGCTAAAAAGAGCTTTTGGTACTGAAATTCTACAAGCACCAGAATGGTATGTTTGGTTGGCTTGACAATTGTCACACCAAAACCATGTTTTGTCCAAGATGTGACACAGCGCTCACCATTAGCACAGAAGTAAGGCTAGCGTGGGCATGATGGAAGCCCAGAAAAGGGCTATCTCCAACTCCTCAGGGGAACTCAAGGAGGCTGTCAGAAAGAAGTGACTGCTAAGCTATAGGACTGAGAAGAAAAACAGGAATTCTTGGTATACTGAGAATTAATAGGGTACAAAGGTCCCATGGTGGGATTTTTCCCCCTTTAGGTACCTGGTAGATATCAATCCCATGATAATCAGTCTTCCCCTAGGAAGGAGAGCTGAAATAGTCTCAGCCTTGACCTGGAGACCATTAAGGTTCCTCAGGTTGCGCTCAACATCCTGACTCTAGGGCATGACTTCCCATCCTTAGCTGTTAGCTGGTGAACTCTTGGTTCATCCTTCTGGGCCCATTTCACGTTCCCTGTGTGAAGGCTCACCTATCTTCCAGGTGGTTTTGACAAAAAGAACAATTTTCCTCTCAGTCTGAGAACTTAAGGTTCTGCTTCTCAGTAGAAAGAGTCTGAAGGCCTGTGCTCTGCTAGCACCACGCACTCGCGCACACGCACACACACACACACCTTTGTGTCCGATCTGGGCAGCAGCTGCAGTCCACTGCCCCGGTTGCCAATAATGTCATTTTCGACGACGACAGTGCTGTCACCCTTGGTGATGATGCCATGGCCTCTGTTGTCGTAAATACCATTGCCCCGGAGCTCCACCTTGCACTGTGCTTCGACTTTGACCCCACTCTGACGGTTGCAGGAGATGCTGTTGTTGGTAACATGGGTGAGCTGGCCACTCTGGGCCACAGTGATGCCTCTGTCCCCGTTAGCATGGATCACGTTGGTGACGACGTGCAGTGGCTCACTGCTCTGGACATAGAGTCCTGAGGCTACAGAGGGTGAGAGCAGGGAAAGCACAGGGTGGTCCCAGGGTCAGGCCTGACAAGAGCAACCAGGAAGAGCCTGCCCCAGGGCCTCAGGGGACAGGTGGGGAAGAAGGCGCAGCACTCCGGCCGCTGGCACCAACCCCTGGATTTGCACCTTCCAAGATGGATGACAAGGTAGTTTCTAGGCACATCAAGAAAATCCTTTCCCTTATGAACCAAATGGTTCTTAAATGTAGGCAGGCTTGGATGCTAGAAACACAGACCCAGCTTAGCCTTCCTACTGCTATTTATACTTCATGTCACAGGGAGCCCACTGCCTCCAGGCTCCTCATTCCACCTCTAGACAGATCTGCACACTAGAAAGCGTGGTTTGTTTTCTTTGTGTTCTGAGCTGGAACCTGCCTCCCTGCTGATTTGGGAAAGTTTCTATTTTTGAGTAGAAAGTTATTAAGCTAAAAAATGTGTCTAAGATGTACTGGAAATTTTGGAAGGGATGGTACTGAGTGCTGGGTATGCTCGTGGATACTGTGTGTTAGCAAGAAAAGGCACAGGCTCGGCAGACCTAGAAGAGCACGGCCGTGTCAGATCTGGAGGTGGGCAGGAGGCTCTGCAGTCCGACAGCCACAGAGAGAAGTGGGGAGCACTGGGAGGAGTCTGGGTACAGGCCAGTAGCTGGGCTAATACGGACAGCGGTGTGAGCTATGAGCAGTTAACCCGGACCTCTCGCCAGTTCCTGCTGCTTATTTCTGCTGGGGTGGCTGAGAACAAGAAAATCAAATCAAGCGTCTGTGAAGTTACAAAGGTTTGCCTTTGCTACTAGACAGCCCGGCCACACAGAGAAAACCCTGAACTGGAAGGTGGCAGAACTCGTTTTCCTGCTTGGACTGCCCATGCTGCCGACTACTCATTTCCTGGCCCTCTGTCAGTCAGGGGCAGGAGTGTCCCTGGGACAGAGACCCCTTTCCAGACGTCTTTCCTTGGGCAGGAAAGGGTGGCCGTGTATGAAAGACGACTCAGTGCAGAGGCCAAGGCTCACCAAGGCTGGCTGGTCATCAGGGAGTTCATTAGGGTTCAGATTACAGCTCCGCCTTCGTCCTCCTGAAGGCTGGGGCCCAAGAACCTATGTTTTTAACAACCAGCCCCTCCCCTCAATGATTCTGATCCTTAGGTTCGAGAGTCTTAGAGCTACAATACTTTTAAAAAACTCAACACATCTCAAACGTCTCTCTTGTTTTTCTAATCAAGCCTAAAATAATGTGGATTTAAAACATGCTTTTTGGGGGGGGGGGTACTCTTTGAGAAAGAAAGAAAAAAAAAATCACTGTCAATAAAACCAAAACACATAATCACCTGCAAGACAGGAACGGCAAAATGTGAAAAACCGGTTTTAGAATTTATTACAAATGCATGTGCCAGGAGTGGATCTGGTGCTGCAGGGGTGTTACCAACCCACTGGGCAGGAACACCGAGATGAGGAGACTCAGTTCCTTGCCCAAGTCCACAGCCTGTCGGTGTCTGTGACGCCTCCCCCAGAATAAATACAGTCCCAGTGAGTGCCAAGGGGAACGGGTCACAGAGGGAGAGCAGCATTCAGATGGGCTTTGAAGTTCAAGTCAGCTTAGGGAGGATGGATAAAAAAAGGAAACACTGAGCATGAGAAATGGCATCAGCAAGGTCAGGAGGTGGGCATGGAATAGATTCAAATTTAGGGAACATGAAATCCAAACGGCTGGGTCCAAACACCTGGGGCATCAGGCTAAGTGCTAAAAAGAAGTGACTGAGAGCCAAGCTGGGACTAACTCCTGCAGGGTCTGGGGCGGGGGCGGGGGGGGGGGTGGGGTGTGTCTCAGGCCGCGCCTCACCTCCATTGTGGTTAATACTGTTCGACTCCACAAGAGCGATGGTGATGGGCCGGCGCAGCGGGTCATCGTCCTTCTCCAGCTCTGTCTCCCAGAGGATGGCGTCCCCGTCCTCGCTGAAGTTCTCCTGGGCCCCATGGCCTCCAGGGAACTCACTGGAGCCGTCCTTCTGGATGAACACTGCCACGCCATATAGGCCGTTGTAGCTGACGTGGTTGCTGGTGACGTGGGGCAGGCTGGATGACATCATCCATACACCACAGCCCTTGTTAGCTGCGATAGTGAATAATGCAAGTCGGTCTCTGATATCCACCCACGGGTGAAGCAGTATCCAGCATCTATCTTCCCAGGAGGGGCAGCAATAAAAGGCACTGGCCTGGGAGGTGCACGTCTCTGGTTTGCTAAGTGGTCTTGGATAGGCCACTCTATGATTCTGGCCATAGGTGTCCCCTTCATACAAGGGGGGATAATAACAGTCAGACCCATCTCTGGACTGATTGGGATGGCTCTCCAAGGTACAAAAGTGAAGGCCACTCTTCCAGAGCAGCTGCACAGAGACTGGAGTGAGAGTGCCAAAGGCACCTTCAGAGTTCCTCTAGCCCAGCCCCTCACTGCACAAGAAAAGGCAACCATGCAACCCACAGACTCAGTGAGTCCCAGCCCAACCACTTCCAGCTGCATAACCTCTGTCTGCCTCTCAATTTTCTCATCTTCAAAATGGCTAATGACTGTAGCTATCTCTGAAGGCAGTCATGAGAACTAGATGTAATAATGCGTATAAAGGGCACAGCAAGGTCAGGTTTCTAGTAATAGTTACTAATACTACTTCTAGTAACAGTTACTGTAACATAAGAGATACAATTCAGAAAGACCAAAGCTTGCTTTCACAGTTACAGAGGAAAGAACAGTTTCTGTTGCCATCATTGTATTTTCAGTTCTCTAGATTGAAAGGAAGGATAAAAGTTAGATTCCTACCCTAAGTGACAGAGCTTAACAGGCCCTGCTTTTAGACATGATCAAACTCCTGCCTTTTGCTATTTTTAAAGAGATAAAGTTCTTTAACCCACTGACCCATGAGGTCATTCCGAGGATTACAATGTTTATGAGCAGCTCTGATTATTGCTATTCTTCAGAGGAAGTCTCTGGGACCCCAGGAATAGCCCAGGCTGAGGAAGGAAACAACTGGCACCTGGACTTCCTGCCTCTCAAGCCCAAGCCCCTCCCCCAGCAAACACGCCCCTCACCATAGATGGTGTTTCCCTCTATCAGCCCTTTGCCTTCATCTCCCACCACCACACCATCTGAGTAGCCAAAGCAGATGAGATTGCTTCTGAGCACAGGGATCCCTCCACGGCGGATGTCCACACCTCCCCACTGATTCTCACGGATGACATTTTCTAAAGAGAGAAGCAGAAAAGAAGGCCAATACCCATGGTCAATTCCAGTGCTGGTGATGCCATCTGGGACAGCTGAGAGGGAGGACACTCTGGACTGAGAGGCCCAGGTCTTATGCTTTTGGTCATCAGCATTTGGAATCTTGTCTGTTATCTCAGGGACTTGTCTGGCCTTGAGGACTGATGATTAATAATAAAACCGGTTTTCAGGGTCCTGACCCAGGGTCAGGCAAGGGCTCACAGGTTGCTATCTCAGGACAGAATCTAGCCATTTCATCACAAACCTGGGAGATGTTGTTTAGTCCCTGTCCTCAGCCTCAGCTCTGTTATCTGATCACACCCTTCCTTTCCTCTTTCCCTGGGAGTTGACAGCTCTCGGGAAGTAGGCCAGAGGTCACAGGTCAGATGTGGCAGCACTGAACACTGACTGCTGTTCCAGTATGGAAGCACGGCAGACTGTCAGCCTTCAGGCAACAAAGCACAGCGACTCACAAAGTCCTGAGTGACTGGCCCCTTCCAGCCTCTGTGACTCCACCTCATACCACTTGACCCTTTCTCACCACATGTGATCCAGTCACACGTGTGATCTTTCTGCTCTCACGTATCCAGTGTGTGTGTGTGTTTCTAGGTGGCTCTGTGGGGAAAGGGGAGCTTTGCTCAGGTGCGTTCACATCACTGGGGCCTGTTTCTTAGCAAGGACTGCCATGTCCACACAATCCTAAGAAATGTGGAGTTTATCTTTCACTATGACTTTCCCAACCATCTGCATCTGACCCGACCATGTGGATGGGAGGGTGTATGAGCCTAGCCACAAAGGGACTGGCTATGTCACCATCCCACAAGGAGATTGGCCAGTCTCAACAATCTACAAGTGGAATGGCTAGTCTCGCCAATAAATTGAACAGTTCTAGCTGCAGTACTAGAAGTTCCTTGGCCTGCAAAAAGAAGCAAGAGAAGAATGCTCTTTGAGCCAGCAGCAGCAGCCATGGCTGAACTAGAGACCGTGGGACTGCTACACCACTGAAGCCAGAGCTACGAGCCTTTGCCTAAGTTTGTTGGACAGTTGGGGGGGAGGGTACCAATACTGGCAGAACTGAGGACTTTGTAACATTGAGTGAAAGCTGTAAGGCTCAGGTTAAGGTGCCTGTGAGCACATTTTGGGAGCCATTCTGACTGTATTCTGCCACTAGCTTGGATTATAACCTTTTGACTTTCTAAAATGATTCTGTGTAGTCTGTGAGCTATTGCATTAGATTCTGGACCCAGCAAAGCAGTAAGATTTGTGTTGAGATGAATAGGAAGAGGTAGGGGAGTGCAGGGGAATGTGTCTGAGCTCATGGGAACTGGTTTTGAGTTATACTGTTGATGGGGACAGTTCCCCTTTGTGAGGTTGGTGAAGATCAGATCTGGCCGTCCTGTGACCCTTGCTCTTTTTTACATACTACCTTCTGATTCTAAACATCTACAGAGTACTTATCTCAGATAAGACTTTTCTTGACTATGCATGCCTGCTTTTATTTATGCATTTGCTTCACTCTCTTAAAAGCACTGGCTCTTGAAAGCAGAAAGAGTATCTGTTTTGTTGACTAATGTATCTTCACCTCCAGGAACACTGCCTGCATACAGGAGGTTATCTGGTAAGTGTTTGATAAATGAGGGAAGTTTAGAATCAGTTGGGGAGTTCACCAAACTAATGTAGACTAGATCCTTTCTATAAGTCGGGCATGGCTACGCTCTGTGCTAAGGTTATACTGTACTGGACAGCTTGAGCTTATCAAATTTATCACCCTGTAAGAGACGAGATAAACTGTGCTACAGGGGAGATGTACCGAGTACAGTGAGTGTCTGTATAACAGGGAAGCCAGGGAAGGTGTGCCTGAAGTGAACCTGAAGGTAAGAGTTAAGGATGAAAAGGAGTTAGCCAGGCAGAAGAAAAGTGGTGTTGAGATCCAGAACAGGTAGGAGGAGGGATTCAGCATAAATGTTTCTGAAAGTATTATGTGATCCATCAAGTGAGACCCTGCAAGTCCTGGGCCTGACAAACAGCAGACTCTCCATCTGTGCTGGGCCCCCCTCTTGGTCAGCACAGCCAGTGTGGGACACTGGAATTCCTGAAGGCAGCCATTCAGAGGTGGGGGTAAAATTCTGGCAAGGTAAAAGAGTTGTGTAAGGTCTCAAAGCTATGAGGGGGTGAAGCCATGGGGTGTACTTGGTCATTCTGCAAGTCACATTGACTGGCCGCAGTTCTGAGTAGCAATAATGTCCTACCTGTGATGAGGCCTTTGCCATTCTCATTGACTGCAATGCCAGCAGCTCGGCCCTTGAAAATGTGGTTCCCACTAAAACAGAACAAGAGCAAAACACACTAGTGACGCTAGAGTCTCAATGTAATACTTAAAAGGCTGCGTCTTGCTCAAGTCCACCCTCTTTGGTGGACTTTCCTAGATGGCTCAAGCCTACAGAAGAATAAAATATTCCTAAAAATCCTATGAGCGAGGCACTTGGCTATTGTGCCACTGAGACAATCTGATAAAAAATTAAACCTTCACTGTGTCATATAAGCACAATGATATCTAGCTCTTTTGTGGTGTCTCTTGACTGCTGTCATCCACATATAAACAACATTTCAAACAGATGCAATCATAGCAGGACACCTGGTCTGGTGGTATACAGATTTCCTAGGCGGCTGTGTTAAACTTGCTTAGGAATGGTTTGTGTTCCGATCTGGAATTCAATATTCTTCCAGTAATGAGCCCACAATCTTCTGTTTGTATCTACTCTTTATCTTATTTCCTATGAGCACAATCACCTATCCACTTGATGACAACATTAAATAAGAACATGCCTTAAAGGGAAAAAATATTTTAAAAGTGGGTTTTCAAGAACATCAGAAGGAGAAAATTCAATAAACACAGACACTTGAATGCAATCATTCACTCTCTTTGTATCTCGGGGATGAGGTATCTCCTGGGTTGGCTGAGCCACAATTAGGATGCTTAAGAAAACATGCATCAAAGGCACATACAACCCCTCTGCTGCCAATAAAGCAAGCCTTCATGAACAGACACCCGAGCAGGTTAAAGAACATGCATCTCTTTCCAATCTTGGTACTTTTCCCTTGACCTGTAAAAACATGGGAATCATACCTAAAAGGCAATTGTGTCATCTTAGGAGGACACACATTTTCTGGTTGTTGTTATACTAACAGAAAAGCTGGCTTCTCTGTCCTCTCTGGATGCACAGCCACTCACTCTCCCACGTGGAGGCCTCTTATTCCTTACAGAGGGATTTAGGACCAAATACTCATCTGGGCTCATCAGAGACTGACACAAAGTCTAATACCTCATAGAACATCAATGAATTGGCACTGGTTGATTAAGTTTTTCCTGTTTCCTATGGCAGCGTCCAAGCAGCTTCTTTAAACTCAAAACTCAAGCTCAATGTCACTGAGTCAGAACAGACTCATAGCTGACCTCCAGAGGGTTTTCCTAGACTGTAAATCTCATGGGAGATTGCCCATCTTTCTCCTGAGCGGCTGCTGGTGGATTCAAACCAGCAGAGAGGTGTAACCTTTGGGTTAGCAGCATGACTATCTTATATCCTAGTCACCAGAGCTGCCTTAGGGAATAGAAGTAACAATTTCTCTTGATGCCGGTAAGGCCAAATGTTACCTGCATCTACACCATATGCATTTTGAAACTAAACAGGTAAAATTATCTGTAAAAAATACATGTGGGGTTCTTTTCCCCACTCTGAGGCAGTGCTGAAAGAGACTGCTCTGATTTGAATACAATGTGAAGCAGCCTTTAGGTGAGGGCATGCCTCGTCCATCACCCTGACAGTCATCTCATAAACAGCAAAAATATGGCTGGTATATTTGTCATCACACAGCCCACTTACCTCCAGAGAGGATCCATGGCCAATTGGAGGAACATGTATGTGTGTACACAGGACAGGCAGAATAAAGATAAAAGAGGTCTCAGGAAATGCTAAGAAGGGGACAGATTACTGTACCAAGAACCAAGGGTGGAATATTTACTGCAGAAAAGCACAGATTTAGTACTGCACTCTGGCAGCCAAGCCAAAAAATATACTGTCATTTGATTCATCCAGGTCACTTCAGAAAACTCAAAATTAACTCCCAGAATTCATTCTGTCTCTGGGTGGAATCCCACAGTGGCATGAATGAGTAAGATCTTGACTAATAGTCAAAAAGGCTGGTAGTTTGAATCTACTCAAAGCTGCTGAGGAGGACAAGCATGAAGCCTGGCCACTGCTGCTGAAAGGCTCCTGCTCTGAAACCTACTCCATGCATGTAGGGTCACCATGAGTAGGACTCAATGTAGTGGCATCTTTCTCTCAGCTCCCTATCTCCAATCACAGATAAAAGTGCACAACCTAGTCTGTCAAAGCCAAAATCCACACCAACCCCACTGTCGTCAAGTTGATGCTGATGTATGGTGACCTTCCACCAGATCTCCAAGGCTATAAGTCTTTACAACAGTTCCGCAGCAATGAAGTCGCTAAATTCATTCTCTATTGCTAAGGTAACAAGTTAATGGCTTAAAACAACATGATTTTATTATATTCTAGCTTTGGAGGTCAGAAGTCCATATTTGGTCGTGTAAGGCTGGCAACCAAGGTGTCTGCAGAGCTGCATGGCTCCCGAGGTTCTAAGTGAGGACCACCTTATCTCTTACAGTTTCTAGAAGCTGCTCATATTCCTTGGCCCATGGCTGTGTCACTCTGACCCCTGCTTCCATCATCACCTTTCCTTTAGACTCTGATCCTCATGCTTCTCTAAGGACCCTGTAATTACAGTGGGCTCAGCTGGGTAATTCAGAATACCTCCTCCAGCTCAAGGGCCTTAATTTGATTACATCTACAGTTTCTTTTACCATATGAAGTGTGACACAGTCACAGATCCTGGGGACAAGGACACAGACATCTTTGGGGGAGCATTATTGTGCCTATCATACTATCATTCAAAGCCGTTCCTGCTGAAGCCTCTACCTGCCTTTTCAGGCGGACCTCCTACTCTGTTTCACTAGGTAACCTATCCCCAGACATATGTTTCTCACCATTCTCCCAGATACGCATTGGATTTTACGATGGGCGCTCTGGCGGTGTCGTCTGAACAGAGCTGCACTGCTGGCTAAGAGGTGATCCAAGTCTACCAGTAGTTCCACCGGAGAGAGACAGGCAATCTCCTCCTCCAGAAATCTGCTCAAGGCTCAGCTGGGAGTTGGTTCCACCTCAACAGTGATGACAGGCATGGCATGCCAGTGGCAGAAACAATCGTGAGGTGTGCTGAAAACCCAAAGGCTGCAGTCTCCAGGGGCCTGAATCTTCTGGTGGCTCTGAGGGAGAAAGATGGGCAGTCTCCTTCTATTGTGATTTAGAGCCTCAAACACCCAATGCAGGGGTGGGTCACTATGAACTGGAACTGACTAAATGCAGGAAGTATGAACTTTTCAGTGGGTCCAGAAGACATTCTTAGGGCAATAAAATCCTATTTATCCTTCAAACACAATTCAGATGTCAGCACATGCCCTTCTTGATGCACTGCTGAAACCATGGCTGAGATCCTCTGGTCCTCAATATGAAAAGCACTGGTTTCTGTGAGTCATCTATCATGGTTCTCCAGCACGAGACTATAAACTCCATGGAGCAGGAACTGCCCTCACATTTTCTATATCCCTGTTCTCTTACACAAAGTAATAGTAGTTGTTGATGTTGTTGTTATGTGCTGTCAAGTTGACTATGACTGACATATGACTATGAACAATGGCTCTGAACCTTGTCCTACCTTGAGCCAACATCACCATCTCCAACACACCTGACACCCCACTGGCACAGGAACTGTGTCAATCCATCTCATCCAGAGGCTTTTTCTCCTGCACTGACCCTCCACCCTTCCACTTAAATATATCTCACACACACACACACCCCCACACACATACTCTTTCTCTCTCTCTCTCTCTCTTTTTTAAGGCAAAAGAAGGTTAAAAAACCCTCAAGATCACAAAGGTTTATAGTAAACTGTCTTTAGCAGTGAAAACAGACAACTAATAGGACTAGGAAAATTATGGTATAGTAAAACAATGGAATGTTCTGAACTTGCCAGAGTGATTAAAAGCCATGCAATGAATCGAAAAGTATATTTAAAACAACAAAGAAAAGTTACCCAGAACATATTCCTGAACATTAATGGAGGTTAATCATCCTAAATTATAAAGAAGTAATAAAGAATTATAAAGAGGTAAATTATAAATTATAATTTATAAAGAGTTAATATATTATAAAGAGGTAATAAAGAATACACACTGTGAGCATTCTGTTAGAAAATTCCAAATTCTACTCAGAATAAACATTTTCCTCAGCGTAGTCACATAAAGCACTTCTCATTTGGCAAAAGCCTTCTGTCCTCATTTATTCCCACTGTGCTGCACGGTGGACAGTTACGGAGCTATAGAAGGTCATGCTGAAGTGACCACAGGGGCCAAAATTTCCTGGGACAGCCTCAATTTAAAATGGTTTTTAATGTGAATGTTTGGCCTTGTGCCAGATTTTCCTCAAGCCACAGGTGATGGTGGTTAAACCTTGAATCTCTGCTCTGCTGTTTCTGCTTATCCCGTTTCCTTTACTAGTACTGCCTGGCTCCCATCTCCATGAAAGTCCAACTTCTACCCACATTTCAAGGTCCAAATCTATACTATGCCCAAGTGAGGTCTTCCCACATAATAATCAAAATGATTTTTTCTCTTCCTCTTGGTACCATTTTGACAAGAATTATCACAGTTGGTCCCATCTGGGATGGCAGATACATGCTGAGGGTGGATGCATTGTTACAATAATAACACAGCACTCCAAGTGGCCACTATCAATTCTTTTTTTTTGCCCTTATTTGTTGTTGTTAAGATAGCAAAACATATTCCAATTCAGCAGTTTCTCCATGTACTAGTCAGTGGCACTGATGATATTCTTTGAGTCCTGCAAATATTCTCACTCTCCTTTTCTGAGTCGTTCCTCACTGTTAACAGAAACTCCCTGAGGTGCCTATCTAATCTTTCATGCACCTGTTGTTGACTTGATCACAAACAATTTTTAAAAAACATAGTAATTAAGGGAAATTCTTTTTCCATTAGTTAAGTTCAACTCTAGCTTGCTTTTAAGGTAACTTCAGGAGATGGTTCTGGTTTAAGGTTGAAAGATGATCTTAAGGCAATTGCTTCATGGGTTCAACCTTCTTTAGCTCCATACGGAGCCCATGAAATATGAAATTCTGTTCTACATCTCCTCCTTTTTTTTTTTTTTTCTACATCTCCTCCTTTTGATCAGGATTACCTCTGTGATACTTGATAAACATGTTCAGTAAGGATTGCCAGGTTCTGGAGCTCTAGTTTCATAGCAAAGGAGGAAGTTGTTTATGGAGACGATTAGCCACATATCTTCCTCCTAATCCTGACTCTTCTTTCTCTGTTGCTCATGCAAACAAGATGCATTGACAGAGTGAATGACTGTAACAGGGGCTCATGATATCAGAAATGAGGAAAATAGCACAGGATAAGGCAGATCACTGTTCATGGGTTGCAATGAGTCACAGTCAACTTGGTGGCATCTACAATAACAATCCTGACTCTCCTTTCTCTGTTGCTTCATGCAAACAGAGACTAATTATGGCTTGGGTATTGTCTGCAAGCTTTTACGACTCTAGACACTATATGGTAAACTTGAAGGTAGAACAGAAGCATTAACCATTAGGCCAATTAGCTGGGATCTCCCAAGAAACCATGACCTTCGACACCAAGGAGTCAAATCTCATGAGGTGTTTAGTTGTACATAAACAGCCTTAGGAGCTACTCTATTTGCCTTTTTTATATAAGTGAGATAATACTTGTCCTTTCGTGACCGACTCATCTCCATCTCTGTCTTATTTCTGTGCATTTATGTCTTTCAGGCTAATGCAAGCTGCAGGGAGCAGGGTCTGCCCATTATTTCCCTTTGTTATCCTTTGTTATAAATGCCCAGCAATGTTTACTGAATAGAATGTCTACACAGAGTTAAGTGGAAGGCAATAGAGAAATAGAAAGGCATTGTGCCACTGTGTTGGGATTATGAGTTAAGTTTCTGCTTGTGTGTGGAGAGTTGTTTTAGTTAATAAATGTTTTCAAATAAAAAAAAAGGAATAGAGAAACAGGGAGATGAGAGCAAAGAAAATGCTACAGGAGAGTATGACAGTCTGGGTTCAGTGCTGCCTACCTTACAATTGGGTTTCCGTGGTATAGTATATAAATGCCAGCTTCCTTGTTTGAAAATATCTGATTGTTCCGGATGATACCTTTTCCATTGCCAAGGACAACAATGCCAGAGCGAAGGCCATGGTGGATCTGATTACACTGCAAGTGAAAATGAGACACCACAAAGGATCAATCATGCCAGCAAGAAGCAGAGTGTTCAACCACTGCCAAGGAGAACAGGCATCCAGAAACCTTCACTGACTCTTACAACGTAGTTAGGCTGAAACTTAATGCTGAAGACTCATCACCTGTAAGGCAAGCCACTAAATTGTTCTGAGCCTCTGAAGAGTCCCTCAAAAACATCATCATCTGGCCTGAGCCACATCTCAAGGAAGTCCAGGGAATCCACTTCTCAGAAAGTGATATAAAACCCAAACCCAAGCCATTGCTTCGGAGTCAATTTCAACACATTTGAACTGCCCTGGAGTTTCCAAGGCTATAAATCTCACAGAAGCAAACTTCTACCTCTTTTTCCCTATGGAGCAATTGGCAGGTTCAAACCACCAATCTTCTGGTTAGCAGAAAAGCGCTTTACCACTGCACCACCAAGACTGCATCAGTGAAGTGAGGCACCCTAATATAACAGAACACTAGCCATGAAGTCCCAAGGGCACCACATGCAGAGAAGGGCGAAGGCCATTTGGGTTCTAGCCTCTGCTGCTCATTCAGGGGAACAGCCTCTGGGGCTTGGTTTTCTCATGGGCGTATAGTTATAGAAGGTGTGAAAGCTAAAAGATCCTTAGAGAGTATTCATTTCTAACACCTTTTGGTCCAAATAAAGAATCAGGATGAGAGGCACATAGTACATCTGAGGGAATGTCAGATAGGAAACCTTGTTTTTCTGCCCTCTGCCCCAGTCCAGCTGGTCTTGCAAAACAGCTTAAAATGTTCAGATAATAACAAGCACTACTTATGCTATTTTACTCTAGTAATGTATTAGCCTCATTCTAATCCCATACTTAGACTAGGAAGCTCCACAGAAATAATTTCACATAAGAAGAGAGTGTAGTTTTTGCAAACAATGTGCAAAATAAGTTCAGATGGCCACATCTGAGGTCCATTCAGAAAAGGTTTCTGCACACAGAGCCACTTTGAAAAGGAAATGGTGCAAAAGCAGGGAAAAGTACCAGTATGAGTGGGTTAGACTTTTTCCGGATGTCGACACCAGCCTCTGCATTATGGTAAATGTTGTTGCCAGCGATCAAGCCTCCACCTTCCAAGCGAAGAAAGATGCCTGATGCTCTGCAGCGGTAAATGTCATTCCTGAGCATGACGATCTAAGCAGAAAAGAATGATGGTGTAAGAAAATCACCATGTGACAACCGAAAAAATAAAGGGAATAAAACCCAAACCAAACCTACTGCCAGCGAGTCAATGCTACTCATAGAGACCCTACAGGACAGAGTAGCACAGTGCCACCATGTCCAAGGCTGTACGTCTTTACAGAAGGGGACTATCTGGGAACCTATAATGAATTATTTTAGCCAAAAAATCATCAATGCAAGCTAAAATCAATGAAGGAAAACTTAATGAGAAACAAGCTACTTACATTGTCACAAAGGATCTCTCCACAAATGTATTAATAAGTTACAACACTTATTAAATTTATAGTGGAGAATTGTGGGAGACACCATCATAATCAAGGTTAGCCTCTCCAATAAGAATGGATAAATTATTATTATATGCCCACCAACATGAATGAAGCACTCAGATGGTCACAGCATCATGCTGCGGTATTCCTGTCCAAAACACATGACGTCGCTGTATACATGGTGAAACATTAGATAAATGGAGGGAAATTCTACAAGTAACTGGACTGTATGACTCAAATATGCACATTTCCTTGAAGGCATGGCAAGACGAAAAAACCAAAATCAGATTAAAGGATATTAATGAAACGAAGGTGATCTTGGATTGGATCCTGGACGTAGAGAAGACATAAGGACAACTGGTAAAATTTTAACAAGTCTGCGGAAATGATAGTAGGATGGAATCTACATTAAGTTCTTGATTTCTAAGGTTGCACACCAGTTCAAATCCCCCAGCTGCTCTACAGGAGAAAGATGGGCAATCTCCTCCCGTAAAGATTTACAGCCTTGGAAATCAATGGCGGGTCACGAGGAGTCAGAATCAACTCAACTAACAGTTGAGTGTCATTTTGGTGTGTGGTGTTTATTTTTAAACAGCAGTTAAGCAGCCCTGATCGTGGATAAAGTGCTGGACTGTTAACTGAAAGGTCAATGGTTCAGAACCACCAGCCATTTTGTAGGAGAAAAACAGAGCAGTTTGCGTCCATAAAGATTTATAGCTTTGGAAACTCTAAAGGGCAGGTCTAGTCTGTCCCATGGGGTTGCTACATCAGAATCAACTCTGGTGGCCTAGTGGTGAAGGGCTGTGCTGCCAACATGCAGGCACGTGGTCTGCACTCACCAGCTGCTCTGTGGGAGAAAGATAGGTAATCTTCTTCCATGTGATTTACTGCCTCTAAAAAGCCACTGGGGGGTTAGCCATCAGCCGGTTCTGACATGACAGTACAAACAACAACAACAACAACAACAAGGGGCAGGTCTACTCTCTCCCATAGGGTTGCTGTGTCAGAATCAAAGGCAGTGAATCTGGGCTTTGGAGTGTAGTTATTTAGTAGGTTTCTCTTTGGGTTTTGGAGAAATCTTATTTAAATATTAAAGTATGTCATCTCCACCATGCTACCAAATTACTAAAAAGGAGGATAAATAGATCTACAGAGAGAATAAAGCAAATGTTGACCAAATGAGAAATCTTGAGTGAAAGGTATGGGGATTCTTCATTCTAACCTTAACATGTTCCTGTAGGTTTGAAGTGATTTTAAAGAAGTTAAAAAAATTGCTAATAGGAACACTCTGTACCTTTAATACACTTTTTATGTAAGCTTACAACCACACTAAAAAAAAAGCCTATTTAAAAAAACTCCTATAACTAAACTATATCCACTAGGATAAATATAACAAAGACAGACAGGAACAAATGTTGGTAAGGATGTCGAGAATTCTGAGCCCTCGTACACTGCTGATGGGAAGGTAAAATGGTGTATCCACTTTGGAAAACACTTTGGCAGGTACTTAAAAAGTTAAAAACAGAATTATGATATGGCACAGAAATTCCACTTAGATATATACCCAAGAGAGATAAAAGCACATGTTCACATAAAACCCATACACAAATGTTCCTAACAGCATTGTCCATAATAGACGAAAATAAAAAATGGGCACAAGATTGAATGGATGCACATATAAATAAAACGGGTATACCCATACAATGGAATATTACCGAATCATAAAAAAGGAATGAAGTACCGATGCATGAACATGGATGGCCTTGAAAACATTATGTTAACTAAAAGAAGCCAAATGCAAAAGGCCACATAGTATGTAAAATATAGAATAAGCAAATCCACAAAGATAGGAAGCAAATTAGCAATGTCTAGAGGATGGGGAAGGGGAATTGAGGGTGACTGTTAATGGGTATAGGACTTCTTTTTGGAGTTGATAAAAATACTCTGAAATTACAGGAGAAAGGTAGACAACTCTAAATATCCTAAAACCACTGAGCTGTATACTGTAAAGGGGTGAATTTTAATGGTACATGAGCTATGTTGTTGTTGTTGTTGTTGTGTACTGTTGAGATAGAACCAACTTATAGTTGACCATCCATTGGGTTTTCAGAGGCAGTTAATGACACAGGAGAAGATTGTTCCTTTCTCCCAAAGAGCAGCTGCTGGACTTGAACCACATGCCTTCAGTACTGAAGCGAAGCTTCTTGCCATTAGGCCACCAGTGCTGTGCTTCCTATGTGAGCTATAGCTCAAGAAATAATAATACATTGTAATAGCATTTCCCTTCCAAAATATAACTTTAAAAGAGTGACTAAGTTTTACGTGAATATTTAAAACATCAGAAATGATCAACTATTTACAATTAGGATGAAAAATTTATGTCAACTTGAAATAAATGATGGGGAGTGCAGTTTTCAGAAATTAAAAAAAAAACAACAAAAAAAAGTCCACCGCCATTAAGTTGATTCAGACTCACTGTCCTACAGGACAGAGGAGAATTTCCCCACAGAACTTCCAAGGCTGTATGGAAGGCTTGCTTAATGCCACATCTTTGTCCCTGGGAGGGATTGAGTTTGAACTGCCAACTTTTCAGTTAGTAGTTGAACACTTAACTATATATCACCATCATTCCTACTGTAAAAAAAAAAAAAGATTGTGCAAGCAAAATTATTTGCAGATTTATCACCTAATTCAACTTTCTCATTTTAAGATACAGAAATTGTGGCCCAAAGAAGGGAGGTGACTTCTTTAAGGCTGTGTTCCAGAATGTATTTCACTGCACTGTCTGTGGTACCTTAAGGTGTATGGCATATAGTAGATTCTCCACACATATTTTCTGAACAAATAAAATTAAAAACGTTAAAAAAGGATTTATAGATTTCCAAGTAAATATATAATTATGTCTCATGTTTCCTACTTAACTCTCCAAATAACTGTTCTATATTTATACTCAATTAGTTGCTTGCTTTTTTTCCCCAAAATACAAACTTTTTTTTAAATTATTTTTTATGTGTGTACCATCAAATCAGATCTGACTGGTACAGGAGGAGATTGTGCCAGTAGGCCACCAGAGCTCGCCAAAAATGCAAACTTTTGAGAATACTGTAACTTGTTTAGCTAACTATTCCAATTACTCTTTAATGTGTGCAGAATTTGGCATAATCACAAATAAGCAAAGATATTTTCTTCAACATGTATAATGAAAATTGTGTTTTAAGAAGCAAACATTTCATTTTAGAAGGATTGCCTGGGGTAAGAGAGATTTAGAATTCTCAGAACTCTAGTGGCTTTGAAAAGAAATAGAACAAAACACAAAGGCAGATATAAATAAATAAACGAATCTGGGAAGAACTGTGGAATGTGAGCATTAATTCTGAATTCCAAAGGCTTTAAAGGATTTGCAATTGACATTTTAAATGCTGAACACCTATTAGATCTCTTTCCCTCTTTTTTGTCTCATCCAGTTGTGAAACATGGAAAAGAACATTAAGAAGTTAGGAGACCTGGGTTGAGGTCCAGCCTACTTGAAGGTGGGGTGTAACCCAGTGAGTTCTCCTGGGTCTGCATAATAACCTATTACAACACCTTGCTATTGTGTATGCACCGCACTGCATACGTCAGGTTCCGGAAGATGTTTCCTTCCATCTTGGCTCGACCATAGGAGCAGACGAAGACACCTCCCTTTCCGTCCCGGAAGAGGCACTTGCGGATGAGGCAACCCTGCACAGAGTTGGCCATGGCCATGGCCTCCTTGTCCTTCTGCAGTTCCTGCTGCAGTGAGTTCAGCACTAGGCAGCTGGGTAGCTGAATGGACGCTCCCGGCAGAGGTGGACTCAGAAAAGAGCCCCCGAGGACAGGGCGAGGGCCCTGCACTTGGTAGGACAGTCTGTATGTGAGCTGGTCTTCATCCTCATCTTCCCCACTGGGACTCAGGCCTCCATCACTGCTGTCTGGGGTCTGGGCCACTCTTTCCCCATCACTGCCCACCTCTACCTCCTGCGAACCAGCTTTGGAGTCTGGCTTTGGAGAGCTAGAGACTGGACTGGTGGGGCTCTGGCTCCCCTCAATGACAATGTCACAGGTCCGTGGGCTCCAGGCCTGGTCCCGGCTCTCTAGGTCCAGAGACATTAAAGAATCAGAGTCCTCTCTAGGAATCAAACTGGGAGAGGACTTAATGAGCCCCAGCAAGTACTTGTAGGCCCAGTTCTTATCTGCAGATGGGTGGCCCTCAACAGTCACTGAATTGTTTTCACTACCCACAAATTCACAGTTTTCCAGGACACACAAGGGCACGTTGTGCAGAAAGACATGGGTGTTTTTGAAGATGCAAAACTTCACTTGACATGTGCCAGGGCCGTGGATCTGGATGTGTCCATTCTCAAAATTGCAGTTGTCAAACTGGACATGGCCCGATATTGTCTGGGGAATGAAAAATAAGAATATGAATTTAAAAGAGATACAGTTTTATTTCCCTGATCAATACTCTAGCTGTTCTCTCTCTCTTTTTTTTTTTAATTTCCATTAATTTATTGTTACACATTTTCCTCCCTGTCCCCCTCCCCCCAGTTTTTTTTTAAAGTTCTTTCATTGTTATACAGTTTTCCCACCCCCACCCCCCACCCCTGGACCACTTTACTATGCAACTCTTATTCTGGACATGCCAATAACATCTAATCATATGTTCCTTTTATAAAATTCTCTCCCTTGTCTGTTTCAATGCTATGTACATTATTTATCCCATCTTTTCTTAGTTTCCTCTCAATCCCCATATCAGTCCTGTTCTATAACAGTGGCATTATACAACATTTGTCTTTTTTTTAAAAAAAAAAATTTTATTATTTTGTGTGTGTATACCATCAAATCAGATCTGACAGGTGCAGGAGCATCTGGTGGATTCAAACCACACACCTCTGGGATTGCAGTACAGCTTCTTGCCACTCTCGGCCATCAGAGCTCGCTTATAAAGTATCTGTCTTTTTGTGACTGAGATATTTCACTCAGCATAATGTCCTCTGTGGTCACCCATTTTGTATAATATTTCATTAGTTGTTTTTCAGTGCTGCCTAATATTCCACTGTGTGAATGTACCACAGCTTCTCTCCATTTGTTTGTTGATGGGCAATTGAGCTGTTTCCAACTCTTTGCTATTGTGAACAAAGCAGCAATAAACAGGGGTGTGCATATATCTGCCTGGGTGGCGGTTACGGTTTCTTTAGGGTATATTGCCAGTAGTAGAATTGCTGGGTCAAATGGTATTTCTATTTCCAACTTGCTGAGAAAGCATCATACTGTCTTTCATAGTGGTTGCATTATTTTACACTCCCATCAACCATGAATAAGGGTTCCAGTCTCTCCACAACCTCGCCAACATTTGTTGCCATTCTTACTGGGGTGAGATGATATCTCATAGTTGTTTTGATTTGCATCTCTCTTAGAGGTAGGGATTTTGAACATTTCTTCAAGTGTTTATTTGCCATCTGAATGTCTTCTTTGGTGAAGTGTCTATTCATGTCCTGTGTCCATTTTGTAATTGGGTTGTTTATCTTGTTGTGGTCCTTGAGTATTCTTTAAATTCTAGATATAGTTCTCTTATCAGACATAGCATTACCAAATATTTTTTCCCAGTCTGTGGCTTCCCTTTTTACCCTGTTGGAGAAGTTTTTGAATGTGCATAGTGATTTGATTCTTAGAATGCCCCATTCATCTGTTTGATCCTCTCCTGGTTTAGGTTTTGCAGAATGCTTAGAAGACTGTTCAAGTTGTGGATTAGTGCTTCTAGGATTCTTCCAAGCTTTTCTTTAATGACGTTTATAGTCACTGGTTTTAGTCCTAGTGCCTAGATCCACTTTGAATTGGTTTTTATGTATGGTGTGAGGTGTGGGTCTTATTTGAGTTTTCTGAAGATGGTTTTCCAGTTTTGCCAACACCATTTGTTAAAAAGGCTGTCATTTCCCCACTTAACTGATTTTATCTCCTTGTCAAAAATCAGTTGACCATAGGTAGATGGGCTGATTTCTGGACTCTCAATTCTCCAGCTGCTCTTTAGGGAGGGCAGAGCAAGGAAAAGACATTTGTTCTATTGAAATCGTGATGGATTTTAAGAAAGGAAATGTAGGAGGTTTGACAGAGGCTCCTTCACAAGCAGAGCATGCGTGTCAGCTGGTCTCAATGGCAACTGGAGAGCTGCTCTCTGTTATGCGGGACAATAACGCAGAGCTGCTCACCTGTCCAGTTCTCTGAAGACAGGTGCTGAAGTTCTCCACAGTCACTGAAAATTGCTGCCAAATCATCCTTTTTTGGCTTCCCCCGTCCCATCCTAAGTCCTACGCTTTTCCCAAAGACGTGTTAGTTTTTACAATTTTTAGTTAAAAGACTGCCATGAGAAAGATGGTGGGCTACAAAGAAAGTCAAGGCCAGGCTCTGTTCTTTGAGGCTCCATGATGACACTTCTTTCTGGTGGGGAGCAAGGGCCGAAACTAACATATCACTCTAAAAATAAATGCCAGGAAAGAGTCTGCAGATCAGCCCAAAACCAGTTTATCAGTCTTTCTGAAACATTCCAGAGCTAAAAAGGCAGGTACCTAGAATTCCAAGAAAGCCAGCATGCTGTGTTTTAAAAGTGTTTAGTAATCTGAGTACTAACAGCACTAATTACCCACTTGAGGTTACTTAGCATCTCTGAGCTTCAGTGCTGCAACTGACAAAATGAGGACACCGCATTTACCCTTTCCACCATAAAAGTTTGCTGCAAGGGTCAAGTGATGTCACAGGTGGACAGTCATGAGCATAGTCTCTGGATCTAAGAGTCCTTTATGAATTCTGAGCCCCAGGGTTTGCCACTTAATTTTGTTACACCTTAGTCCTCTCAATCTACAAAATTCAAATGACCCTATTCATGTCATAAAACTGCAGGGAGAAATAAATGAGATAAGGGCTATAAAGCTTGTGCCTGGTGGGCAGTAAGTACATCATAAATGACTGGTAGTATAATACTTATTACAAACACGAGAGACAATGAAATTGTTATTGGTAGTCACAGCACCAATATAATTTTCATTGACTAAGTGCTTAAGCATCACAGAGATTATGAGGCTCTAGGGAGTGGGGTAGCCATTCTGTTATACATAGGGCCTCTGTGAGGCAGAGCCAACTAGGTGACATATGACAATGGGTGCATAATCTAGGTATTTCTAGGCAATTTCTTGGCAATGAATAGCTGTAGATGGTCTTACCAGGAACTACCAAGGCCTCAGTATTTACACTGCTGTGAATACAACTTCAGCTCTGTGTTCTGGAAGGAACTAATATTTCTGGACTTTATCTTCTTTAAGTCACCCCTGAAAAGTGACCAATCTTGGTAAAAGTCTGATCTCTCCTGATTCTCCACTGAGTGATTTTAAGGGGCTGAAGGCCATCAGTCCTGAACAGTCTCTCTTCTCTTGGCTCTCTCTGGACATGCCCACCATCAACAGTTCATAGGTTTTCTGCTGCCTCAAAACTTGGCTTTCTCACTCAGCTGCTCCACCTCCGGCTTTTGGTCCAATTTAGAAAAGAAATACCAACAAATCTTGCTTTGAGTCCAAGCTTCTCTTTTTAATCCAGCTTTGCCAGGAATGAAGGACATATTTTAATACCTGCTGAGCTCCATTTTTAACTGGTTGAGGATACAGAGGAGTGTGTATATGAGAAGGATTGCTAAACTTTGTTCTAACAAAGACATTTCAAACCCACCAAGAGAAGGCGCAGGCCCTGGGATGGAAAGGGCATCCTCTGATGTGGACACCCACCTTATACATGATGGGTGAGAACCAAGCTGGCATGAAGACGAGGTTGCACAGGCGTGTGGTGGAGCAGTGCTGATCGATGCTGGCTAGCAGGGCCACTTCCCCCAGCTTCCCATGGCCCACAATCTCCACGGGCACCTTTAGGACGATCTCCCCCTGCTCTTCGTACACACCCGGGAACAGCACAATCCGGTCATACAGGTTGGCCATGGCTAAAGCACTGCCCAGGGTGTCAAACTCACGGCCTGGCCCGACACTCAGGGTACGTCGTTCCCTCCTCCGACAGAAGAGAGAAAAGCAGACAGAGGACTCCATGTCCAGGGCATTCTTGGTCCACGTCTTGGAGGCAAGGTAGTGCTGCTTGAAGGCCTCCCTCCAGGATTCAGGCTCCACATCAGGCTGGTTGGGCCAGTTGGGGTGGCGGCACTCGGTGCAGCCAAGACACAACTGTCGCCACCGTGTGCTGTCGAGACTTAGGATGAGTTCATACCAGGCCCGGCACACCAGGCTGCAGCGGCCCAGGTCAGGAAGGTGCAGGTAGGCTAAGATCATGCGCCACAGCTCCAGAGGGAGGCCGCCGGCCTCCATGGTCTCCTGGGGAGGACAGAGACAAAACAAGTGGTTTGTATTTACCCTGTTTGCCTCCCCGCTCCCCATACTTAATTCAGCCTTCAAGGAAAGCAAGTGAACAAGGCCGGTCAATCAGAATCCTTTACTGGGATTTTTCTAACTGGAATTAAAAGGGAAGATTGTTTTCTCTTTGGTCACATACTAAGGATATGATCCCAGACCTGCTGGAAGCAAAATTCTCCCCCTTGTGCAAAAATCCTTGTGTCAGAAATAAGCAGGTATCAAGATGAAAAGCGAAAAAGAGAAAAAAAAGTGAGCCTATGTATGTGTCCTGAAGATGCCCTAGGAGCTAGCTGTACCCATCTCTCCCTTCAATTCTGTGAGCTAAATGGCCTTTCTGTAAACAGTCTTCTCTTGTTGCTAGGTGCTGTCAAGTCTACTACAACTCACCATGATCCTACGCACAAAAGGTCAAAACCCTGTCCTGTCGCACCATCATGATCTCTGCCATGCTCAAGCTTTATCTGGGTTTTCTAACTTCACCAGGTCATTGGACTGTGAAATACTTTGCATTACAGAGAAAAGTCTGGGCTCCTGATATTTGCAACTCCCCGGGGTTCCTATGACACTGACCCTTCTCAGGGCTTTTATAAGTGGGCGGGAGGGAGACCCTGTTCTTTTAGCCATTTCCTACTCATTCTCTAGCTGAGTGATCATGTCCATGCCCTTGGCTTCAATAGTAACTGTAAATATCTGAGTACAAACTCTGAATCTCTAGCCTCTACTACAGTAAGCTCTGTAAACAAAAAGCCAGCCTGTTGGGCATTTCCATCTGGACCAAAAACCTCTGTGTCATGTTAAGGGCTGAACAATGACATCCACTTCAGGCTATGACAAAGCAAATAGGAACTCTCTGCTCCCTCTCACCATAAACAATTATAAGGTTGGATAAAACATGTGAGGTAGTGCTTTCAGGCACATTGCACAGGACTGTGAACTTGTGAGAGAAAAGAAGCTCAGAAGGGGAGCCCCATGACCACCAGTTTTCATCCCAGGGGCATTTTTCTACTGTAGTGTAGCCAGGTGGGACCAAGCAGAGCAGTCACTGAGTAGGCAGACGACACCTGTTGCAGGGGGCTGGAATTTGAGACTGGATACCAGAAGAGAGAGGTGCACACAGGGGTGGGTGGACCAGTTTTCTGGGTGAATGCTGGGCTGCATATGAACAGGGCAAGAATTCATCAGCCCTAGAGGAGATGGCAGCGGCAGAATTGAGAAGCAAGTGATTACAGTAGTGATCACACAGACCTGGGAGCACTGGAATTCCAGTTGAGACAAGAGTATTCACTCTGAGATGTGGAAAGGCTGTGCCATAGAAGATCAAAAGGTTCTTATTAATTCTAACTTTACTGTTTTCCAGAATAAAAATTCACAATCCAACATTCTTTAAAAAAAAACCCAACCCCTAAAACCTAATCTAGATTCCCTCAACATACTACAATGCTCAGTATTGACTCACACAAAACTAGACATATGAAGCAGCAAGAAAATATGATGTTCCAGAAAAAAAAAGCAGCCAATGAGGTACGGAGTGCTGCTGCTGAGTATGGAGCTTCTGTCTGGGAAATGAGAAAGCTCTGGAAAGAGACAAGTGATAATGATTGCAATGTCCTCAAATGACATTCTTTTTTAAAAAAAAATTCTTTTTAATTTATTAGTGTGTGTGTGTGTGTGTGTACTGTCAAATCAGATCCATCTGGTACAGGAGGAGGTTGCCCCTCCTTCTCCAGCAGAGCATCTGGTGGATTCGAACTGCATGCCTCTCGGATTGAGTACAGCTTCTTGCCACTAGGCCACCAGGGCTCCCTTCAAATGACATTCTTTTAAAAAAGTTTAAATAGCAAATTCTATGGTTAAATGAAGAGTTAGGAATAGAAGTATAGAAGTGTATCCTCTGGACTCTATACTGGAAATCTAGAGCCAGGAAACAAAGAGAGAGATAGAGATTCAGAAGAGAGAGTAAAAGACACACACACACACACACACACACACACAGAGAGAGAGAGAAAAGGCGAGAGAGAGAGAGAGAGAGAAAGAGAGAAGGGTGGGGGACAGGGAGAAGGAGAGAGCTATCCAGGAACTCTTAACACTCTTATGATGTCTCATAAGAGCAAGAAATTGCAGCAGAATTTTGGCAGAACTATGAAGGAGACCTATGTGAGACGGCAGATTGGGGCTTCCAGGTGAAGGAGTGCCCCAAGCACTTGGTGGTGCTAGACTCACTGACGGATAATTAGAGCCCTTCAGGCCAAAGCTTACTGGTAGAGGAGAGAAACTCTAGGCTCTTCCTGGTGTGTAACACTTGCCCTAGAAAGGTAGAGGTTGGACTGGCCCAGCACGCCCAAGGGCCAAAAGGCCAATGGCCAGAGAGAGAGGCCTATCTGTAGACATGACTGAGAAAATGTCTTGACTGAAGAACTGTATCCTAAGCTGTTCGTGATTTTTAATTGTAACCTGTTAGTTCCCTAATCCCATAACTGCAAGTACTGTCTGTGAATTCTGTGTGGTCACTAAGACTATGACTTTAAAAGCAGAGAGTGCCATGGCAGGGACCACTGATGTTAGAATTGGTGTAAAGGCCGGAGAGAGGAAACCTCAAGGAAACCAGCTTTGGGCTGATGCTGATTCTCTTTCCCCCATGAAGTTTATTTACTCACTCACTCTTTGCTCTCACGTCAGAACCAACTCATCGCTGACCCTCTAGAGGGATTTCAGAGGCTATACATCACACAGAAGGAAATGGTTCACTTTTCTCCCTAGCAGTCACTGATAGATTCAAACCACTTACCTTTTGAGTTGGCAATGCCACTCCCTACCCGCTAGGCCACCAGGGCCCCCTCTTCCTGAAATCAGAGGATGTAAAATTCCCTATTATATCATTTTTACATATTTATAGCAGCTCTATTCATAACAGCAGAACCACTCACGCGCTCATGTGCTCAAATGCACAACCAGCAGCAACAACAACAATAAAATGCTTTTAAGAAGCTAGAAACAAAGAAACAAACAGAAATCACCACTAAAATCTGGACTTAAACTAAATGTCTATTAACATAAGAACAGATAAGTAAAGAGTGATATAGCTGTACAGTGGAAAATTGTAATAATGAATAAAGGGGGGAAATAAACACAGTAACATGTTACGGAATGAAAGAAGTCAGACATGAGACTACATATTGCATGATTCTACTTACATGAAGTTAAGTAAAAGGGCAAAACTAATGTACAGTGATAAAATAAGGTTGGCTCTTGCTAAATGTTAGTAGGGACTGACCGGAAGCAGTCACTTTTAAATTAAATATCTTAATTGGCATGTTATTTACATGGGTATAGACATCTATTAAAAAATCTGGATTGTAATGCTCAGCATGTATGTAAACTTTACTTCAATTTTAAAACTGTATGTGTTAGAATCTCCTCCACCGCTGCTCTACCACCTATATCCCATACCTGCTAAATGACACCGTCTCTTCTACTTAATGGCCCTGCCATCAGGAACTAGGGAACCCCTGACTATTTCTTTCTCCTTCCCTCTGTCCCTCTATATCCAGAGTCTCTCAGTGCTGAGTTGGCCTCCTTGAGCACTCGCCAGTCTTTCTTCTCCACCTGCTGCTCTGCCATGCCATTGGTTCTGGACATACCATCTTTAGTTTGGATTACTACTAGGTTCCTAAGTGGTCTCCTTGGATCAGTCCTTCCTTCATCCCCGCTATGTGACACACAGCTGACACTGGGATCTTTCAATATGATCATGACACTTGAAATGCTTAAAGTTCCGCAGTAGCTTCTCTCAGTTTTCAGGAGAAAGCCTGATACAGAAGACAGTTCGTTTATTTCTGACGTTCACTCCATTCCACCCCACAATCCTCATACTCCTTCCCCAGGGGCTTTCCACATGCCCGTCTCTGAAATGAAGTGTCTCCTCTGTGCTCCCATCTACCCTGACATCAGAGTTACCACACAATTTTTAAAACATGTAACAGAACACAAAAAGTTCACAAAGCAAATATAAGTTTACAGCCTTGTTTTAATCATCCAACCTTACTGATCACCATCTAGATAGAGTTTTTACAGACATTCCATATGGCCCATTCCAATCCTCACTCAAAAAAATAAGCACAATTATGATTTCTCCTTGCATTTCTTTATGAGATTTTAGTATTGTCCTAAGGTTTTTAGTCGACATATATTTTTATTCTAATTTAACCAACACATTCTTCCTTCATCCATTTCTTTTCTTTGTATTTGTTAAGCAGCCTGAACTACTTGACCAAGGTCTTTCCGTGTCTGGATTTTGCTCACGGCATGCTCGTTGGAGAGTTCAGCTCATTCCATGCCAGCTGTTACTTACTGAAAACTGGCAACTGGGTTAGACCTATGCTTAATCATGTTAGGAAGCCTACAGTAGTGCTGTGTCTTTTATCAGGAAGCACATGCCTAATTGCTCCTTTTTCTTGTATCAACAGGCACTGGTGCTCAAGTGCCTAGGTGTACTAATTCATTGGAAATAACAAGAGCATGAACGCTAACTGTATCATCTGGTCTTCATTTACTAGTTGAAATAATCTTACAACTTCTTTTCCTGTACTATGTGGTTACCTATCTAGTGGTAAAATACACATATGAACAGCCAGCTTGATTTTATTTCCCATTTTCAACATAATGAGTAAGTTCTCATTTGTGTCACACACAGACACACACACAGAACTATTATTATGAGTTAATTTTAACATATTTGACAGGTTTAAAGTATGTGACATTCCTATTCTTATTGAAACACAAATTAAACCATATTTGAGTTCAAGTTGGTTCCTCAGTCCCTCTAACAGGACTTGAAGAGCTTATGATAAATTCTTAGATACCTAGAATGTCAAGATATTCTACATGTCCTAGACAGATAGGGTGTGGGGCATTTCTCTAAGAAGCGCTAGATTTTTAATTGAACACTGATTGCTGTTGTTAGGTGCTGTTGAGTACAACCATAGTGACCTTATGAACAACAGATCTGAACCCTTTTCCATCCTGTGTCGTCATCTTTATTTCTGATCGACTTGAGCCAAGCATTCATCATGCCAATCCATCTGGGTAAGGGTCTTTCTCTCTTTCTCCTACCCTTAACTTTTCCAAGCACGATGTTCCTCCATACGGAACAGCCTCTCCTAACAACATGCCCAAAGTAAGTGAGACAGAGCTTTGTCATTCTTGCCTCCAAGGAGCACTCTGGTTGTACTTCCTCCAAGGCATATCTGTTCTTTTGGCCGTCCATGGGAAGTTCAGTACTCTTCTACAACACTACAACTCAGAGGCATCAATTCCTCTTTTATCATCTTTATTCACTGTCCAGTTCTCAGGTGCAGAGCAAGTGACTGAAAAACCCATGGCCTGAAGCAGGCACACCTTAGTCCTCAACAGACATCATTGTTCCTCTGTGATTTGGAGATGTCCCTGACTGTTGCCTTTACCCATGCAGTCTGTCTCCTGATCTCCTGATTGCTTGTTTCTAGGGTGTTTGTTGATTGTGGATCCAAGTAAGATTCCGTATTTCAATCTTTTCTCCATCTATCATGATGTGCTTATCAATCCAGTCTTGAGAATTTTTTTTCTTGAGATATAATCTATATTGAAGGCTATCATCTTTTATTTTCTGTATCAAGCACTTTAAGTCCTCTTCACATTCAGCAAGCAAGGTTGTAACACAGGCTGTTAATGAGTCTTCCTCCAAGACTGACTCTGATATAATCCACCAGTCTTCAGATTTCCCAAATTTTACTTATTTATATATGTGTTCATGAATATTAACCTCTGTATTATTTTTAGCATCAGCAAAAGTTTGTGTATCCACTACCAGAGTGATACTGAAGTCTCAATAGAACTCTCTTTGTGGTGTTGCCTGATTATTGCCATCAACCTTCTGTCCCTCCTCTCTTATCTTTAACTCCTATAAGCATTAATCTGTCCTCTTTTCTAAAATGGTATAATTTTTTAAAATGTTATAAGAAAGGGATCATACAGTAACATTTTGTGATCAGCTTTTTTTTCACTTAGCATAATTCTCTGGAAATTAATCTGAATTGTTTCATTTATCAGTAGTTCTTTTCATGGTATGAATGTGCTATTGTTTTTAATCATTCACCTACTGAATGCCTTCTGCAATGATTCTTCTTTGGAGCTATTACAAATAGTATTGATATGAACTCCTGTGTACAATTTTTAATGTGAACTTTAGTTTTCACTTCCATGTGACAAATCCCCAAGAGAGAAACTGCTGAATTATAAAGTAATTGTGTGTTTCATTTTATAAGAAAATGCCACAGTGTTTTCCAGAGTGGCTACACCATTTGATGTACTGGCTCT
The DNA here is from genome assembly GCF_000299155.1 of Elephantulus edwardii. Lineage (NCBI taxonomy): Eukaryota > Metazoa > Chordata > Mammalia > Macroscelidea > Macroscelididae > Elephantulus > Elephantulus edwardii. The sequence goes on from NW_006399802.1 coordinate 2,238,968, forward strand.
GAAAACCTGCAGGAGGATATATGGATTCCAACTTGACAGCAAACAACATTCAAATCTTTGCTCTATTCTGAAATTGAATAGTTTTTCTTTTTCTTTTTGTTTACTAACAGATACAATACTTATCTTATGTCTATCTATCTTCCTATCTAGTAATCATTCTTACTTTTTCCCACCTTACTTTTTTGATGCAAGTAAATTGCAGAATTTCCCACATTTTTCAGCAAGCATATTATTAAGTATTGTTCAAAATGTTTACATTTGTTTCAACGACAATGACCAGCTATACAACCCTACCAATAATCAAAGCAATATTTCCATAACTGTTCATACATCTCCTTTTTAAAGTATCTACTGAATCTTTAGAGTGCTGGTGGCCTAGTGGTAAGAAGCTGGGCTGCCATCTCTAGGGTACTTTGAATTCACCAGCTGCTCTACAGAAGCAAGATGGGCAGTCTCCTCTCATTTAATTTACTGGTCCTGAAAACCCACTGGAGGTTAAGCTATAAATTGGTCTGACTTGATGGCAAATGAGATTCAAATCTTTAATCTATTCTTAAATTGAACCAGTTTTTTTTTGTTGTGTTTTTTTTAAGTTTTCATTTTAAGCTATAAGTATGTTTTATTCTATGCTCCATTTTGAAACAAATTTTGTTATGGTGTGAGGTTATGGTGTTTTCTCCCCTATGTGGATTTCCAGTTATTCCAACACCATTTGTTGCAAAGACTTGCCTTTCTCTATTAGACTTTTTGTGTGTGTGTGTGGGGGGGGGGGTGTATGCATCTATCAAAAATCAATTGACAATAATGTGGGTCTATTTCTGGGATTTTTATTCTGTCTAACCATCTATTTGTCAGTCTTTAAAAGGCTAGGACTTCTTCACCTATAAAATGGGAGACTACAGGTTTAAAGAAAAAAAAGTTTTTTTCTGTGATGTTAAACACTGTGACACTAAGGTGTCAAATGCAATAATGGTTACCCATGGTGGACAATGTCTGGTGGAGCTCCCAGATTAAAACAAGCTTGGAAGCAGGTGTTGGTGGAGCTCCCAGATTAAAACAAGCTTGGAAGCAGGAGTTGCATCCACTTCTGAAATAGCCTGCCTTCAGAAACTCTATGAATTTGGAGAAATGATGAAAGTTATACAAGTGTTCTCGCTATACATTGTCTATGAATCGACGGCACTTAACAATAACAACAACAATAGTAAGGTTATCACGGGTGATTAGATGGGTTCAGAGATGTGACATGCCTGTCCTGGGGACCTAGTTAGTGTGCTCAATAAATGCTGATTGTTGTTCAAAAAAAAAAACCAAACAAACAAAAACCAAAACCAAAAACAAAACGCTAGGACTACACTAACACTGTATTTTTTACATGTACCCAGTTTATTTGGTTCTGGTTCCTCCACTAGACTGTAGGTATTTTTAAAGTGAAAACAACAATCACCATTACTACTGAGTCAGTTGTTGTTATGTGCCGTTGAGTCACCTGCAACTCATAGTGAACCTATGTACAACAGCCCTAAACCCTGCTCTATCCCTTGCCAATCTTATTGTCTCCTCCACACCTATCCCCATTTTCCCAGTGACTGAATCAATCTACCTCATCAAGGTCTTCCCCTCCTGCACTGTCCCTCCACCCTCCCAAGCATGATGTCCCTCCCCAAGGACTGATCCTGCCTTGCAACATGTCCAAAGTATGTGAGACGAAGCTTCAGAACCCTTGCCTGCAAGATGCAGCCTGGCTTCACCTGCTCCAGGATGAACTCATAATAACTCAACAGGATAAACAGACTAGAACTGTCCCATAGGGTTTCTAAAGCCATCCTCTGCACAGAAGCAGCCTCTCATATCTTTCTCTTATGGAGCAGATGGTAGGTTTGAACAGCTAACCTTTCTATTAGCATCCAAATGTTTAGCCAATTGCACCACCAGGGTTCTAAGATCGAATCTCTTAAGATAACAATAGTCAGGGAGGACTCTTTTCTTTCCTCCACATATTATGGGCAATAGGAAATAAATATAAGGAGCACATTCCAAACGACACAGTGTCTAAAATCAAACCAACTCATTACCATATAGTCAATTCCAACTCACAACGTCCTTATAGGACAGAGTAGAACTGGCCCACAGGGTTTCCAAGGCTGTAATATTTATGGAAGCAAACAGCCACATTTTTTTGTTTGTTTGTTTTAAATTGATATTCGTTTGCTTACAAAGTTTGTATACCTTGAGTTTCACATTATCCATCATTCACATTGTATGTCATATAATCATTCCCATTCATTATGTTTTATGCCATTAATCACCACTGAACTATGCCCACTATTACCCAGATAGTATTTCCAGATCCCTGAACAGCCACATTTTTATTCTGTGCAGCAAGCTTGTGGATTTGAACCAACATTACGAACCTTTTGGTTATAAGCCAAGCTGATTACTACCCACTGCTCTACCAGGTCTCCCAGAGTGTTTATATTACTCCAGCATCTGGTCCACTGGTCTCAGGACCTATGAGAATGGAATTTTGCTTTTCCCAGGCAATGTTCTGTCAAAGGAGAGAATGTATAATACAAGTACATTATTTAGTATTACTTGAACTCAATGATTTTACATATTACATTTACTATAGCTCTTTTCTTTTACATTCCTTTTCTTCCTTAATCAGTCCATTTCTGCTAACTAGTTAGAAACAGTCTCCTCCTCCCACATAAATGATACTCCCTCTGATTAATACTGTGTCAAATAATTCACATTTTATCTTTCCAAAGAAATTTTTATCTCTCTATAAAAGAATACTTTATAATACCTTTCTAGCCTCTCATTTTGTATCTTTTTAAAAATTATTTTACTATTTAAATCTAAAACTACCAGACGAGCATCATTAACTTCAGTTAGATAATTTCTCACCTGCAAATATATAAACTATCAATTAGTCAACTACTTCTTCCCAGACTCTCATGTCATCTGAAACAAGACCTCCAGCAGGATGAATGCTTGATTATACACTGACCCACTTCACAGGTTTCTCACTCTTCTCAACCTGACCTCCCACTTTACAATTTGTTAGCTCTTCTGAAAAGAATTGCAGGCAGTTGTATAGTATATCCTAAAAATGGCTCCAAATGGCTATACTTAAGCTAAACTAGCTGAGTTCTCATTAAGCTTGTTTTTCTACTTTTTTTCCTGAAATGAATGCAACTGACCATTCCTCCTACTGTTTTCAGCCACGCTTGCAGAACTAGATATACATCAAGCCGGTGATGGTTTTCCCCTTAAATTAAGCAACATGTATTGTTAGCATTTTCCATCAGCACGTGTAATTCTTAACTTGCTACATACTGGGGGTTGTTTGTCTAGAGGTACTTTCCCCATCTTCAGTGGAAAATCTCTGGTCTACTGCTGGAGCTGTGCAGCGCTGCATCTTCCCCCGGGCAGTAAGTTTTCTGTCCCAATAAACTAAAGTCTTTTTACTCTGCCTCTGGGTCAGTTTCTTGGCCTGTCTGTGAACAAAAAATCTGAGAGATTTTTTTTCCCTACAGGAACAAGCTACAACAGTGGTTCTTCCAGGAAGAATTACATGCTGTGTACTTCTCAAGATTCCTTATTATTACTTCTTTGATGTGTCCTTCCCTCTTACTAGGAACAATTCTAACAGAAGTTCAAGAACAGTTCGATGAACTGTCAAAAGAGTCTAATTTATACCATCTTCCAGAGAAGAGACTTCCATTCGTATGTCTGCCTTTTAGGGTTCTCCCTGGGATCTGTTGCTAATGATCACTGTTCTATGAGGGATATGAAAGAGACCCAAACAGGTGTACATCAGTGTTCACCGCAGAACTTTACACAACAGTCAAACAACTGAAACGTCTACAAGCATGAAAAGATAAGCAAAACATGGTACATACAAACAATGGCACACTACTCAACCATAAGAAGTAACGAAATCTTGATACACAGCACAGGAGAAAAGAAGAGCTCTCAGTCAGACTTAGCAGGACTTTCTGCAGCAGCAGTAGTTAGTTCTTAAGACTTGCTCTTGACCATCCATGTCAGAATGACCCAGGGCATGTTCCTAGTTCCACTTTATACCACCATAATTGTAATCTGGTTAGTGAAACCAATTGTATTTTTAACAGTCTCCCTGGTGACTATGATTAAAGTGGTCCTAACCACTCTTTGATGCAGTATGCTCAATAAATGGCTCTCTTTCTCAGCTACAACCTTTCCAGTGATATAGCTGCTCCTGTGTTATGGAAACACTAATAATCTTGAAGTTTGAAGAACTGAGCTTAAATCGTAGATAACCTAGGGGCAAGCCACTTCAATCTTTCTGGTCTTGACTTCCTCATACATAAACTAGGTATCTTGATACCTACCTCAAAAGTTGTTATGACAATTAAAAGGTGTCATGCACATAGAAATTCCATATGACTCAGCTATTCCACTGTTTGGAATATACCCCAAGAAAATTAGAACTGAGGTACAAATGGACATTTGTAAATCAATGTTTACAGCAGAGTTATTCATCACTGCAAGAACATGGAAATAGCCCAAATGTCCAACCACAATCGAACAGATTCAGAAACTACGGTATATTCACATGACAGAATACTATGTAGCATGCAGGAGCAAGGATTTTGAAAATCACTACCTAATTTGGGAGAGGATGGAAAGCATTATGCTAAGTGAACTAACTCAACCCCATAAAGACAAATACTGGATAAGACCATTATTACAGAAATAGAAAGATAACTAGCAAAATGTGTATGAGGATCCAAGTAGGGGAGGGCAGAAGCAGAGGGGTGAAGATGAGCCGGGGCGGTGGGGGGTGCAGGTAATCTTAGGAAGAGGGGGTGGTTTAAGGACATGGGAAAGATCTGGTGTGAAAAATGAACTTTGTAAGTAAACCAATACAAAAGAAAAGAATTTTAAAAAGATCTCATGCATGATATGTTGGTAAAGAGTACCTCTTTACCAACTATTTTCAGTTTCCCCTTCTTCTTAGCACATGACAAGAAGCACTCTCTGATTCCTCCTGTAATTGGGTAGAATCACATGGCTGGTACTAGCCAATGGGTTTTGAGAAAATACATGTTACCTTTCAAGAGCTTTTAATTGCTTATGAAACATCGTTCAGAGATTTCTCAGGGGCACAACAATTCCTAACATTGGAAGATGACGGCTACTCTAATAGCCCGCGTCTTTGAGTGATTAGGATAAGCTGAGTTTCCCTGCCAAGCCCAAGTGGACATATACTATCAGTGAAATAAGCCCTTTGTTTTGGATTAACATCCTAAGAATTTGAGAACTGTTTATTAATATAGCATAACCTAGGTAATCCTGACTAATCAAAGTCAAAGTCATTGCTGAGCAGTACGAGCCTACTCATAGCTGACCCTCTAAACAGGTTTTTAGAGGTTATAAATCATAAAGGAGGAAGGAGCCCATCTTCCTCTTGCAGAGCAGCTGGTAATTAAAATCAAATGCCTCTGGATTAACAGCTCAGCTCCTTACCGACCAGCCCACCAGAGCTCTGCATGTGAAACTCTAAAGAGCAGTATTAGTAAACTCTGGACACCTTGAGATTGCCCATCCCAAGGTTCATCTGCAGCAATTTTAATATTCTTCCTTGTACTGATAAGAGAGTCAGCTCTTAAATTACTTCCTCAGCTGGTCTCAGTTCTACCCCTTTGAGCCACTGGGAGTTTTTACTTCCTACACATGATGACCCTCTCGTTATGTTATATAATGACCTACAATGCCAGACTCATAGACACGATGGAGAAGTCACTTTTCTTGGGGTTCTGGAAAGCCTACACCACAATAGGGATGCATGTGAGCACACAGCTGGGCTCTCAGGGAATGATGCTTTCATCCCAAAGATCCCCAGAAGACCACTTTCCATCCTTCAGCATTTGTCTTCCTCTACACTGCCTAGGTACCCACCCTAAGCAATGTACCAGGAATCCACATTTAAAATGAGACCAACAATTCTTTCCCCAGAATACTCCTCTGAACTAAGATAACACCTTCCTCTTATTCAAAAGTCATACTCATTGTTCTTCCATTTGGCTTTATTTACTACTTCTTCATGCTAATCCATGGGGATCTGTGTAGCAACAGGGATTTCTATAACCAGGTAACAACGGAGTTTTCAGTGAGTGTGTTTATTTGTTTTAAAGATGCATTCACATTTTGCCCTTCCTTTTTGCCACTGGGGCTTCTGAGCTATGGAATTAAAATGAAAAGTTACTTATGTTCCCCAGGGCCTGTGCACCTGGAGTGTGATGCCTGTGTTGTTGTTATGTGCCATCGAGTTGCTTGCAACTCATAACGACCCTATGTACAAGAGCCCTAAACCCTGCTCTATCCTGTACCAACTTCACTGTCTCTGACACACCTACTTCCATTACCCCAATCACTGAATCAATCCATCTCATTGAGGGTCTTCCTCTCCTGCACTGTTTCTCCACCCTCCCAAACATGATGTCCCTCTCCAAGGGTCCCTCCTTGTAACACGCCCAAAGTATGTCAGACAAAGGTTCAGAATCCTTGCCTCCAAGGAGCAGCCTGGTTTTACTCTCTCTGGTATGAACCTGTTTGTTCTCCTAGCAGTCCATGGTATATTCAACATTCTTCTCCAGCACCACAGCTCAAAGGCTTCAGTTTCTATCATCCCGAGTCACTGTCCAGTTCTCTGATGCATAGCACCCAACTGCGAATACTATGGCTTGTGAAGAACTGGAAAAACAATAGTGAGAATTTCCTATCCTTTTGGGATAAAAAAGAACAGGTCCTGAAACAGGCCCCACATGGTTCCATTTCTCATGTGTTCCCAAGAGTGTGACAATGTAGGGTTCTGTGTGATATCCCCTAAACCTCACATAGAGGTATCCACATGCCACAGGTCACCTGGTAACCCCAGCCTCAAGCAGAGGCTACTCCTGGGAGGTGAGCCCACCAGACAAGCAGGCTCTCTACTTCCAGCTCTTTGACTTGAACCTTTCTGAGCCCATTTCCTCCTTTGTAAATGGAGGCTAATGCTAGCTGTCCTATATTTCAGAAGGACTCTGAGAATTTCCAAAGAGAAGATTAATTTACAAATATTTATTAATTACCTACTATGTGACAGGCTTGGTTCTAAGTACTAAAAGGCAGTAAACTCGACAAAGTGTTTTCCTTCAGAGACAGAAAATAAATTAAAAAAATGATAATGCAAGTGCTACCAAGGAACAATCAAGCAGACAGAGGGCCATGTATGCATGTGCATATGTGCTAGTTTAGAATGGGTTGTCAAGAAATGTCTCAGAGGAAGTGACATTTAAACAGAGATCAGAGTGACATTTAAGGCCATGGGATGAGATCAGCAAGTGAAGAGGGAGAAGAGATCTGATGACCCAGGCCTTGGGCAATCTCACATCTAAAGGACATGCAAAAAGACACAGACAGAAAACGGGAGTGAGCACCCTGGGAAAACTGCACAGACCTCTAGTGCATCTAAGGCACTGAAGTCAAAGTGTTTTCTCCGTTTTGCCTTGACTCTGAGAAAGGTAGGCTCCAAGGGCTATTTTGTTTGCTAAGACCATCATGCCTGGTTGAGAAAGTCAAGTTAGGGGCTGAGATAGGTAGATTCAAAGGAGGACTTTGAAAGGACGGCAGCAGGGAGCTGACTAGCTAGGATTATATGGTAAAAGCACTCCTCGTGTTAGTACTGCTTAAAACAGACTTTTAAAATTATCTATTGTACACTTTTAGGCTGTTCGTTATAGGGCACAAAATGAAGCCCTTTCCTTAGTACTTCCATGAAATCTCTAGTAAGATCTATATTGTTGTTGTTTGATGCCGTCGAGTTGTAGACGACTCATAGCGACCCTATGAATGAACAGCCTCAGCACTGTTCGTACATAGAGTTTCTGGAGGCAAGCCATTTCGGAAGTGGATGCCGCTCCTGCTTCCAGGATTGATTTAATCGGGAAGCTCCAGCCAACACTGTCCACCATGGGTACCCGTTACCACGATTGGCACATCACTGTCACAGGCTTCAGCATCACAACAACCACGAGTGACCTCTTCGGCTTGGTAGTATATATATCTATATATCTATATCTATCTATATATCTATCTATATATCTATATATCTATATCTATATATATATATATCTATCTATCTATCTATCTATCTATCTATATATATATATCTTACTTAATTATAGCTTACTTAATGCTTTTGCGTGAATGGTTTAGGCAGGGTGAATGAAGGGGATAAAGACATACTGAATTATCTGCATACATTCACCATTGTCAGTTGCCACTAAGAAGATTCCAACCCACGGTGAACTGCTCCATAGGGTTTTCAAGGCTGTGCCCTTCGGAAGCAGCTTACCAGGCTAGCAAGAGGCTCTGGGTGAGTCTGAACTGCCAGCTTCTCAGTGAGTAGCCCTGTGCTTAACCAGGTGCAGCAGCACCCAGGGATTCCTCCACAGACTCAAAAAGGCAAAAGCAAACAAACAAAACAACCCCAAACCTCAAACACCTGCTTTAAGTTCATGCCAACTCATAGTGACACTCCATGGGTCTCCAAGGCTGTAAATGGTGATGAGAGGAGACCAATTTCTTTCTTCTGTGGAGCAGATAGTGAATTTGAACCACTAGAGTCAATAAAGGCTTTTGGTTAGTAGCGTAATACCCCAAGGACTAGGCTACTAGAGCTGCCTTCCATAGACTAGCATGTGAAATATGGAGATATTTGTTTGTAGGCCAAGACGGTTCAGCTGTCACAGTGCCTGAACGTCTATTATCAGCAAATTCACTGTGACTAATTGAGGCACATTTTCCAATTTCAATGACTTTATGTACAATGTATTTTACTTTACTTACTGTCTAACCCTTCTCAATTAAAAACTTAATTCCTTAAAGGCAGAAACTTTGTATCGTTGCCTTCAATCATGTCTGGCACACAGCAGGCACTCACTACTGGTTGAACGAATGGCCACCGTCATCTTCTGGTATACTGTGTATGTGTCATTAAGTTGGAGCTGACTCATAGCCAACCTTCCAGCAAGTGTTCAGAGGCTGTAAATCACACAGGAGGAGACTGTCCATCATTCTCCCATGGAGTAGCTGGTGGATTCAAATCAGGTGTTTTTGCATTGGCAGGGCAACCCATCAACTGCTAGACCCTAGAGCTCCCTTTCTGGTGCAATATAGTTGAGACTATTCAAACTACTAGCTATTAAATCTCTAATGCCGCGGCGTGAGCGCTGCGGGATCTACAAATGAAACTCCCGAAATCCCAGACAACGTAGGAGATTGGCTTCGAGGCGTCTACCGCTTCGCCACCGATAGAAATGATTTTCGGAGGAATTTGATCCTCAATTTGGGACTTTTTGCTGCAGGAGTTTGGCTGGCCAGAAATTTGAGTGACATTGACCTAATGGCACCCCAACCAGGGTTGTAGCCAAGAAGGTTTTTCTTTAAAAGTTAAAGGACTTTTCTGTCATCACCAAAAGTCCTCAACAATCATGCTGACTTAAAATGCACACCTAGAGAGTAAAACATCACAACAGAGCCTCTGGCAGCATGGGTGGCTGGGACACTTTAAAACAGTGTCCAGGAGAGGATGGGCCCGGGGCCAAGCTTGTATAAAGAAGCAGGCAGTAGACAATATAAACCAAACAGCATAAAAAATGCCATACACTATCGCTTCCAAATAAAAGCTAAATATTACAGAAAAAAAATAAATCTCTAATGCCATACAGATCCCCTCAAAATGACTTTTAAAAAGGTACTTCAAACCCAAGGACTGACTTAACAGTGCTATATACATGTGTGTGTAGTAACCAGTATGAAGTAACCAACAGGGCATCAAATGAAGACCCTACTCAAATCTGGCAGGAGATACATCTACCAAAAAACATGGTACAAGAAGAAAAGTGTCAGTGTTTTTAGAAACAGAGAAAGCCCTTATTTAAAGAATAAAGATGTGACTTCTGGTTAGGAAATCAGCTAGTGATAACAGTGGGTAATAACATCAGTGTCAGCTACTGTTGTGAGGATATTGTTGTTAGAAGCCATTCAGTTGATTCTGACTCACAGCAACCCAAACAACAACAAAGGAAACACTGTCCAGTCCTGGACCATCTCACAATTATTGTTCTATTTAAGGCCATAGTTCCAGGTCCTGTGTCAATCTAGTTTTTTGAAGGTTTTCCTTTTTTTCACTGATCCTCTACTTCATCAAGCATGATCTTCTCCAGGAAGTGGGACCTCCTGATAACATGTCCAAGGTACATGAGATAAAACCTCCTCATCCTCATTTCCAACAGAAGCTAGCCATTACATAGTATTTGGAGGGCACCGTAGTAAACATTTTTCATGTGTTATTTAATCCTCTTAAGAACCTTACAACTCAAAATGTATTTCTCTGATTTGGGAAGGCTCCCAATTAGAAATACCAAATCTTGGGCACATTACCATGCTTGCCATTGTTGTTGTTAAGTGCCGTCAAGTTGGAGACGTCTCACAGTGACCCTATGAACGAAAGACCTGAACACTTGTATAACTTTCATCCTTTCTCCAGCTTCACAGGGTTTCTGGAGGCAAGCTACTTCGGAAGTGGAGGCCACTCCTGCTTCCAAGTCTGTTTTAATTGGAGAGCTCCACCAAACAACTTTCCACCATGGGTAACCATTCTCGCATTTGACACATCAGTGTCACAGTGTTCAGCATCACAGCAACCATGGGTTACCTCTGTACAGCAAGTGGACAGACCAGGGCTATATGACCTAGAAGAATGTTTGACCAAAAACAATTAAAAACAGGCCTGAGGGCCATGGATTAAAGTCACCTACCTTTGGCTTGGTAGCATCACTTTCTGTCCACTAGGCCAACTGATCTCTCTCTATGCTGTTGTTGTTGTTGTTAAGTGCCATCGAGTCATAGGAGGCTCACAACGACCCTATAAATGAAAGACCTGAACACTTGTATAACTTTTTTCCTTTTTCCAGGTTCACAGGGATTCTGGAGGCAAGCTATTTTGGTAGTGGATGCCACTCCTGCTTCCAAGCTTGTTACCATGCCTACTGGGTCAAAATTAGCATTTTTAGCAGATAACTAGGGGCCTCGGGTGCACTAGAACTTGAGAAGGACTGGCTTAACATAATGTCTTTATTTTATAGACAAAGAAACAAAGCCTGAGAGACCTTATGTGACAGATTACCTGCCTCAGATCACTGGCTAGTGAGCAGCAGAGCCACCTTCTGAGGTCAGGCCTGGCCCCAAACACTGGTGTTTTAAGTCTTTAAGTCAAGCTTGATGGTATGGATGGCATCTGAGATGGACTCTGAAACACGGTCAAACTGGAGCATCTGGAGAAAGGAGGAGCTGGGGTTTATAGGCTAATAAATTGCCAGCAAATGCCCAGACATGGGAAACTTCCAGCCAGCTTAGGATACAGTAACAACTTCATCCTGCTGCCAGAGTCTGAAGGGGTCAGCAAGAAAGGCCAGATGGATCAGTTCACACAACATTCCTAGCCAAGAGTACATAGTTTCTAGTTTCTTTGGGTGACAGAGGGGAGTTACTTCCAGTTCCAACATGAAAGGCCTTAGTATTCCATGCTGAAATTACTCAAACAGGGGCCCAACAGGCTTTCTATTCTCTTCTGGGTTCTATCACTCCCTCACAAGTTAGCTTGAAGGCAGGGGTCCTGATAACTCCACTCTCATATATAGTGCTTACAAAGATCAAAACTCTAATTAAACCTGCTCCTGCTATGTCAGTTCTAAGTCATCATGACCCCGTAGGATAGGCCCTCAGGGCTTCCCAAGCTGTCATTTTCTAGAAGTGGGAAACCCACTGGCGGGCTCAGCACCTACCTTTTGGTTAGTAGCCAAGGCTTACCCACTGCACCAACAGAGTGTCTTAATTTTTGTAGAATATTTTAACAGTACTTGTTTCCTAACTAGAGGAAGCCACATCAGTATCAAAGTGATGAAATTACATGTGTATGAATGAATAAAGATTACAGAAGAATTGATGTCTGTGAGTTGTGGTGTTGGAGAAATGAATATTCCATGAACTGTCAAAAAGTACAAACAATCAAAACTACTATGAGATATCCTTACCCCATAATGATAGCAAAGTTCAACAGAGCAACAAACACCAAATGCTGGAGGGGTTGTGGAAAAACTGGAACTCTTATTCACTCTTGGTGGGAGTGTAAAATGGTGCAACTATTTTGGAAGGCAGTATAGCCCTTTCTCAAAAAGTTGGAAATAGAAATAGCATTTGACCCAGCAATTCCATTATTGGGAATATACTCTAAAGAAATAAGAACTGTCAGCAAAACAAATATATGCACACCCATGTTTACTGCTGCATTGTTCACAATAGCAAAGAGATGGAAGCAACCCAAGTGCCCGTCAACAAAGGAATGGATAGAGAATCTGTGGTATAGCCACACAATGGAATACTATGCTGCACTGAAAACCAAGGAACTCATAAATATTATACAAAATTGGTGACCTGGAGGACATTATGCTGAGTGAAACAGTTCAGTCATAAAAGGACAAATACTGCAAGATGCCACTATTATAAAATAGGACTGACATGGAGGTTGGTAGAAACTAAGAAAAGACTACATTTACACTACATTTAAATAGATGAGGGAAAGAACTTTCTAAAAGAAATATAAGATTATATATTATTTGCATGACAACAATCCAGAATAAGATGTGCACAGCAAAGTAGACTGGGGGCGACGGGGAGAGAGGAAATTATGCAACAAGAAAGAATCTTTTTAAAGAGAAAAGCGAACTGGGGGGGGTGGTTAGAGAGGAAAATGCAACAATGAATGAATGGAAATCCAAGTTTTCTGTAAACTTTTGTTAAAATATCAATTAAAAAAAGGATGAGGAGGAATGGGGCATCAGGATTGGTGGAAGAATCATCAACAACCTGCGTTATGCAGATGACACAAGCCTGCTTGCTGAAACTGAGGAGGACCTGAAGCACTTGCTGCATAGGGTCAAGGACTGCAGCCTTCAGTATGGATTGAAGCTCAATATCAAGACTGGCCAATTGGCAGCATCAGTATGGACGGTGAAGAGATTGAGATGGTTAACAATTTAGTTTGCTTGGCCCCACAGTCAATACTCTTGGTACCAGCAGCAAGGAAATCAAGAGACAAATTGCATTGGGAAAGTCAGCTGTCAGGGACCTCTCCAGAGTACTGAAGAGCAACGATGTCAGGCTGGAGACTAAGATGCGCCTGATCTGGGCTATAGTCTTTGCAATTGCATGCTATGCATCAGAGAGCTAGACAGTGACTAGGGATGATAGAAAGGTGGTGCTGGAGAAGAGTGCTGAATATACCGTGTACTGCTAGGAGAACAAAGAGGTTTGTCCTGGAGAGGATGAAACCATGCTGCTCCTTGGAGGCAAGGATTCTGAAGCTTCGTCTGACATACTTTGGGCATGTTGCAAGGAGGGACCAGTCCTTGGAGAGGGACATCATGTTTGGGAGAGTGGAGGGACAGCGCAGGAGAGGAAGACCCTAGATGAGATGGATCGATTCTGTGATTAGGGTAGTGTGAGTAGGTTTTGGAGATGATGAGGTTAGCACAGGGTTTATTTAGGGTCTAGGTCACTATGAGTGGCAAGTGACTTGATGGCACATAACAACAACAAGCAAATGCGTCTTAGAAAAAGTATACTGAGGGTACTCCTTAGAGGCAAGGATCGTGAAGCTTCATCTCACATACTTTGGGCTTATTAGGAGAGGCCAGTTCTTGTAAAAAGACATTATGCTTGGAAAGGAGGAGGATCTGTGAAAGAACCAAAGACCCTCAACAAGAAGGATTGACACAGTGACTGTAACATTGGGCTCAAGTGGTGGTGTGGATGGCACAGAATTGGGTAAAGTTGAGATCCATTGTTCATAGAATCATTATGAGTTGTACTCAACTTGACGGCACCTAACAACACACACACACGTAACATAAAAAAGAGTCAAAGGCAGGAGCTCAGCACTCTAGTACTGATTAAAGGAAAAAAAGATCCACCCACCACCCCCGACACTATGGCATACAAAACCACCGGTGCAAATAATACAAATGGAATTAATTGAGCAACTGTAATGGGCTCGTGACTTAGAAGTCCTCAAATCAAAAGAAATTTTCCTAGTTTATGGATCTTACTTTAAAACTGTTCTAAAGTGCACAGAGTGTGAATACGGTAAAGCAGAAAAGAGCCATGCACACACACAAAAACAACTAGAAGTGAGATAAATCTTCAAACTTTGAAGAGTGACATAAACAGACAAAAAAAACCTAGCTGGGCTTTTCATCATCTCTTCAAATTTCATCTCCTTCAGCCTGAGAAAAAGCCAGCTGTTTTTCATTTTCAGCTTTGAAATCTGATGACACACACCAGAACACTGTGTTCTGATGCAAGGATGGTGCTTTTTAAGTGTGGTATGGAGCCACATGAGGCCTTTTTCAATCCGCTGCCTATTCACTGTGGTTCACTCAAGAGAAAGCACTGGGTCAGGAATTCTAATTCCTGGATCCTACTTATTCTAATACTAACTGACTTAAGCAGGGTAGGGAAAGATGATGGAATAACAGAGCATAATGCATAATAAAGTCCCTAACCAAAAGGTCAGTAGTTCAAATCTAGTATGAATATACCAGCTGCTCCATGGTAAATGGGCAGTCTCTTCCTGTAGAGATTTATAGCCTTGGAAACCCAATGGAGGGTTGAAATGAGTTGAAATCAATTATACTGCAGTGAGTCTGTTACTACATTTTTTTAATTTTGTTATGTTGAGAATATACAGAGTAAAACAAATACCAGTTCCATAATTTCTACATGTACTATTTAGTGGTACTGATTATACTCTTTGCTTTAGGAAACCATTCTCACCCTTCTTTCCTGAGTTGTCCTTCATTAACATAAATATACTAAGGTCTCTGTGTAATCTTTTGATTCCACATAAACCCGAAACACACTCACTGCCATCAAGTCTATTCCAACTCACAGAGATCTTTCACTGAGTTTCCAAGTTTGAAAATCTTAATGGGAGCCATCTGCCTCATATTTCTCTTGAAGAGCAGCTGGTGGATAAGAACTATTGATCTTTTGGCTTTTTAAAAAAAAAATCCATAAAGACAAATCTAGGGAGCTCTGGTGGCCAAGTGGCAAGAAGCTGTGCTGCAATCTCAAAGGCACGCAGTTTGAGGCCACCAGCCGGTCCGCAGGAGAAAGATGGGCAAGCTCCTCCTGTGTGATTAACAGCCTCTGAAATCCCGGTGAAGGGTCAGCTAGGGGTCGGTTCCAACTTGACAGTACACAACAACAATAAATCGTGAAGGAGTACAATACTCAAGGCAGATATTTTTAACTAGTTAAGCTATCATTTGGTTTTAAAAAGACTTGAAATATTTTTTTTATAAGTATTATCTTGCGGCAATAGTTTCAGGGGTTTATCCAACTCCTATCATGCCAGAAAGTCAGGAACTAAAGCGAATTTGAAACTCTGTCCTGAATTTCCCCCTTCTGATCAGGATTAGGTGCTTTTATATACTAATTCAACGAGTACTTAAATAAACTAGAATGTAGTAGAGGAAACAGTGACTCAGCACAGATCTGAGTGGTGCACATGGTTTATGTTCAGCTCCTAACTGAAAGGCTGGTTGTTGGGACACACCTAGCAGCTCAGCAGAAGACAGACCTGGTGATCTACTCCCGTACGGTGATAGTTAAGAGAACCCTGTGAACACACGAGGCTTGGACGTGACTCAGCAGCAAGAGGTCAGTCCAGTGTAGTAAGCATCACAGTGGAAGGGCCCACAGGCCCCTGCTCTTTCCACTCCACAATCTGCTTCCCAGTTCTCTTCCTGAAGGATTGAGTTCCTCACGTGCAAAGAGGTTTTCCAAGTGCCTTTTAACCTCATCATCACAAAGACAGAAACCCAAGACCATGAAGTAAGAATCAATTCCGCAACTAGGCATAGTCCTCAGGGAGGTGCACTGCTAACTCCAATGCTATGCCTGACGGTTCTAATGCACCAACAGCTCTCCATGGGAACAAGACAGGCAATCTCCTCCCATGTGGTTTACAGCCCTGACACCCAATGGAAAGTCAGCTATAAAACAAAACTGTATTCTATTAGGAAGTCTCGATTAAAGATTTAAGACCTCAAGTCAGAATGTGTGAAACCAAAGGACAAATCCTCATGAGTTGCTATGAGTACAGATGACTGGATGGCACATAACAACAATGACAACAAGGACATATTCACCAGGGGGCACATAACAACAACGACAACAGCAAGGACAAGTTCACCCGGGAGCAGACCCCATGGCCAGCAAGAAGCAATGCTCAAGCCAACCAATCCAGAAGTTATATCCATCTTCTTCCCAACTCATCCCTGGCAGTCTGGTCCGTAGACAGAACTCGCCAATCACTGTGTTTCTCCTACCACCTTCTGCCTCCCAGTGCTTCACAGCTTTTCCTCCTTAATCACTCTCAGCTTGAGGCAATTCCACACCAAGTGATGGTTATTTCACATTTGCAATTACACATTCAGTGGAGTCACACTATCTTCTACTTCAGCTTCTTCTAGAAATGTGGGGATAATAATACCTTGGGTAGCTGTAAAGAAATGAGAATGAAAGGAAAGCTCTTACTACTGTGCCTGACACATGGTACACATATCATAAATAATAATTCACTCTCTGCTATGACTCTTGCCCTAAATTTCTTACTCTTTTTCTATATTCCAGTTTGAACTAATCCCTCCATGTCCTAGAAAAATGACACTAATTACAGCTGTGGCAATCAGGATGAGCGTGTCGGAGGCAATGAGATTGGCACAGGACAGAGCAGAGTTTAGAGCTGTTGTACATAGGGTCACAAGTGACTTGACGGCACATAACAACAACAACAATTACAGCTAGTAAATTAAGCTAGGGAACTCTGGAGGCTTAGTGGAAAAGAACTGCATGGCCAACTCAAAGGTACACAGTTCGAATCCACTAGCTGCTCTGCAGGAGAAAGATAGACAACCTCCTCCCATGTGATTTATTGCCTCTGAAAACCACCTGGAGGGTCAGCAATGAGTGGATTCTCACTCAACTGTATACAACAACAAAAAATTAGGTGAGGTGTTTTTGTGTGAAGGCAGGGAACAGGGAGCCTATAGACAGTGTAAATATTCACTGCCAGGCCAAGCATTAGTTGCAGAGGGCTCTTTATTCTAACTGAACCTATGAGATTTGCAGCTACCAATGGCAGAGAACGAATTTTGTTACTTAGAACAAGATGATTTGAATAGCATTGTTAGTAACAGAAATCCACCCATGCAGGAACTGCTCCCAAGACCTGAACATTTAATTCTAGTAAAGTAAGAAAGAACAACTGAGGGTTTATCTTAAGAGTATATATAACTGTCATTGTTATGTGCCATCAACTTTTTTGCAACTCATATGTACAACAGCTCTGAACCCTGCTCTATCCTGAGCCAATCTCATTGTTTCTGACATACCTACTCCAATTAACCCCATTACTATGTCAATGCCATCTCCTTCTAGGTCTTCCTCTCTTGCACTGTCCCTCCATCCTTCCAAGCACGAGGTCCTTCTCCAAGGACTTGTCATTCCTGGAAACATGTCCAAGGTATATCAGGTGGAGCTTCAAAATCATTCATTGCCTTTAAGAAACAAATTGGTTTCACATTCTTCAGGACAAACCTATATGTTCTCTTGACAGTCCATGGTATGTTCAATACTCTTTTCCAACGCAACTCAAAGGCATCGACTCTTCTTCTGAATATATAATAGTATCTTAGGGAAATCAATTAGACAGGACCATAGCAGGACTAGGTCTCCCAGAGTCTAGAACGGACACTCTGGATCCTCAGCATCCCACGGGCCCTAAGCAACTCGTTTGTAGGTCTTTATCCATTATATCTCATTCATCCTCAATAGATCAGCTCCATTCTCCTCTTACCTGTAGTTTACACAACCTCTTCTGTATCTCAATGTTTCTATTTCATCATAACATCAGCTTGCCAGGACTCTTAAAAATCCTAATCCAATTTCACTATTGGTGGAAGATCTATTAACAACCTGCATTATGCAGATGACACAACCCTGCTTGCTGAAACTGAGGAGGACCTGAAATGCCTGTTGCAGAGAGTCAAGGACTGCAACCTTCAGTATGGATTGAGGTTCAATGTCAAGAAGACAAAGATTCTTACCACTGGACCAACTGGCAGCATCAGGATGGATGGTGAAGAGACTGAGATTATTAACAACTTTAGTCTGCTTGGCTCTGCGGTCAACACTCTTGGCACCAGAAGCCAGGAAATCAAAAAACGTATTGCCATGGGAAAGTCTGCTGTTAGGGACCTCTCCAGGGTACTGAAGAGCAATGGTGTCACTCTGGAGACTAAGGTGAGTCTGAGACAAGCTATCGTCTTTGCAATCACTTGTTATGCATCAGAGAGTTGGACAATGACTTGGAAGTATAGAAGGAGAATTGATGCCTTTGAGCTGTGGTGCTGGAGAAGAGTATTGAATGTACCATCAACTGCCAAGAAAACAAACAGATTCATCCTGGAGAGGGTTAAACCAGGCTGCTCCTTGGAGACAAGGATTCTGGGGCTTCTTCTGACATACTCTGGACATGCTGTAAGGAGGGACAGGTCCTTGGAGAGGGACATCATGGTTGGGAGGGTGGAGGGACAGCGCAAGAGGGGAAGGCCCTCTATGAGGTGGATTGATTCAGTGACTGGGGTAATCGGGATGGGTGTGTCAGAGGCAATGCAACTGCACAGGATAGAACAGAGTTTAGGGTCGACTCGACGGCACATAACACCACCACCAACAACAACTCTCTCTCTACACTCTTTCATTTTCAACTTTTGATGCCAAATGGAAATCCCCAGTATACATTTCCAAGACATAAGATTAATCTTTTTTTTTTCCACTAAGTCATTTCACATGTGAGCTTCACATGTGAGGCTGTTCATGGGTTTGAGGTCCATCTCTGCTTTGGAATGTTTTGACTTGTGGATGTAGAAATCATGGCTATCTACGGCTACTCTTCATTAGGAAGAGTTTTGAATTTGAGATTTCCCCTTATAAAGGGCTGTGGGAATGATGTGAGGGCTGGTATTTTAACTACATCTTTATATACTATACTATTTCTTGTTGTCATGCACCATCGAGTCAGAAACAACTCATAGTTGACCCTCCAACAGGTTTTTACATAAAAGGAGCTGGCCCATTTTTATCACACAACTCCTTGCCACTAAGCCCCCAGAGCTCTCCACAGATACATACTAGTGTCACTTAGTATGATGCTACACAGCCTCATACTAAGTTCTCTCTCACCTCTGCTGCTAGGACAATCAAGATGTCCCAAGCCAGCAATGCCAGCATGGTGGACAAAAGAACTATTTGACCAGACTCATCACAATTTAAAACAAAACAAAAACCCTGGTGAGCTCCAGGTGAGCATATGGAGAAAAATGAATAACCTCAAATGAACAGAATAGATAAAAATGAATGAACTAAGCAGCCATTCGAAGAAATTAGGGAGGAAATGTAACAAAGTAAACTGAAATAGAAAGAAGGGGGGGAAATAAAAAGAATATAAATTAATCAAAGCTGATAAGGAGTTGTGCTGCCAACCCAAAGGCATGTAGTTCAAATCTACTACTGCTCTACAGGAGAAAGACAGACAATCTCCCCTCCTGAGATTTATAAGACTAAAAATCCACTAGAAGGTCTGCTATGAGCTGGTTCCAACTCAACTGCAAATACCAACAAAATAAATAGAAAACAAATTTACAATAAAAGGTACCAACAAAGACAAAAGTAGAGCTCTGGAAAAACTTTTGCTGAAATAGAAGATACAAAAAAGGAGAAAGGTCACAAAAATTAGGACAACAAAGGGATGTCTCTACACAAATGGCAGTTGCTGAAATCAGAAAATATTATAAACAACTCTACTTAAATGAACTAAAAAGTCTGGCAGGAACAAATACTTGAAAAAAATTACTTACTAAAACTAACATGAAATTATTCTTCTCATTTTTTATTTTTATTATTTTTGTGTGAGTGTACCCTCAAATCAGATCTGACTGGTACAGGAGGAGACTGCCCCTCCTTCCCTGGCAGAGCATCTGGTGGATTCGAACCGTACACCTCTGGGGTTGTAGTTGCAGCTCCTTGCTACTAGGCCACCAGAGCTCCCCTGAAATTATTCTTTTAGAAAAGAATTACAGCCATTAAAAACATTTTGTGTGGCCAAAACAGAAAACAGCATCTCTAGGTCCAGCGGCTTCACCACTGAATTCTATCAAATATTCAAGGAACAAAGCAGGAGAAATAAATATGTGTTTGAAGAAGGAGAAAATGGTATAGCTCTACTTCTGGACTAACCATAGCAACAAAGATTGTAGTTTGTACCACTAACTTTCTTCTTTTAAATTTTAACAAAAAGTGTGACCAACAAGAATCATGGAGAAGCTGTATCTAGATGGAGTGCCCTTAACACAAAAACAAAGTGTAACTGAATGGTGTAAGTGGTGGGCTATAGAGATTGCTAGTGGTGGCTCATCAGGATCCTCTTTTCCAGCTAACACATACATGCCCCGGCTCTGGCAGCTGTCCCTTCTCCAGGGAACGAGCACTTTAACTATACCTTTCTCCTCTCCTACTCTTTATCTCTTCCAATATATATGACTTTAACAAGAATCTTCATTTAAGATTCTAGAGTATAGTATTTAAGATAACTATTTAAAAGAATGAAAAGAGAGTTAGAAAGCATAAATATCTTCTCTCACAACTAGCAGAAGACCACTCACCAAAATATATAAGGAACTCGAACCAATCACCAAGAAAAATTGGGAAATGGGCAAGAGACTGAAGTATAGTTCACAGAAGATGCCATCTAACTTGCCAATAAAACGTGCTCAGCAGCACTAGTAATCCAGGAAAGTAACTTTAAAACTATGAGAGATATTACCCACCCATGAGAATAGTTAAACATTTTAAAACACACAAAATCAAATACTTACAAGGATGTGATGCAATCTGAACACTGGTATTCTGCTCATAGCAAAGTAAACTAATACAAGCATTAGCTTTCACCATTAAGCATTATGCAGCAGAGAATTTTCACTGAGTGTGTACACTGAAGAACACTGTTTTCATCCAAGAGAAAACATTCAAGGATGTTCTTAGATACACTGTTCTTGTTACATGCTGCTGAGTCGACTACCACTCACAGCGACCATATGAATAGCACATCTGAACCCTGTCCTATCCTGTACCATCCTTATCCTCTCTGACAGTCAAATCTGATACTGTCATTATCAGGTCAGTCTCTCTTGTTGAGGGTCTTCCTCTCTGTGGTGGCCGGAGTTTTTACTTTACTATCCATTGCCTTAGACCTGACAAGGCCAAGTGGGAATGTGTAAGTAAAATGAGTCTCTGAAGCTCCACTTACCACCCTCAGGCTCCCATGGGGTTGGAGTCTCCAGCTGCCTCAACTGCTGGCGCATAGTTTGTAACTGATGAGCATCTTCTGCATCATCAACAGTTGTCAGGCCAACACAGGACAGAGAGCTTGCTAGACTGTGGGGGGACTGTGGCAAGGTGCAATCTGATGGAGGCAGGCAGATCCAGATTCAAAGGTTTTACTTGCTGGATGACTGAAGACTGGACTTGGGACTGCTATGGGATACAGCTTGCTGGGGGACTGAGGAGACCAGATGCTTCTTGTATTTGTGTTGCTGGACTGAACCTGGACTTTCCCTGGGTGATATCTTTTGCCTTCTCTCCCACCTCCCCAGTTTCCCAAATAAACCCCACAACTGTGAGTAAAAAGAGATTCTGTAAAGTCTGCATGGTCTATTTGCAATGAATACTGGACCCAGTGATTGGCAGAAGGAGATGCAGTGGCGTGGGAGGCCATTTCTGACCTTATATGTATCAGTCTTATACTGTGGATGGTGTTGATGAGGGCAGTTCCTCTTTTTGTAGTAGAGTTTGGACACAGTTCACCCCACATTGTTCCTTTTACACTTTCTTCCGTTGACCTTTCCAAGCATGATGTCTCTTTCCAAGGAATAGCTCCTTCTAACAACATGCCCAAAGGAAGTGAGACAAAGCATCATCCTTGCCTCCAAGGAGCACTCTGGTTGTACTTTCTGCAAGACCTATCTGTTTATTCTTTTGGCAGTCCATGGGATATTCAGAGCTTGTCCCCAACACCACAATTCAAAGGCATCAATTCTGTAATCCTTATTCATTGTCCAGTCTTGAGATGCATAGCTGGTGATGGAAAAGACCATGGCCTAAATCAAGCAACTTCAGTCTATAAGCTGACATCATTGTTCCTCTGTACTTTGGAGAGGTCCCTGCCAGCAAACTTTCCCATTGCATCACTGTTCTTAGTCAAAACCTAGAAACAATCCGAATATCCAACAACTATAGGAAGGACAAGGAGCTCTGGGGACCGAGTGGTAAGGAGTTGTGCTGTCAACCCAAAGGCATATGGTTAGAGTCCACCAGTTGTCAGAGGGAGAAAGACGAGCAATCTCCTCCCAGGTTAGGGGTTTAGCTATGAGTAGGTTCCAACTCAATGGCACATAAGAACAACAGCATAGGAAGAATAAAGATTTGATGACATATTCATACCAGCAAGACAAAGAGCAATGAAAATAAGCAAAGTCTCTTTATGGAAATATTTCAAAAACAAAATGTTGCATGAAAAAAGTAAGATACAAAATTTTTTAAAATGTCTTCTTGT
>NW_006399802.1:2261898-2266674 GCF_000299155.1 Elephantulus edwardii
TTAAGGATGCAAAGAATGAGGGTAAAATGATAAAGAAAAATCAAAGAAATTATTATCACAAAAGCATAAACAATAATTCCTTCTAAGGACAGAGGTAATTTGGAATGTAGTCTTATTGTATATTGCAATGTTTTATTTCTTAAGTAGTTATAATAAATATCGCACTTGTGATTTTCCCTGTATATGTTTCATTACTATACAATTGCTATTTGGTTCTTAGAGAAGCTGAGGCGCTGAACACCCTTTCTCCTTTACAC
The DNA here is from genome assembly GCF_000299155.1 of Elephantulus edwardii. NCBI lineage: Eukaryota > Metazoa > Chordata > Mammalia > Macroscelidea > Macroscelididae > Elephantulus > Elephantulus edwardii. The sequence continues at coordinate 2,262,156 of NW_006399802.1, forward strand.
TTGTAGTGGGGTTAAAACCAGTAACCACTCCAGTTACTAAAAATCAAGAAAAAGGTACTTTTTTCTGGCACGTTAGAGAAAAGAAAAAAGACAGATAAAAGAGTGGGGGGATTGGACAGACAGCAAGCCTGGCTAAACCCAAAACTCTTGAAGGTTACATTTTACAGAAAAAAATTTATATAAAGTTATACTTTTGAAGTTCCATTTATATCAAGATGATAAAGAAAAGAGGGTGTCCATACATTTGGGTTCTTGGCTTCTTAGATAAGAGACCTTTGGATGAGTGTCAGCCTCATGTCCTCATCAGAGATGAGAATATTCAAATAACATAGAAATAACATGCACAAGAGTTGTTACAAAAGGGGACAGAGAATAAGATGAAGCCATCCAGTCCAGGTTGACAGCCACAGAAGAAGGAAGCCACCACAAACTTTGCTTTTCCAGCCATTACTTTGCTTTTAAGATGTTAATGCTATGTTTGCATGATAAAGCTCTGTTAACAGGTGAGCAAAACTCAGACTCAACAGCATGGAGGTTTCCGTGATTTTGCCACAGGCCATAGGATTTCGGAATGAGCTCAACAGTCAATGGCTATTGTTGCTGGGCAGCATGCCAGGTTGTTTTACACTAAAGCACACTAAAGCCTTGCCACCCCAAGTTCACACTAGAATACGTGTCAGAAAAATTGTTGTTCTGTACTGTCGCGTTAGATCCGACTGGTACAGGAGGAGATTGCCCCTCCTTCTCCAGTGAAGCATCTGGTGGATTCTAACTGTGTGCCTTCGGGACTGCAGCACAGCTTCTTGCCACTAGGCCACCAGAGCTCTCTAAAGTGTCAGGTAAATTTTAAATGATGCCTATTTAATAGAATTTGTAAAGTCTCTAAATTTAAAAAAGAAAATAAATAAATGATGCTTACTTACCTTAGGAAGCCCTGGTGGCAGAGTTTGTAGGAAGATGTGTTGCTAACCCAAAAGTTCATGCCTTGCTGGTGGTTCAAATTCACCAATAGGGCTCCGAGGGACAGCTTCCTTTCGTATGATTTACAGCCTTGGAAAGCCAACAGAGGGTCACCTCTGACTCAACAGCAATAAGAATGAGGACTTATCTCATTCAAAGTAGAGGTTAATGACTATCTTAAGACTACAGGTACAGAAGGAGTCTCTCGCATATCTAGGCTTGGCCAAGAGTCATGTCATGGCCCCTTTAACACAGAAAATGTAAAGTGAGTAAGGCACCCAGAGGTCTAGCGTAAGCAGCTTACTGAAGACTGCCATGTTTGGGAATCCTTGGTAGGTGGATGTGAAGAGGAAGGGGAATCAACCGGCCAGAAGAACTTGGGTTAGAATTAGAAGAAGGACTAAGTCTTTAGCCAAGGTTTGAGAATTAAGATATAAATCTTTTGGGTAACCTGGAGTGATTCTAGCCAAGACTGCTAGCAGGAGGGAATCCCGTATGCTCCCAAAGGGAACTCAGGGGGTGATTGGAGGAACCCAGCCTGGGCCCAGAGTGCAGCGCTTTGGGAAGAATGGCTAAGCACATCAGCATCAACTGGCAAAGCTCTAACCTTGGAATCCAAGCATGGGCTCATGCTGGCAGGGATCTGGTCCAATAAGGGCGCTGAACAGCAATGACCACACATCCTTGGACAGGTCAGGACAGCTCTTCAACAGTGATACCATGTAGCTGTGTCAGAAATAACAATGTGGGTGGACTGCTCAGATTCACAGTTCTCGCTCTGGAGAGTGGAATTAAGACTGACCCCTTTGGACTGTATAATCTCCCAAGGGGACTGAAAGGAGAGGCTTTTGAATTCTCACTAATAAGAGCATTAGGAGACTTGAGAGATTAGTTGGGAAAAGAACATAATATTATTAATTAATACAAAGACTATGTTAACCAGAAAAAGCAATTAATACAGTTGAAATATCTAAGCTGAAGTGGACAAATCTGAATCAAATGGCCTTCTGTTCATGTACTTTCTGAACACAATAGCAAATACTTTACATATGAGGAGAAATCACTAATAACAGGAAGGGTTCTGAGAGACCTTAGCAGACATTCTGATCAAAGCCCATGATAGAGAGGTGATTTAAGTGGAAATAGTTGATTCATTAAAGCAAAATAAAAGAACAAATACTTCTTGTACATTCTTATTACAATGTGATTGAGATGTGTAGAAGGAACATGATTCTTCTTTATCTCCCTAGAAAAATATGCAATAGCTTCTTAGTTGCGCAGGGCACCATCCCTCCTGAGTTCTCTTGCTAGCTCACTGTCCAAATTTGTATTAGAGCCTCCACTGATTCGTTACTTGTACATATTACAAGGTGGATTGTGGCCTCTGGTTTATTCCTCTAGAGACTCTGAGGTCCCTAAGGCCAAGGTCTCTAAGCTTTCATCTGTGTTTCCACTTACTCCCACTACTCTTCACCCAGGCGCCAATGTATGAGTATGGAAGAAGGAAGGGAGGGTGAGCGGGATGAGAACATTGTAACTGGAAACCAAAACAGAGGACCACCACCAGGAAACAGAAAGCCTTACCCAACTGGTGATTGCCTGACCACATATTAGCAGCTATTTGTGCTATAAAAATACAATTCCCTTGATAACCATGGAAACCAAAATGCAGGCACCACAGAAAGAGTGGCTGTTTTCAGAAATTTTTAAACAATAAGAGACCCAAAACTAAAACCACCAAGAAATCCAAGTAGTCTAGGCCAGAAGGAAATCCTTTCCCCAAAGCCCTGACAAAGCAGTATTTTCTCTCCTATCTAAAATCTCACCAGGCCTTAGCACTGCTGTTAAGGATCATGAAACAATTCAGGATTCTCTGTGTGCTCTATCCCTGAGGGCCAGCTGCTATGAAGCAAGCTCACTGGGATTTAGAACTTGTTGTCATTATAAAATGTACTGAGCACCAGAAGGGAGCCCTCTATATATATCTATACAACAATCTATGTATTACATAACTTTAAGCCAACAGAGCTATGAAAAAAGCCCCACGGAGGCTGGGACAATGCCTGTGCTCCTCACAGCTCCTGCCAGCTCCCAGTAAGGAGATGCAGAACCAATCAGTAGATGCTCCATTAAAAACTGAGCTGAATAAATGAAGAATTAAGGTTAGAACTCAGGGAAAGCACAGTGCCTGGTGAAATGTGCATTCTTTCCATCACCCAGTGGCCAGCATTATGCTGGGCCTTGAGCAAAATCAAATTTCTCTCTTCACTTGGGGTCCAGTTTCTCCATCTGCAGGAGGAGGCAGCTGGATATGATGGTTTCCCAGGCATCTTCCAGCTCCAACAGTCAATCACTGTACTGTGCTTTTTTTAGTGGCAGCACATGCCTGACACTTTTCTTTCTCCTTTAGAGGGGAAGGAATCTGATACCCATCTGCTCGTGTAAATTAATGCTCCCATCCTGCCTGACTCATCTAGTAGGAACAACAGGTTCACATGCCAATTTTAAAAGAGAAGACTATGGGGCCCCAGGAAAAGTAAAGACGGAAGGGTACCACGTGCCCCCTTTCTTAGAGAATCAAAATCGCACTGCTTTAAGAAGATACACCAACTGAAGGGTGATCACTGCTACTACTTGCGGCATTCTCTAGTTTAATAACCTAATAACACTTATTATTGACAGCACTATTAGCCAAGTTTGTGCTGGACATGGCTTTAAGCCTTTTAAACTTAATTCTCACAGCAACCGCACGAGCTAAGTGTTATTATTACCACCTCCTTTTAACAGAATGAGGACTCTATCTGGTTCAGTGTCACAAAACTAGTAAATGGCAAAGCTAGGACTTGAATTCAGATTTGATGGACTCTAGAATTCTTGTTCTTTCAATGCCTTTCCTTTCTATTCTTCACTGTATAAGGACTACTTTTACTTTAGAGAGCCCAGGTCTCAGAGATGTTTGCGATTTGTACAAAATATCTAAGAAACTTAGATAAGGCAGCTCGACCCCAGGTTCGCCTCGGGGTTCCTAGGTGAAGATGCATCCCATCCCAAGAGTTTGGATCTTCCTTTCGACTTCACTTACTTGCAAAACCTCGGGGCCAAAAGCAACTCATGCGGCCCCATGCTTCCGCAGGAGGGGACCACGGTATTGCTAAGGCTCCAAGTGTCAGCAAGAAGAGTGCGGGACGCGGAGCCGTGGGCGACCACAGGACACGGTCCCTTCCAGGATCCTGATTCCTGAAGCCAGACCAGACGCTCAGCGGCGGCCAGCACCGACCTCCCGCTCGGAAGCCTCACAAAGCGCCCCGCTCTCGCAGGAAGCGGCCCCAAAGCACCCGACCCCACATCCCCCTCGTCCGCACGCTTCCCTGGGATCTGGGGCATCCCGGAGGCGCGGGCGGAACAACTTCGCTCCCGCTCGCGTGGGCCCGGCCACCTCTCACCTCGCCAAGTGGATCCCGGAGCGCTCGCCCACAGCAGTGATCCGGCCGCAGTCCCGGGAGCCGCGATGCCCCGCAGCCGCGCACTGCCACCGCGGAGCCAGGAGGACTGCGGAGGG
>NW_006399802.1:2266812-2269736 GCF_000299155.1 Elephantulus edwardii
CAGGGGGCGGGCCGCTGCCAGGGGCTGGTGCGGCCGCGCCGTCACGTGGCGCGCAGGTGGGGCATGCCGGGAGCGGCTGGCGGACATCCGCGAAGTGGTGTTGTGATTCTCAGCTTTGCATCCCGAGCCCCGCAGCAGGAAAAGGAACCCTGAGGTTCTTCTGCGGGGAGGGGGCAGTCCTCCTGCGATGGGGGCGGGGAAGGGGCGGGCGAGAGACGCGTAGGGGGCGGAGGGCGGATCGGTCTTCAAATGATGGAAAGCCTGTTTGGGGAAGGCCCTTTACGGCTTGTGTTTGCGAGGCCCCAGAAGGGGCAAAAAATAGAATCAGTGGGCGGGAGTTGCTGGGAGTCCTGCTGGGTTCAATGTAAAGATGATTCTTCCAGCCACCAGAATTGTCTAACAATGTAATGGGCTGTTTGAGCAGGTAGTGCCCTACTTGTAGTTGTGCACGTACAGACTGGCATTGTTCATGTTACGAAGCTTGAGCACTGGCAGAGTAGACGTTAAAGTTGGCCTAGTGGCAAGAAGCTGCGCTGCCATACTGAAGGAACGCGGTTTGAATCCACCAGCTGCTCGCGGGAGAAGGATGGGCCATCATATATATCAATTTGTATCATGCCTGCACATGCTCCAGAAGTCCTCCTGATATTTAAAGACGTTAATCAAAAGGCCATATAAATAAATGTGCACTTAAAATGACAGGAAATGCATTAAAGGAAAGACCCAACAGCTGTAGCTGCTGTAGACCTACTCACACAACTGTCCATTCCATTCGACTCATTGCGTCCCTAAAAGACAGAGTAGACCTGACATGTAAGGTTTCCATGGCTGTAGATATTTACAAATTTGCTAGTGAATTAGAACCCTCTATGGATTGACACTGGACCAAACTGGAACGTCTTGATAGATGGAGAAAAGATTGAAGTTGTCAACAACTTGATCCACAGTCAACACCCTTGATACTAGCAATCAGAAATCAGAAGACGTGTTGCATTGGGAAAAAAATCAGCTGTCAAGGACCTCTCCAACGTGCTAATGAGGAATGAATGATGCTAGTTTAAAGACTAAGGTGCACCTCTTTCAAGCCAGGGTCTTTTAAATGACTTCCTATGTATCTGAAAGTTGGACAATAAGGATGACAGAAGATGAAGAGGCAATGCTTTTGAGTTGTAGCGTTGGAGAAGAGTACTGAATATCCGAAGCAAACAAATATGTCTGGAGAAAGTTTAACTATGGTGCTCCTTAGAGGTGAGAATGGAGACGCTTTGTCTCACGTGCGTTGGACATGTTGTTCTTTGAAGAAGTTATCATGCTTGGAAAGGTGGAGCGTCAGCAAAAGGGAGGAAAACCCTCAGGGGGGAGGATTGACACAATAATGTAACAGTGGGCTTAAGTATATCAGAGACGGTGAGGATGGCACAGGATAGGGCCAGGTTCTGATCTACTGTTCATAGAGTTGTTATGAGTTGTACTCGACTTGATGGCACCTAACAACAACATCAACTGACACAGTGGTTGTAATAATGGGCTCGAGTATATCAGAGATAGGATGGTGCAGAACGGGAAAGTTCAGATCTGTTATTCACTGGGTCACTATGAGTAATAGTCCACCTAACAATGTTAACAAGCTTAATCTGCTGCATCACAAGGGCTCCTCTCAGCTTGCTCTCTTTTGCAAGTCATGAAGTGACCTTCCACTGGCTTTCCTTGGTTGTAAGTCTTTAAGGGAAGAAACTTCTCATCTTTCTCCTGCAGAATGACTGGTGGACTTCAGACTGTTTTCTAGAGGATGAATTGCAGTCAAGTAGAAACTAACTAATAGGTGACCCTTCAGTGGATTTTCTGAGGCTGTAAATCACACAGAAGGAGATTGCCCACTTTTTCCCTGAGAGAGGTGCTGGTACACTTGAACCAGCAAAGAGGCACAGCCTTTAGACTAACAACATACCTCTCTGTACACTATGCCATCAGAGTTCCCTTTCGAGGAGGAGGGGGGCATAATTGAAAATTAAAAGCAAAGGGAGAATGGTCTGGAACACCCTCTGAGAGAATGACCAGGCAAGGTGGACAAAGAGCAGATAGCATATGTAAAAGCTGTTTGAGGGAAATGAGGCAGTAGTACAATGGAAGATGCCCAGCTTGTCTTAAGCTTACTGAAATAAGGGAAGAACTATGTAAGTCAGAGAGGTAGGTAGGGAACATATCATCTGGTGCTTTGTGAGCCATGATAAACTAAGTTAAATTTTATATTAAAGGTAATCTTTGAAGGAGTGGAGAGTGTGGGTGGTGTGTCTTTTTAAAAAAAAGACTGTCAGCTACTTTTTGGATAATGAGCAAGGGTAAAAGTGGAACCACGGAGCTGGTTTAAGAGTTGGACTGGAGTGATGGTAATAAAGATGCAAATAGATGGGTTTGAAATACATATTTGAGAGAGTCTCAACAGAACTTGGCTTGATGTGGGGAACTCCCTGTCTTTAACATTACTGAGCCAATAGAGGTGCTATTTTTTTGAAAGGAAAAGTATTGTAAGAGGAACTACTTGGAGGTGAGAGGAAATAAACATTCCATTTTGGGTTATTTTAGATGCCTGTGAATGATCCAAAATGGAATGATCAGAAAGGCAGTGGGTAATAAGCATCTGCATTGTAAAGCAGAATGACATTTACATTATTCTAGTTTATTGAGAATGTTGTGGAAAAGAAATTATTAAACCACATGGAGGTTTGTACTAACTGACCTTTTGTCCTACTGATATTTTTCAGTGTTTGATTCTATAAAATATATTCTAAAACAATGTATTTCCTCTATTATTACAATATGAAAATGCACAATTGATGCACACCCATGTTTATTGCAGCTTTGTTCACAATAGCAAGGAGTTGGAAACAACCTAAGTGCCCATCAACAAACGAATGGCTAGAGAA
>NW_006399802.1:2270481-2346318 GCF_000299155.1 Elephantulus edwardii
GTGCAACAAGGAATGAATGGAAACCCAAAATCTCTGTAAATGTTTATGAAAATTAATAAAATATAGAAATAAAAAAGAAGAGTAGCAACTGTCCAAGTATAAAGGAGTAGGAGGGAAAGAATAATATGAGAATTACAGAAAAAAAAAAAAAGAAAGAAAATGCACAATTGGCAGAGGATTAAGGAAATGGTTGGACCTCCTAAAAATGAAAGCCTTATTCAAGAGTTAAGACGGAACCTACAGACTGTAAAAAGATTTAGCAGTGACATATCTGACAACACACTCATCTCTAAAATTTATAGAAAATCCCCACACTTCAATAAGAAAAAGACAAACAGTCCAATTACAAAATGGGCAAGGAACGTGAAAAGACAGTTCATTAAAGAAGATACTCAGATGGCTAACAAACATATGAAGAAATGTTCACTCCTCATTAGCTATTCAATAAACAAAAATCCTCAATTTATTATCATTAAATTAGAACTGATCCAATGCTGACCATGAATAGAGGCTGTGAATCACATGAGAGGAGATTGTCCATCTTTCTTTTGCAGAGCAACTGAATTAGAACTGCCTGCCTTTGGGTTGGCAGTGCAATGCCTTACCTATTAGGCTGACAGATCTCCCTATTAGAGAGATGCAAATAAAAACAATAATGATGTAATCTCACCTCAGCAAAAATAGCAAAGTTCAACAACACAGCAAACCACATATGTTGGTGAGAGTGTGGAGAGACTGGAACTCTCACACACTGTTGATGAGAATGCAACCATTATGGAGAGCAGTTTGACACTTCCTTAGAAGGCTGGGAATAAAAAAGTCATTTGATCCAGAAATCCAACAGTTAGGTATATATCCCAAAGAAATAAGAACTGCTATACAAACAAATGCAAAGGTATTTGTGTGGATAATAGCAAACTATGGCTAACTGATAAGAATGGGAATCCCAGAACACTTAATTATGCTCATTTGAAACCTATACCAAAACCAAGAAGTTGTTGTCTGAACAGAGCAAGGGAACATTGCATGGTTTAAAATCAGGAAAGGTGTGTGTCTGGATTATATCCTTTATGCATATATACTCAATCTATACTCTAAGCAAATCACTCAAGAAGCTGTACTCTGAAAAAAAAAAGTTGGTATTAGGATTGGAGGAAGATCTATCATATCAACAACCTACACTAATGCAGATGACACAACCTTGATGAAAGTAAGGAGGACTTGAAATGCTTGCTGTAGATCAAAGACTCTATAGCCGTCAATATAGCCGTGCATCCCAATATCAAGAAGACAAGAATCCTTTTCACTCAGTCCTGGTGAGAAAAAAAATCCTTATCACTGGACTGATAAGCAATATCATGATAGATGGAGAAAAGATCGACGTTGTCAATAATTTCATTTTACTTGCATCTGCAATCAACATCCTTGGTACCAGTAGTCAGGAGATCAGGAGAAGTATTGCATTGGTATTGCAAGTCTGCTGTCAGGGACTTTTTCAAATTACTAAGGAGCAGTAATGTCACTTTGAAGACCAAGGTGTACCTGTTTCTTTTCCATTACTTGCTATGCATCTGAGAACTGGACAATGAATAAGGATGACAGAAGAACTGATACCTTTGAGTTGTGGTATTCGAGAGGAGTACTGAATATCCTATGGTCTGCCAAAAGAACATATAAGAATGTCTTAGAGAAAGTACAACCAGAATGTTCCTTGGAGGCAAATATGGCAAAGCTTCATTTCACATATTTTGGGCATCTTGCTAGGGGAAACTATTCCTTGGAAAGGGACATCATGTTTGAAAAAGTGGAAGGTTAGCAAATAAGAGGAAGACCCTCAGTGAAATGGATTGATAGAGTAACTGCAGCAATGGGCTTAGGCATGTCAGAGATGATGAAGGTGGCACAGGATAGGATGGGGTTCAGATCTGCTCATACAGTTACTATGAGTCAAACTTGATGGCACCTAATACCACTACAAACTGCTACACACATACCCATGTTTATTGCAGCATTATTACAATACAGTATACAACAGCAAAGAATTGGAACAAGGATCCTTCAAATGACTAAAGAAAGTCTAGTACATGCACACAATTATTATGCAACAACAAGAAACAATGAACTCATGAAACATTGCACAACATGAATGATTATAGAGCAAATGATACTGTGACTATGTCAGTCACAAAAGAATGACTATGGTAGAAGATCATTATTTTTAAAAGCTGGAGAAAGGTTTATACACAGAATCATTCTTGGTTAGTTAAGAGGGATGGTAAGGAAGGGAAAGAACAGTAAAAATTAATGGATAAATTGGGTGAAAGGAAATATAAAATAAGGCATTGGCCAGCTATTATAATTAATTGCATTAACAAATTTAATGCATACGATAAAACAAAATGTGGATGATAGAAAAATGCAATGTAATTTATAAATTTTCACTCAAATAAGAAAGTTCTGAAATAGATAAAAAGCAAAAAAAGAAAGACCAAAATTGGTATCAGGAAAGATTCTGAAAATTGTTCTAGGACACAAGGGACTAAAATAAAAGGAAGAAATGAAAAGTTGAACAGATTTCAAAGGGCAGTTTAAAAAAAACCACCAAAGCAACAAATTATAATGATATGTGCAAAGACTTGGCGTTAGGAAATCAAAGTGGAAGAATATGGTTGGCATTTCTTCAACCGAAAGAAGGAAGAAAATATTCAAGCCTGGTGTTGCAATAGTGAAGAATTCTTTGTGCAAAATGCTGACTGACAAAGGAACCATCAAAAGATGATGGAAAGAATACAGAATCACTGTACCAAAAAGAATGGTTAATGTTCAATCAGGTAGGTTATAACTATTAACTATTAATATTTCAAGTACAGCAGGATCTTTGTATAGTTTGTATTTTTAAATTACATTTTTTCTCTATATTTATAAAACATTATTCTCTATGTAAATGAGAAGTGAAAATACTGCTATTAATCACTATTTCTTTTTTTATTTTATTAATTTTAATAAACATTTACAGAGATTTTGGATTTCCATTTATTCATTGCTGCACTTTTCTCCCTGCCCACCCCTCCCCACTAGTTCGCTCCTCTCTTTGAAAAGAAAAAAAAATTCCTTCATTGGTATACAATTCCCCCATCCTCCCCCCCTACCGAGTACACTTCTCTATGCAACCTTAATTCTGGACTACTGTATTAATCACTATTTCTAATACAACTGTGACACAGATAGATTGGTAGAGGTGATTAAAGCAGACTTTTAGCCTGAGTAGGACACTTGTAGGACTTAAGCCAACTGGGTTTTCTTTGCAAAGAAACAAGTTGTTCTTTTTATACATGCAAGTTTTCGTGAATATGTACAAAAAAATACGAGCACACATGATGTCTGTTGTACTGGCTGCATGGCAGATATTATGTAAATAACTGTTCAGGGTCTTCTATGTAACATCCATAATATAGGAATGAAACTTTATGTTTAATTTCCAACTTATTATTTTTCCTTCCAAAAATAGGTTACTCTAAGTTGGTCTTGCTGAAGTGGACATGAAGTACATATATTAGTCTATAGATGTCAGCATGAGATCTCTTTCTTAACACTGCAAGCAAACAAATTCCCAACCTCTTGCTAAAGTGGATTTTATCTGACTGAAGGGTAAAACTGCTCCATAGGGGTTTCCAGTGTGTGTAACCTTTCAGGAGCAAATCAACAGATCCAACTTCTGAGGCCCTCTGAGTGTGTCCAAACCACCAACTTTTCAGCAAATATTCGAATGCTTACTCACAGCGAACCTATGAACAGCCAACCTTAAACTTGCCCCATCCTGTGCCGTCCTCATCATTTGGAGATGCTGGAACCCATTGCTGAAGTCACAGTGCCAGTATGAAAATAGAATAAATAACAGGAGTTTCTGAAGGGACCCAGGATTTGTAGTTGTTCTGTGTCCATGACACTGCAGTCACACAGGCTTTCCTACTTCAACTCAGATTCAAATGTCCCCACTTTCAGGACTAATTCTCCCTCCCTTCCCTCCCCCCCGCCCCTTTTTTATTGGTTTGCATACAGTAATTTACATACATTGTGTTTCATCCATGTACATTGTGTTTCATACATTCATTCATATACATAGTGTTACATAGAATTACTACTGATCTATGCCTATTCTTTTTTAAAATAAAATTCTAATTTTATATTGGTTTACTTACAAAGTTCATATAGACTGTCTCTCACACTGGATTTTTCCCATTTCCTTTACCCACCTCACCCTCCACCCATCAAATTGTATGACCTTATTATTAACCCTCCTACCCTCAACCCCACCCCTCCTCACTTGTCTGTTCCCACTTTAGGACAAATTCTTATTTATCAAGAGTCTTTCCATTTTGGCACTGAAGATGGTGGTGGCAAGGGGAAGGTTGCTCTAGGCCTCGGTTGCCAGACGTGTGAGCACCATCCCTCGGGGCATGTCCACCTCTGCAGCCCTTAGGCCAGCTGCTTCTGGAAAAAAGAGCTTGACCAGCTGGTGATCTGGTTCCCCTCAAGCAAAATGTAACTTCAGCACCAGTTCCTCCCTCCCGGCTCCTGCCATCACCCAGCATGCCAACTATGTCAAGGGCACAGCCATGGTCAGTGGAGAGTTCAAAGACCCGAGCCTTGATGACTTTAAGGGGAAGTACTTGGTGCTTTTCTTCTACCCCGTGGACTTCACCTTTCTGTGTCCTACAGAAATTGTTGCATTTAGCGACAAAAACAACAAATTTTACGATGTGAACTATGAGGCTGTGGCCTCCTCATGTCTGTAGATTCCCACTTCAGTCATCTGGCCTGGATAAATACATCTAGGAAGAACGGTAGGTTGGGCCACATGAACATCCACTCCTGTGAGGTTTAATGAAGCAGATCTCCTGAGACTACGGTGTGTTGTTGGAGGGCCCTGGTATTGCACTAAGAGGTCTCTTCATCATTGACTCCAATGGTGTCTTCAGGAAATTGGTGTCAAAGACCTCCTGGTGGGCCACGGCATGGAAGAGACCCTATACTTGAAGGCATTCCAGTTTGTGGGGGCCCATGGCGAAGTCTGCCCAGCCAAATGGACACCTGACTCTCCTACAATCAAGCCAAACCCAACTCCTTTCAAGAAATATTTTGAGAAAGTTAATGAGTATGTGGGTCACCTATGTGCATCTGTAGAGCTGCTTACACTAGAGAATCCCGAGTAAGAGACCCCCGTGCGTGCTTCAAAGGTGATTGTTTATAGTGGTGGGGAGCAATGCTCATATTCATAAATATTACTCTAAATGTTTTTGTGACTTAGCTAAAGGCTTTTTTTGAAACTTGGTGAGCTCCAGTGTAAGGAGTCTTTTACCTATAACGTCTTGATGACTAGTTACAATGTCTATTCACTTCTTCCTTGGATCATGTCTTCAATGAGAAAAACTCTTCTCTCTTCATTTCATTATTTACAGTATACACGTAAATAGTATGAAGACATTTACAGCTTCTGATCAATGCCCTGAAATTGTCTCCTTGAATTTCTTCATATTAAACTCAGTTTTCTTTTAAGATCAACAAAAATCATTGTTCCAAGTTGTTAGCTTCTGACAAAGCAAAGAATTATATATAATGAAATGTGTAAGGATATGAAGTTAGAAAACCAAAAGGAAAGGCATGCTCGGCATTTCTCAAGCTGAAGAATTGATTCAAGCCTCAAGGTGAAGTATTTTATGGGCAAAATCCTGCATAATGCAGGAGGCATCAAAAGATGATGGAAAGGATAGTTACTATACCAAAAGAATTACAATTGGCAAAAAACAAGGCCCTAGATAATGATGAATAACAGTTGAGATCTTTAAGAACACAGATACAACGCTAGGTGTGCTCACTGGTCTCTGCCCTCTAGTATGGATGACGGCTGCCTGGCCAACTGACTGGAAGAGATCCTTATTTATTCTTATTCCTACAAAGGTTATCCAAGACTGTAGAAATTTTCAGACATTATCAGTAATATCACAAACAGGGAAAATCTTGCATATTATTTAAGGTTGAAACAGTACATCAACAGGGAACTGCTAGAAATTCAAGCTGTATTCTGAAGAGGCATTCAGAGCGCTATTATTGCCGTCAGATGGATCTTGGTTGAAAGCACTGAATACTACAGAGACATCTGTTTGGTTTTTTTATTGATTATGCAAAGGTATTTGTCTATGTGGATCATATAAAATTGGGCTATTATTTAGAAGAATGGGACTCCCAGAAAGCTTAATTGTGCTCATCTGAAACCTATGTATAGACCAAGTTGTCCAAACAGAACAAGGGAGCCATGGCTCCTTTCCTCATACCTGTTCAATATGAATGCCCAACAAATAATTCAAGAAGCTGAACTACATGAAGGATGTGGCATCAAGGGGAAGCCTCATCAAGCATGTGCATTATACAGATGACAGCCTTGCTTGCAGAAAGTGAAGAAGTCTTGAAGTGTTTACTGCACATCAGACTGCAGCCTTCAATATGGATTACATCTCAACATTAAGAAAATAAAAATCCTCCTCACTGGACCAATAGGAAACATCATTATGGATGGGAAAAGATTGAAGCTGTCAATTATTCAATTTTACTTAGATCTACAATCAATAACCACTGTAGCAGTATTTAAAGATTGAAGTGCACCTGTTCCAAGCCACGGTACTTTCAGTTGCTTCCTATGCGTCTGAAAGTTGGACCATGAACAGGATAGCAGAAGAATCGATGCCTTTAAATTATGGCGTTGGTGAAGAGTATTGAATTCTTCACTGACTGTCAAGATAACAAACTAAAGGAAATGCAACCAGAGTGCTCCCTAGAGGCAAAGATGGTGAAACATCATCTTATTTATTTTGGGCATATTTTTAGGAGAAACCAGTCCTTAGAGACATCATGCTGGGAAAGAGGTTCAGTGGAAGAGAAGACCTTCAAGATGGATTAACACCCTTCACTACCACAACCACAATGGATTTGAGCATGACACAGATGCTGAGGATGGTGCAGTACAGGGCAAGGCAGACCTCTCATTCATACAGATGCTACTACATTCATGTCATTAACTTGATGGCACCTAACAGCAGGATGATTTTCTTTACATTTTGAGAATAAAGATTTTAGTCTCATAAATTCATTTTGGTCTCTGACATCAGGAATCAACGATAATTAATTTGTTTTAAACTACCAAGTTTGTAGTACTTTTATTTTAGCAGCAATAGGAAATATGTATTTGTAGCACTTTTCCCCTTACCATGTTTTCTTCAGTTATAGGGTAAATTCCATACCTGTTGTTACTTTGGAGAACTTTATTGTTGATTGACTACTGGGTCATTCTTGAAATAGTTCCTCATCATGGGTAATTTTCTATGTACTTTCTCAGCCATAACCATGGATTTATTATCTCTAGAGATAACTATGGGAAGCCAATACTAAATATTTGTAACAATGCTATTTCAGGATGAATTTACCCTGAGGCACTAAGGCAATCCTTAAGGGTTTACCGATTCTTGCACTGTATCTGCTGACCCTTGCCTCCTAAGTCAAGGGGGAGGTTTTCAGTAGAGTTTGGCTTCATTTGCATTGAATTATCTTTGTGATTTACTTCCTGATAATTTTCGATACAGGGAAGCTGGAATGAGGCCCTTCAGTGGATGAAACTGCTGGCCTTCTGTCTTTAAACTCTCTGTTCCATCATTCTTGGCTGTCTGTCTCATTATTAATAATTATAAAAGTACTTTACCCTGGGTCTGCAACAATAACTCCTGACGTTTACTTATTTCAAGTTCAAATGTTGATCCATATTTAGATATCCAAATACCTACTCAACAGCTTCAACTCATACTAACTTCCAACTCAGCAGGTACAATACTGGACCCATTTTTTTCCTTGAAACATGTCCCCCCACAAATGGCATCCATCCAGCTGATCAAACTAGAAACCATCAAATCTTTTCCTTATACATCGGAATGAATAGTGGTCTGCTTGTCTGCCTTAATGGACTCTTCCTTCAAATCTAGTACCCAAATTGTAGCCAATATTCTAGTCACTTTTGAACTTCTAGCCATGATCAATATAATCCAATATAATTAAACTAAATCCTAACAGAGAAAAATAGTCACTAGAAAATGTCCAAAACAGAACAAACACAATGTAATAATATATAATATTTAGAGGGGAGCAGTTGTGGTTCAGTGTTAGAATTTTCGCCTCTCATGGCAGATTTCCAGGCTTGATTCCCAGACAATACACCCCCAACATAAGCACCATGTCGGCGGAAGTTCATATTGTTATTATGCTGAACAGTTTTCAGCAGAACTTCTAGACTAGGACAGATGAGGAAGAAAGAATTGGCAATTATTTTCAAGAACCTATCAACTATGGACCACATTGGTCAGATCTGCATCTGATCATGGTAGGATCAGGCATTTCATTCCATTGGGCACGGAACTGCTAGAGTCAGGGGTTGACTCTACGGCAGCTATCACTAATTTAGAGGCATGGAGGTAAATACTATTTGCTAAATGAGTGAATGTAGTTGCCTTGAGGGAAAAATTTAAGGACTGACAACTCTTCTCAAATTTTGAGAACTATCAATTTTAAAAAAATTTAACAGTTTCCTTTGTTGGGATTACATATATCCATACTCAGTATCAAGTAGTTAACATTGTCTCTTACAGATTCTTTTGGAGAACTAGCAATTATTCAGGTCCAAAACAAAAGGAACACAGTTAACAGTATAATGTAGCCTGTAATGATAAAAATATTAAAATATTAAGTAATATTAAGAGTGTAGGTTTGTCAAGGGAGCTCTGGTGGCCTAGTGGCAAGAAGCTGTACTGCAATACCAGAGGTACGCAGTTTGAATCCACCAGACTCTGTTGGAGAAGGAGGGGCAATCTCCTCCCATACCAGTCACATCTGATTTGATGGTACACACAAAAAATAATAAATTTAAAAAAAAAAAAAAGAGTGTAGGCTTGTAGCAAGAAGTGGGATAAGGAAAATAAAACCCAGTTTTTCTTAACTGACACATTTATTAAAAATATAGAATAATAGTCTTATGCTCAAATATCGCTGTGGCTATGTGCTAACAACCACACACCATAACTGTAAAAGGTTCTTCCCAGAGACACTCTGGACCAAAATGAAAGAGTAAAAAGAAATGACTGCCAAGACAGTAGTATTTCAGACACACTTTGCTATAATTAATATTTGCTAGAAAATGAAGTTTGACATTATTTACAATTATACCACCATTCTTGGAGATTGAATATCACAGGCATAAAGGTGTGCCACATGATTACAAGAAAGATTTTCATTCTTCACAGTTTTATATTTTAGCTAAGATGTCCACAGCAAATTGTTCTTAACAAGTAGAATTTTAAGGTCCATTCAATCAGAGAGTTTCTTAAGTCTTTGAGTCTATTCATTTGCAAATAGGAGTGGAAACTTGAACCAGGGTCTTCATATTATGCCTTCTCATGTGATGCCAAATCTTTATATGCTATCCAATTTCTTTAAGATAAAAGGAGCTAAAAGAAGAAGAAAAAAAACAAAACCCAACCCCAAATTAGTTTTCAGTTTTATTAATCATAAGTTACTGTAGAGAATTACAGTAGGGGGAAACCTTACAGTTCAACAATTTTCTTAAAATTGACTCCAAGTGATGTACTAAAACCAATTAAAATAATAGGACGATGCCTTACTAAAAAATTCACTTAAAAATGCAGGTGGTATGCATGCTCCATAGCAATCAGATCTCTTGATGGGAAAGTTTGAAACAGTAGTATCTGGCTCAAAGACAGTGACACTTTGAATACCACACTCTGACAATAATCTAACCTTCTGCAGCAGCTTCCTATGCTCCTTCTTCCCATTCCAGGACATCAACAAATAATTTTACCATTCCAGTGCTTACTCTGCTTCACATAAAAAAATCTGTTTGTTCTGGTTTCATGAAATTACCCAAGATTGAACCAAACAACATAAAACTAGAGAACCAGAGGAGGTGGACTCATATTTTGGTACTCCTACTGATCTGAATGATTTCTCTAAATATTTCACTAACTTAGAATTTTGTACCAGACATAACTGAGATTTGTAGCAGGTGACAAAGTCAGGACCATGTCCAATCTTTTCTACTTATTCTTAAAAGAATACTGGTAAGAAACTTTATTGCTGACTCAAAGGCACTTGGTTTGAATCCACCAGCTGCTCCAAGGGAGAAAAATAGGCAGTCCAACCTGTTGGAGGGTCAAGTCTGTTATGAGTTGGCTTTAACTCGATGGAACAAAACAACACTTAACTTTTTCTGCAGGAGAAGGATGGGCAATCTCCTCCCTTGCGATTTATAGCCTTTGAAAACCAGATGGAGGGCCAGCTATGATTCTGACTCAGCGCATAACAACATAAAAAAGGAAACACAGGTAGCCCATGGGTTTAGAAACATTAGACAATTTGCACTTGTACCTTAATGTTACGTATATTTGCCATTAGTTTGAAACTGATTCTTCATAACCAATTTCACTTGCTGCACGTGCAGCTTTCAAATCTCTGAAATATCTTTAAGCTTTTCCTTGCATTAAAGACTAAAGATTTTTCCACATTTATTCTGACTCATCTTCAAATTCAACTTGAAGAAATTAAGGAATGAATCTTGTAATCCAGGGTGGGCTATAGTGACACATGATACAGTGTAAACCTTGAAGATATGCTGAAAGAAGCTACATATAAAAGGTCACATAAGATATAATTCCATTTATATCAGATGTCCAGAATAGGCAAATCCACAGGAATCGAAACTAGGGGTCTGGAGGAAAAAGATGAGTGATTGCCAAATGTTTCTTTTCAGGGTGGTAACATGTCTAGATTTAGATAGCTGTGATGGATGCACTGCTGAATGATATGAAAAAGAAAATGCCCTTCCTTATGATTTCCTCCTCCTTAGAAAACAGAGTAACACCATAAACTAATAGAGGTGTTGACTAAAAGAGCCTTTAAGGAGCCCTCGTGGTGGAGTGCAATATGGGGTGAGCTATTAAATAGCTGGTGGTCTGAATCTTTCTGCACAGGAGAAAGATAGTTTGCTGGTTTAAACAACAACAACAACAAACTTTGGAAACCCACGGGTGATTGGCATGAACTGCTTGACTTGGTATGGATTTAGCCTAAAACAGAAGCTGCTGGGAGGCAGTGATCCCTCACCCCTTTATTTGCCCTAAATGAGTGCTAGCCTATTTCCAGTACATGCCCTATAAAGGATGACCTTGGTATGTCTTCATTTGAACCATTCTTAGCTTCCCAGATCTGTCAACAATATACAGCACCAGAGTAATAAAATGAATGCTAAAGTGTTAAGACTGAAAAACCTTGGGGCAAATTATTTTTGAGAATATATGGAGAAAATGGTCTAGACAAAGTGCTGCCTGATCTAACTATTCAGTGTGCTTGTAACCCGGACTGTTATGAACCAGTGAGTTGGAACCGACCCATTGCTGACCCTCTGGCCGGTTTTCAGAGGCATTTAATAGCATGGGAGGAGACTGCCCACCTGCCTTCTTCTGCAGAGCAGCTGGTGGATTAGAATTGCGTGCTCTAGCGATTGTAGTGCAGCTTCATGCCACTAGGCCACCAATGCTCCCTATATAATATATATATATCCCTTTGAAAGCTGAATTCTGCCTTGCAAAAGGGATTTAAGAACTTGGGGGGCCGGCCTCTTCCAAAGGGCTACTTGAAAAAGTACCTTCCTATCGTCTGTAAGACAAAAATTAAACCTCTAACCTCAGGTATTATCCTGTAAATTCATTCTCTTCTCTTTCTCGCAAAAATAAATAAATAAATACATAAAAAAGCAATTATTTCGTCTTGGATCTTAAGAGTCAGCACTGATGGAAAGAAACCTGGTATGTAGCTAAGAACTCTAGTTTCTAGGTCAAGATCATCCTATTGCTGACATTGAGTTAACCATTTCGGTACTATGGGACTCAAGTTTCTTTGTCTGCAAAAGATGTTTTAGGATAAAATCTTTGAGCCTCTTCCAATTCTAACGCTCTAATACCTAGGTAACGCAGGCCCAGCCACCGCGTGGTATGCCTGTCCCATTCGCCCTTGACGCATGCACCTTGAGCACCTCCGTCGCAACACCTCCCCACGAGGCCCATTGCTTCTCCTTCTTCTCCCTCCAGACAGCTCAGATCAGCTTTTAAATGGCCCTCAACGGCCTGCAGGGCCAGGCTCGGGTGGGCTGCGTCGGCGAGCTCCTTGCTGCTATCTTGGTCCCGCCTAGAGAATACTCACTGACTCGCAGCAGAGCCACATAGATGAGAAAGTTGCGTATGGAAGAGATCACATCTTCGCGCATCTTCCGTTTCATTTCCTCCGGGTCTAGCTTCGGCGCGAGGCCCTCGATCCGGAACATCGCAGTCCTATCTCTCTGCGACCAGGTGGGCTCCTTTGCTCTCTTCAAGAGGCCGCCTTGAGCCCGGAACTCGGTCCAATCCCACTTCCTGCTGCGACGGGAGGCCACGAGGGACAATCTTCATCCCGCCTGCGCGAGTCTGAAGAAGGGTGGCCTGAAGGGGGCGTCCGCAAACCTAGCAACGCAGAACTCGACTTGAGGCTGTGCGTTTAAGAATCTCACGAGGCGCTAAGTGCTGCAAAGTGGTTTTTACATCCCTGCAATGGCTGGTGCAAAGTAGGTATTATTATAGCTAACATTTATTGACTACTCAGCTCTCACACTTTATTATATCTCCATTCCACTCCAGGAGCTCGATATAATCTCTATTTTCCTAGATAAGAAAATTGAGGCACAGAAATCTTAAAATAACAGCAAGACGTGCTGTAATGTGCTTTAAAATACTTCTGGAAGGAAAAAAAGTGTTGAGGAAAGAGAAGAAACAATATTAAGAAAACATTGGAGAGTGCCTTAACAGGTGCTTAGTCCATTATTTCAGTTAGTCGCCTTATTTTTTGATGTTTGGAATCTTCCATGAAAATTAAAACTGAAGATGATGAAACCTGGCCAAGGTCAAACAAGTGGTAAAATGGTAGAACATACTTTTCTACCCCGTTAAGGCCGTTGGGACTTTACATAAAATGTTTTGAACATTTTTAATATTAAAGTTATATTCTTATCCTTAATGGGTTTAAATGATCCTTTGACATCAGTTAGGCCCAGTAATACAGCATATATAAAGCACGTTCAAATTTGCTCAACATTTTACAGATGATGAAAGAGTTCAGAAACCAGGTGCACAGCCCAGCCACTCGTCTAGTGAGTGGGAAAACCAGGGTTTTAAAGCCGATGGTAATAAAGGCAAGTTGAACTCTTTTTGCCGGCATCCTAATGCAATCACTGATAGAAGCATGCTTTGTTTTATTGTGCTTCGCTTTTTTTTTGGTCCTTTGCATATACTACATTTTTTTTAAATTGAGGATTTGTGACGATCTTGTATTGAGCAAGTCTGTTGGCACCATTTATCCACCATTGAATGTGCTCACTCATGTCTCTAAATCACATTTTGGTAATTCTCACAGTATTTCAAACTTTTTCTTAATAATTTTTCACATGTAATGGACTATAGTATAGTGCAAATATAATTTATGTATGCATAGTTACTTATGTATAAATGAAAAAATGTACATGACTCACTTTTTTATATTTGCCTTATTGTGATACTCTGGGATCAGACACACAGTATCTTCAGTGTGTGCCTATCTTTACCAGGTGGGGCTTGCATAGATGGGCATCTCTGCAGTCAAGAGATAGGGGCTTAATGCAACTAAGAGATTTTCCTATCACAGAATCATCAAAACAGAGTTGGTAGGCTGCTATCCCCAATTATGCATACCAAGTAGGGATATGTTAATCTTAGACGTGAACCAGATGACTGAATTGCTCACATAATTTAAAATCAGAGTGTTCCCTCTTGGCTGCTCACTGCATAGCAACAATAGATTTTGGAGAAATTAGAGCAATAATTTACTATGGGAGCAACTAATAACAATAAACATTTCCACACATCTTCCTGATTTATAGTATCTTTTAAAAGGGGGGGGAGATCCAAACAAAGCCTTACTAAAAATCATCAGTGCAAGAAAGGGAACTCATATACATATTCAGGCTTGGGTAATCTCTTGAATCTATAATTCATGACCTGGGATAGCAGAGGCAGCTCTGGAATGGGAAGGGCTGACTTCCAAGTAATTGTTATCAGCGAAGTGTCCTGAGTGTTTGGAAAGCCTACACTGGAAAGCAGTAGGGACTGTAGAAAGGGTCTAGACAGGAAGACTTGGGACGCAGCTTCTAGATCTGAGCCTGCTTATAGTGAGGGACCTAATAAGTAACAAGACTTTTTCCTTGCAACTCTCTTTTTTTTTAGTTGTAAAGAAAGGGGGTTTGATTAGATATTCTTGAAAGCCCCTTCCAGTTCTAATAGTCTGAGTTATCCTAGACAATCTGGTCTGGAGTGCATGGATTTCAGGATATTACTCAATGTTGTCAAATCATCAATTTTGTTCGGTGGTAAGAAGAACAGTAGCAATAAAGCATAATTCATCTACTGAATGGGGAGACAAAATGGATTGGAAAGGAATAATTTGTTCTTACCATGTGATACCAATAACTCAGACATTTAGTGCTAACTACTGAAGTTTAGATCAACAGTTTACATATGCAACTCTTTGTGTGTGTGTATATTTATATGTATATCTATATCTGAGATGCTTTATGGTAACTTGCCTGGATTCATAGGGAAACAAAGAGGGAAAAGGCAGCTTTGATAACCTAGTGGTAGAGAGCTGCACTGCCAACCAAAAGGAATGCAGTTTGAATTCACCAGCTACTTCTTCCACACAAACTGCTGCTGAAAACCTGCTGGAGGGTCAGCTATGAGTGGATTCTAATTCAATGTCACATACTAACAATAACAATAAAGAAGGGGGAAAGTTTGTCATGATTTTATATATTTTTTAATATATTATTTTTGTGTGTGTGCGTGTACCGTCAAATCAGATCTGACTGGTACAGGAGGAGATTGTCCCTCCTTCCCCGGCAGAGCATCTGGTGGGTTCGAACTGTGTGCCTCTGGGATTGTAGTTGCAGTTCCTTGCCACTAGGCCACCAGAGCTCCCATGATTTTATATTTTTCAATGAAGGAAACAAGTCCTTAGCATTCAGTTTTATTTACCCAATGCCATATTAAAGCAGTAAGTGATATGGGAGGAAATGGCTAGCTGTTAAAGGGCAACATATTCTCTTAACACTCTTCATAGATAGTCTAGTGCTGCCTTCCTGCAGGGAGGCAGAGAATAGTGGATAGAAATATGAAATAGTTTTGTGTTGAGGAAGTGAGTCTGCATATTCTAGGAGAGGAACTGTCTCTGTCTCATCAATGTTCTTTGTCTTTCTTTTCTTTTATGTACTCCCCTGCCCCATGTAGATGGTGTCATTGTCTAATCTGAGTTGGTCTGGGAGAAGCAAATTGAACAAAGATACTTCAAGAAGTCAGTCTTGGAGTGAGCTATTTCACATCTTGGACCCCTCGTTGGTTTACTCATTGACTCTATAGATAACAATATAGCTATCAAGGAGTTTGGGGTTAATCTAGGGCATCACTTATAGCCCTAAGGTGCTAAAATTCCGTGTTCATGTTTCCTGGTTATGTTTGGTTGTTCTTTTTCCCCCATGACTTTGAACTAAAAGTTGAAAGGTAAAGATTCACTGTGAGATGCCATGAAAGGAAAAATTGAAAGTATACTCACATAATTTAATATTGATATTTATATTGTTTAGCATGAATACAGAGGAAATAGGAATTGATATAATAATGTCTTGTTTTCTGTTTCAATCTCATGAAGAATTTAGGAGCCATTTTCTTTGTCTCAACTTCCCAGTCAGCACTGCACATAAGCTTTCAGTGTGTACAGCTTACTAATAAGAAAATTAAGTTGTAACTTCCATCATCAGGGAGGAATTTGTATTTGCAAGGTCGGAGATTAAATGAGTCATGGTTGGGGAGTAGATCCAATAAAATCATAGGACTCTTGTGGTTCCTAATTCACTGAGTTTAACAGTTCAACACAATAACCCTTTCATTTGACAGATGAGGAAGCAAGGCTTCAGATGAGGAAGCTGGTTCGAGGCAGAACTAGCTGGGACAAGTGTAGGTCTCTGAACTCTGCATTCAACAACTCTCCTATTGTTGTTGCTTTCAATTCTTTAACCAAAAATATCCTCCTTGTCAGTCCCTTTAGAAGAAAGGATTGGAAGAACTGAGTATTGTTCAACCCCGGTTTGGGGATGACAAGATAAGAGTGGCTCCTATTCACCAACAGGCTGAAAAGCAGCTCTTCTTAGCATGTTTCCACACAGTCACTGGTTGTCAGTCTGCGTTGTGTTATTATCCAGTGCCACACCTCTGCTTTGTCATTCCTTTAGGAGATAAATAGGTTCTATATAATGCCCCAAATAAAAGCAAGTATAGATTCCACAGAGGATCTCTGTTGGCACAGTGGGTAAGCAGTAAGCTGCTAACTGAAAAGTTAGTGATTCAAACTACCATGGGGGGAAAATATGAGAATCTGAGGTAAACAATACCTTAGGAAATACTAGCAAGCAATTCTAGTTTGTCTTTATAGAGTTGCTATGACTCAACCTCAACTCAATGTCAATTGAATCCACTCAGGACTCAAGATGAATGAAACTAGATCAAGATGAAGGAAGGACACTTTTACTCCAAGGAAGGGTTGCTGTGTGAGAATTATTATCCAGAATCTCCACCCAGAAGATGGGATCATTTACTAGCAGAAATTACTGTCCAGCAAGAGGCAGCTTCAGGCAGAGGTTTGTTTGGAACCTAAGTGGATGAGTAGAGTTTTGAGAACCCTCACCTCACTGGCATTTGCTTTCTGCAATACTCTGTTCTCTGTTCCTATTTTTAGGACTTTGCTGTTTGAATGACTCATGAGTGTATGATCCCTCTCCAATTGGACTTTAAGTGCCTCAAGTACAGAAACATGTCCTTGCTCATTCTTAATTCTTCTAACAATTGAGCATAGGTATTTATTTATACATGGCAGATATTCACGATACACCCTTTGAATGAATGACTCAACCTCATATCGTCTCATCATCTGCATTCATAAATTGATAGCTTTGTGTATTTAATAGAAAGGAAATTGTCCCTCAGATAAATTCATTCCTAATTCTACATACAATTTTTAGTGCTTTCTTATTCTGTCACTGTTTAAATACAACTTGTTTTTGTTTGGCTAAATAAAATAATTCAAATGCATCCTAGGTAAAGGAGCTCTGATGGTCTAGTGGTAAGAAGTTGTGCTGTCAGCCCAAAGGCAGGTGGTTTGAATTCTATCAGCTGCTCCAAGGGGAGACTCTATATAAGTTAAAGTCTCTGAAAATCTGTGAGACAGTCAGCAATGAAGCAGTTCCAACTTGACAGCATATGCCAACAATACTACCAGGTAAAGTTAAAGAATGAACTTAAAAATTGATTTACATTCATTTTAAAAAACTATTATTATTCGTTTGCTTACAAAGTTCATATACATTATTTCATACTATTCTTCATCCAGATTGTGTTTCATACTCATACAATTGTTCCCATTTTATATTTTATTTTTATATTTATTTATAGATAAATATATCTTATTTGTTAAATATATATATTTTATATTTTATTCCCATATTTTATAAAATTCATCACCATTGGACTATACCCACCATTACTCTGTCTTTTCAGGTCCCTGCTGGTTCTTCCCATTTCCTTTACCCCTTCCCTCTACACCAAATTGTGCGACCCTGTGATTTCCCTCCCACCCATCCTCACCGCTCTGCTCCCACCTCTTCCCTCTTGGATCCCCACACATGTTTTACTAGTTATCCTTCTACTTATAGAAGTAAAAAAAGTTCACTTTTTTAGCAGTATAAAATGGAAAATATATTATTATACTTTTAATAACTTGCTTTTCCTTTTTTTATAAAATTTTGTGATTTTAATGAAAGTTTACAGAAAAGTTAGATTTTCATTCATTCATTGTTCCACATTTTACCCACTCTCCTTCTCTTCCCCCTCCCCTAGTTCACTTTTTTAAAAATATTCATTCTTTCTTGCACAAGTCCCTCCCCCCAATAATTTGCTTTTTTCAAAGTATGTGATTATTCTTTTTTTTTTGTGCCCCCTCTATTGAGGTATACTATTATTATAAAATTTAGAAAAATACAGAATAAAAAAAATCTCGCATAATTTGACAAATACTACTTAAATCTTGATAACACTTTAAGATTATCCATCTATCCATCATCTATCTCTCTATCTCCCTGACTAGTTGGATTGACACAGTGACTGCAGCAGTGGGTTTAAGTGTGTCAAAGATAGTGAGTGAGGATGGCACAGGATAGGACAGGGTTCAGGTCTGTTGTCCATAGGGTGTCTGTGAGCTCTCCTTGACTGGACAGCACCTAACAACAACAACACACACACACACACACACACACACACACAGAGTTTATATCTTTACTTATACTCACATGCATATTGGTATATATATGTTTTAAATAAAAATTGATTATATGCAATATGTTTTTTTAACTTGTAGTTTTGATTTAAGCTACAGTCATCTTCTTTAGCTTTAAATAGTCTTCTCAACATCATTAGTAATGACTGATGTTGTTGTTGTTAGGTGCTGTTGAGCCGAGTACTATGCTTAGAGACCCTTTGAACAAGAAATCTGAACCTTGTTCTATTCTGTGCCATCCTCATCATCTCTGACGCATTTGAGCCCACTGCTGCAGTTATTGTGTCAATTCATCTTGTTGAGGGTCTTTCTCTCCTTCACTGATCCTCCACTTTTCCAAACCTAATATCTCTTTCCAAGGAATAGCCTTTCCTAACAACATGCCCAAAATATGTGAGATGAAGCTACACCATCCTTGCTTCCAAGGAGCACTCAGCTGAACCTTCTGTAAGACATATTTATTTATTCTTTTGGCAGTTCATAGGATATTCGGTATTCTTCTCCAACACCATAACTCAAAAGGTATTGATTCTTATTCTATCATCCTTATTCATTGTCCAGCTCTCAGATGCATAGCAAGTGATTGAAAAGACCAGTGGTATCCCATTATATATTGTTATTGTTGCTGTTATGTTCCATCTAGTCAGAACTGACTCATAGATGAGCCTTCTGAGGATTTTTAAAAGTCACAAGGGAGAAGATTGTCCATCTTTCTCCCATGAAGTCATTAGTGGACTTGAATAACCTGTCTTTGGGTTGGCAGCACCACTTCTTATCCACTAGGCCACCAGAGCTCCCTCTCATTATATGAATGTTGTTGTTGTTATTAAGTGCTATAGAGTCATAGACAACCCTATAGAGTCATAGTGACCCTATGAACAAAAGTCTTTAAGACAAACCTTTTATCTTTTCTCCAAGTATATAGAGTTCCCAAAGGCCCAAGGACCCAAAAGCCTTTTTATATATGAGGCCAAATCCAATCAGCTCACACCCTATTGTGAGCAACAATCACACCCTAGTCTTAACCCCAAACAGAAAACATACCTTTGCTAAATCCAGCCATTCTGCTCATCTTCCCAGTCTGGAAATAGAATGAACCACAATTTATTTAACGAAATTTTTATGCTTGGGCTTTTGTTTCTATTTTTCCTCTACACATATTTCAGGGAACATTCTTATAACATTATCTTTGTGTATGCATTTCCTGATCTTTATAATTCTTATTTTAATTTTGTACATTTCAATTTTTCCCATTGACCCTCTTTCTTTTTTATTTTGAAGAAAAAGGACATTTTTTTGTTAAGATATAGGCATTAGATTTTAGATATTTTAAAACTACAAGCAAAGAGATGAAAATTTTATTTTGTATGAAGGTCTTTGCCTTCATTGTCTTAGAAGTTTTTCTTTTTCAGATGGAAAAGGAAAACCTACTCAAAGACTTAGTTTGTGCTGACAAACATAAGTATTAGTATTAGAATACATACTCATTTCCAGCTCTCACCATATGTAGGCTTGGAGGTTAGTTTTACTCCCTCTCTTATATGCATAAATACATGTATATGATATACACACCTAGGTAAAATGTATTTCCTTTCCATAAAATACAGTGCCTGGGGTATAGTAAGTGATAGTCTACATTTATGAAAGGAAGAAAAGAGAGAAGGAAGGTGGAACTAAAGAAGGATCATTTCTTGATTCAGTGTTTAGAGGTCAACCTCCTACAGTGTTAGTCTTGTCTAATGCCCACATCCGAACTCCTTACTTAAAAAAAATTATTTCATTATTTTTTTGTGTGTACCATCAAATTGGATCTGACTGGTACAGGAGGAGATTGCCCCTCCTTCTCCAGCAAAGCATCTGGTGGACTCAAACTATGCACCTCTGGAATCACAGTGCAGCTTCTTGCCATTAGACCACCAGAGCTCCCTGCAAACTCCTAACTTCTCCAGGAAATGAAGGTCTAAGTCATTTCAGTAAGCATTCTGCATATCCTGCCTCTGACCTCATGATAATGTCAGTAGGACAGGCCTACCTAATCAAACCACATGAGTAGATACCACAAGTGTATTTTATCATATAGGGGGGAAAATTAACTTGGTTTTGTATAGACTGTCACTGGAGCATACTCATTTTGCCATTACATAATACTTTGAATTCATCTGGGGAGAATACGGCCAGCTATTAATATGTGAAACGTTATTCTAACCATTTTCTTCAGAGGGTCTTTTGAATCATCATCCAAACCTTTCCTCACCTCCAACATCCCTGCTTCTATTTGAGCATCAACTAGCCTCTGCATCACCTCCAGTGACAGGGAGTTTACCCCTTTCCTTGGCAATTCTGTGTTTGACTAGC
Organism: Elephantulus edwardii; assembly: GCF_000299155.1. Lineage (NCBI taxonomy): Eukaryota > Metazoa > Chordata > Mammalia > Macroscelidea > Macroscelididae > Elephantulus > Elephantulus edwardii. The sequence continues at coordinate 2,291,386 of NW_006399802.1, forward strand.
CAATGAAAAGTAGGTTCAAATTCTAGATCTACATAAAGTTGCTTTGAGACTCCTGTGCAAGATATCTAACTTTTTTAGGCTTTTCTCTGTCTGTCTATAAAAGGAGGGTGTGGTACCCATTCATACTATTGTTTTAAGAGCTAAATAAGATCATGGACGTAAAGCATCTGACTCTAAAAGTAGTAGCTATTGCTTTTAATAAAAAATAATTTTTCCCATTTTGTAATTGGGTTATCAGTCTTTTTCTTCTGGAGGCACAGAAGTATTCTATAAACTTTTTGTTATGAGACCGTTGTCTGAGTTGGTATTGCCAAATGTTTTGTCTCAGTTGTAGGTTTTCTTTTCACCCTGTTGGAAAAAAAGTTTTTGATGCATACAGGGATTTACTCTTTTGAAGGTCCCAGTCATCAATTTTATCCACTTCAGATTGGTATTTCTGGCTGTATTTATCAGCCTCTTTATACCATAGACTAGGCCTTCTAAGCATGGTCCCAGGTTGTCTCTGATGAACTTTATGGTTTTTGGCTTTACCTCAGGTCTCTGATCCACCTTGAGTTGATTTTTATGTATGGTGTGAGAAGTGGATCCTGTTTTAGTTTTCTGCAAATAACAGTCTAATTTTGCCAGCACTTTCCACAGAGGAAGACATTCAGATGGTCAACAGACATATGAAGAAATGCTCAAAATCATTGGCAACAAGAGACAAATAAAAACTGCTTGAGAGATCATCTCACCCCAGTAGAAGTGGCAAAGTTTAATGAGACAGCAAGTCTTGTTAAATGTTGGAGAGGATGTGGAGAGATAGGAACTCTCATGTACTGTTGGTGGGATTGTAAAATGGTACACACACTCTGGAAGGCAGTTTGACATTTCCTCAAAAAACTGGACATAGAAATTCCATAAAAAAGTAATTCTTAGGGTCCTGGAACAGCTCAAAGACCTGGATGACTGAATCATCTACAACAAAGCCACCAAGAATGACATTCAGTACCAAGTAGAAGACAATGTGTACGTCCTGCTGGAGGCCTTCACGTTCAACATCAAGGTGTCCAGCCCTACGAGGCACTCCCAAAGAGAGCCTGTGGATGAAGAGCTGTATCCAGAACACTACCGGAAATCCACTGACTACATCAAAGACAAGCAGGGTGGTGTTATCTGCACCAACGCAGGTTGTTGATGAGTTTACCTCCAATTCTAATGCCACACTTCTCCTCATAGAGCCCAGCCTCCCAGAATCTGTTCTGCATATAGATTGAAAAGGTATGGAGATAGGACACATCCTTGACACACACCCTTTCCAATTTTGAACCATGCACTGTTTCCTTGCTCTGTTCTGACGACTGCCTCTTGGTCCAAGAAAAGCTTTTGCATTAGCACAATCAAGTGTTCTATGATTCCCATTCTTCTCAGAGTCAGCCACAGTTTGTTGTGACCCACACAGTCAAATCCTTTGCATAGTCAATGAAACACAGATAGACAGTCCTCTGGTACTCTCGGATTTCAGCCAAGATCCATCTGACATAATAATATCCCAGTGCCATGGCTTCTTCTAAATCCAGCCTGTACTTCAGGAGGTTCTCTGATGATGTGCGGATCCAGTTGTTTTTGGATAATCTTCAGCAGAACCTTGCTTACATGTGATATCAATGATACTATTTGATAATTTCCACACTCTTGTCAGATCACCTTTCTTTGGAATGGGATCTCTTCCAGTCAGTTTGGCCAGGTGGTTGTCCTCCAATTTCTTGGCACAACTTGGTGAGCACATCCAGGGCAGCATTTGTTTGTTGAAATATGTCAATCAGTATACCATCAATTCTTGGGGCCTTGTTTTTTGCCAATTCTTTCAGAGCAGCTTGAACTTCTCATCACCACAGGCTCTTGCTTATATGTTATTTCATGAAATTTTTATTTCCACCAATTCCTTTTGGTACAATGACCCTGTATACTCTTTCCATCTTCTATGAATGCTTCCTGGATCATGTAATATTCTGCCCAAAGCATCCTTAAGTATTGCAACTTGAAGTTTGAATTTGTTCTTTAGTTCCTTCAGCTTAAGAAATGCTGAGTGAGTTCGGCCCTTTTGAGTTTCTGATCCAAGTTCCTTGCACATTTCATTGTAATACTTTGTCTTCCTGCTTGCTGAAACTGAGGAGGACCTGAAGCGCTTACTGTAGAAGGTCAAGGATTGCAGCCTTCAATATGAAGCTTAGCATCAAGAAAACAAAGATTCTCACCAATGGGCCAACTGGCAGCATCATGATAGATGGTGAAGAGATTGAGATTGTTGACAGCTTCAGTTTGCTTGGCTATACAATCAACACTCTTGGTACCAGCAGACAAATTAAAAGACGAATTGCATCAGGAAAGTCTGCTTTCAGAGACCTCTCCAAAGTACTGAAGAGCAAAGATGTCAATCTGGAGACTAAGGTGTGCCTGATACAGGCCATGATCTTTGCAATTACTTGCTGTGCATCAGAGAGCTGGACTGTGACCAGGGATGATAGAAGGAGAGTTGATGCCTTTGAGCTGTGGTGCTGGAGAAGAGTATTGAATATACCATGGACTGCTAGGAGAACAAACAAGTTTGTCCTGGAGAAGGTGAAGCCAGGCTGGTCCTTGGATTCTGAAGCTCTGTCTGACATTGTGGACATGTGGCAAGGTGGGATCAGTCCTTGGGGAGGGACATCATGCTTGGGTGGCTGGAGGGACAGCCCAGGAGAGGAAGACCCTCAATGAGAAGGATTGATTCAGTCACTGAGGTAATGGCAATAGGCCTGTTGGAGACAATAAAATTGGTTAGGGATAGAGGAGAGTTTAGGGCTGTTGTTCATAGGGTTGTTATGAGTCGCAGGCTACTCGATGGCACATAACAACAACAACAACATCAAAGGCAGCAACCTGGATTTTTCTGACCCATACCAAATTGGCCAGATAAAGGAGATCTTCTGTCCCAAGAAGGACAATGGCAAGACCAATGGAGTTGACATCAAGCTGAGGGTCCACAAGTACTGCTGACCAGAAAACACACACAGGTCCATTCCAGCGAGTTGCCAGGCAGACATCAGGCTGCTTTACTGGAGTGATGAGGAGGCCGTGGTAGACTTCAAGGATGTGCAGGGCTGCTGCTTCACGGAGTATGGAGTATGGGGAGGACTATCCTGAGTGGATCCAGGAGTACTCTGCAAAGGGCTCAAAGTGCTTCTACTTCCTCAAGGCCTAAAATGTGAAACCCAGTAGCTTTGAACAGCCTTTGCACCATGCCAGGAATCCCAGAAATAAAGGTAAAGGGAAGGGAGAAGGGAAAGGTCCACCACCAAAGCCTCCAGCACCGAGTGAGCCAGATGTGGAAGGCCAGCTGTCAAGCTTCGTATTCTGGATGTGCTTGCTGGCTGTGGGGGGCTGTCAGAGGATTTCACCAAACAGGTGTCTTTGAGACATTGTGGGTCCTTGAAATGCGGGAGCCCGCAGCTCACGCGTTCCGGCTGAACAACCCCAAGACCACAGTGTTCAATGAGGACTGCAACATCCTGCTGAAGCAGGTCATGGCGGGGAGCAGACCAACTCCCATAGCCAGAGGCTGCCCCGGAAGGGAGACGAGGAGCTGCTGCGCCACGGGACACGATGCCGACGGTTTAGTGGCATGAACAGCTTCAACTTTTGTCCCTGCTCGAAGTTCAAGAACTCCTTGGTGGTCTCCTTCCTCAGCTACTGTGACCACCTCCGACCCTGCTTCTTCCTCCTGGAGAACGTCTAGAACTTTGACTCCAAGCCCTCTGTGGTCCTGAAGCTGACCCTCCGGTGCCTGGTCTGCATGGGCCATCAGTGCATGCTCGGCGAGCAGTAGGCTGGCCAGTAGAGCGTGCCACAGCCGCAGAGGCGGGCCATCATCATGGGGAAGAGAAGTCATCCCCTCTTCCCAGAGCCACTGCACGTGTTTGCACCCCGAGTCTGCACGCTGAGCCTCGTAGTGAATGACAAGAAGTTTCCCAGCAACATAACGAGGTGCGGGACACGTTGTCTGACCTCCCCGAGATGCGGAATAGGCGCCTCGGCCGCTGGAGATTTCTTACAAGGAGCCTCTGTCCTGATTCCAGGGGCAGCTCTGGAGTGCCTGTCAGCAGTCCATGCTCCAAGACCACATCTGCAAAGACCTGAGCGCAATGGTGGCTGCTGGCATGCGGCACATCTCGCTGGACCCAGGCTCCAACTGGCGTCACGTGCCCAGCATCTAGACGCAGCTCTCCGAAGGCAACAAGGCCAAGGAGCTGGCTGCCCCCACCACAACCACCGGAAGCAGGAAGCAGGGCACAGGAAGCAGCCCCACTGGCGCCCCTCCGCGGCTCCGCAGTTCAACACCCTCTTACAATGGTACCTGCTCCACACCAGGAACAATCACAGCAGCTGGGCTGGTCTCTACGGACAGCTGGAGTGAGACGGCTTCTTCTGCACGACCGACCATCGTTAACCCTGAGCCCACGGGCAAGCAGGGCCGGATGCTCCACCGGGAGCAGCACCGCTTAATGCGCGGGAGTGCGCTCGCTCCCAGGGCTTCACCAACTCCTACCTGCTCTAGGCAACATCCTAGACAAGCACCGAGAGATCAGTGGTGCAGTGCCACCACCCCTGGCCAACCTCTGTGTGTTGGCCAAGGCTTTCAACTGAAGGAGGAGAGAGCTACCAAGGACTAGTTCTGCCCTCCACCACTCTCTTTCCAGCCCTGGGAATTCCCAGCACTGATGTGTGTTTACCATGCTGAAATCTGTTGGTTCAGATGTGCCTTACACGGTGTTAAAGGCCTTGACTGACGTGGAGCTGTCCTGTGCAGCTTGCTTCTCAGTACTTTCGTAGTGATCAAACTGTGCAGTATTTTGTCCATTCTGGATTTTAAAGGTTTTTCGATTATGCATTATGTCCAGTCTTCTTCCGTATGAGTAGGAAGGAAGACTTTATGTAGTTTTTATATGTTGTAATATTTCTTCAAATAAAGTGCTCCTTTAAACGGAAAAAAAAGTCTTAAAAGAATAATTTTCTTTCACTGTCCTCAAGTCTTCAGCTCAAGGCATCTAGCTCCACTTTTACCCTCAAATTTTCTCTTTTCAGGGGAGTCCTTATAAACAATCAAAACCCCTTGTGGACCTTGATCCTTCCGCAACATTTTATACTGGTCACATGCCCCTTTCAGGAAGGCTTTCTTCTCTTAGTTGAAGGAATACTACATTTTTTTTTCTAGCTTTTCTCTTACTTCTTTAGAGCCTCCACAGCCCCCTCCTATCCTTTAAATTGGGTCATCTTTTATTTTTTTTAATAAATATTTCTTTTGTTCTGGTTTGCTTACATTGTTTTTCACACTAGATCTTTCCCATTTCCTTTACCCACCCGTTGGGGTCATCTTTTAAATGGAAGTACTCTTTAAGGGTCTGTCTTGAGGCATCTTATCTTCTCTACTCATGGACAATCTAATCTGGCCTCATTCATCATACTTGTCTAATGAACCAAACCATATGTCTCTAGCTTCTACTTATGTCTATCAAAAACTATAACTAAACTATATGTCTAATCACCGTCTTTGACTAATTAATCTCTAAATTATGTTAATCTTACCTCCTTAATATCTCTAAAAGGGACTTCTGGTGGCCTAGTGGTAAGAAGTTATCCTGCAATCCCAGAGACACCTGGTTCGGATCCACCAGGTGCTGCATAGGAAAAAGATGGGTAATCTCCTCCCATGGGAAAACCTACTAGATAAAGGGTCAACTATGGGTCAGAACCCAAACAACAATAAATATAAAAGACATCAGATCCTTTCTGTCTCTCCTACTATGTCTTAAGCTGAGCCCATCCTCCTCCTATCTCACCTCTCTTGGTGCATTTTTTAAATTCTGCAGTCTGAGTAATCTTTCCAAAATACAATTTTTATTATGCCAGTTTCTTATTTATGATCCTTTAATGATTTTTTCATTGCCCTCAGGAAAGAGGTACAAACTCCTCGGCTTAATTTAGATCTTTCATTGATCTAGTCCCCATCTTCCTTACTGACTGCATCACTTTTCATTCCATTCCCTCAACCTGGTACCTCTTGTTCCCTTTTCCTCGACCTGACTCCTGGATCCCAACCTCCCGCCTCCATCTCTACATACCAAGCTACTGGCCATTCCCTGAACTCACCACACTTTTAGCTCTAGGTTTTTTATGTACCTTGGCTTCTGATTAAAATTCCTTTCTGCACCTTGTCATTTGACTAACTCCTAATACCATACAGTAAATAGCTTATGCCATCTCTTTGAAATGGTCTTCATTATTTAGTTAATAGATAGTTCCTTAGTGGCACCTATGGTTTGGTATCAGCTACCAGCCAAAAGATGCACAATTTGAAGCCATCCAATAGTGTCACAGGCGAAAGGCCTATTATCTGCTTTCAGAAGATTACAGCCGAGAAAACCCTGTTGTTTTCTTGCAGATAGGAAGCAGGAGTGGCATCCACTTCTGAAATAGCTTGCCTCCAGAAACCCTATGAACTTGGAGAAATGATGAAAGTTATACAAGTGTTCAGGCCTTTCATTCATGGGGGGGGTGTCACTATGAGTTGTCTATGACTCGACAGCACTTAACAATAACTACAACAACAACCTCATAGAGAGAGCTCAGTTGGTGTGGACAGAAAGCGATGCTACCAAGCCAAAGGTGGGTGATTTTAATCTGTGACCTTCAGGCCTGGTTTTAATTGTTTTTGGTCAAACATTCTTCTAAGTGGTATAGCACTGGTCTGTCCATTTAGTGTACAGAGGTAACTCATGGTTGCTGTGATGCTACACTGTGACACTAATGTGTCAAATGCAATAATGGTTACCCATGGTGGACAGTGTTTGGTGGAGCTCCCCGATTAAAACAAGCTTGGAAGCAGGAGTGGCATCCACTTCTGAAATAGCTTGCCTCCAGAAACCCTATGAACTTGGAGAAATGATGAAAGTTATACAAGTGTTCAGGCCTTTCATTCATAGGGTCGCTATGAGTCATTTACGACTTGATGGCATTTAACAACAACGGTCACTATGAGCTAGAATCAACTTGCAGACAGTGAGTTTGCTTTAATTCAGTTAATGGTAATATACCAACATGGGTTCCTTATTTGTAACACATGAAACACAATAAAATAAGATGTTAACAATAGAGAAGATTCAATGAGAAGTATATGGGGACTCCAGTCCTGCCTTAGGAGCTCTGGTGGCACAGAACATAAGGCTGCAAACATGAAAGTCAGAAGTTGAAATCTACCTACTGCTCCATAGGAGAAAGATGGACAGTCTCCTTCCATAAAGATTCATGGCCTTAGAAATCTGGTGGAGGGCACTCTGAATGTAAAAAGACTAGGTGGTAGAGGATTTGGTTGTCTATCTTTGCAACATTTTTTCTAATTCTTAAAAACTACTCTAAAGTGTGTACATCTTAAAAAGTCTTCACTTACGCTTCTACAATGGCTTACCTGCTGCATCTGTGTATTTCTAAGATCGGTATCTACTTCTGTCAAAGCACACAGCATAAATTCTCAATGGGATACCATCTCATCCCAGTAGCAATGGCAAAGTTTAACAGCACACAAGCAATAAATGTTTAGGAACTCTTATACACTGTTTGTGGGATTGCAAAATGCTACAACCACTCTGGAAGGCAATTTAACATTTCCTTGGAAAGATGAACATAGAAATTCTGTATGACTTAGCTATTTCACTGCTTGGAATATACCCAGAGAGAATGAGAACTGAGGCACAAATGGAGACTTGTACACCAGTGTTTACAGCAGCATTATTCACCATCTCAAGAACATGGAAAGAGTCCAACCACAATAGAATGGATTGAAAAACTATGGTACATTCACACAATGGAATAGCATGCACTACACAGGAGCAATGATTTTATAAATCACTACTTAACTCGGAAGGGATGGAGAGCATTATGCTGAGTGAACTAACTCAGTACCATAAGGACAAATACTGTATAAAACCATTATTGTAGGATGAGTATTAAGATCCAAGGAGGGGGAGGGTAGCAGAGGAGTGAGGATGGGCAGGGGCCGGAGGGTGGTTAACCATAGGGTTGCACAATTTGATAGGGTGTGTGTGAAGGAAATGGGAAAGATCCAGTGTGAAAAAGAATATATAAGAACTTTTAAAATAAATCTTTTTTTTTAAAGCACCTGGCATATATCTTGCCATTAACTATGTGTCTCCACAATGAAAAAAGAAGTCAGGGTCAAGTATTAATCATTTTTGTGTCCTTGATGCTAGCATTAAAACAAAAACTTATTGTCAAATCACAGCAATCTCGTCAAACAGAACTACCTCCATAGGGCTCCCAAGGGTAGAATCTTTACAGAAATAAGCTGCCACACAGTTCTCCCACAGAGCAGCTGAGAGGCTTGAACTGTCAACCTTTCAGTTAGCAGCCAAGTGGTTAACTACTGTACCATCAGGGTCACCTAATGCTAGCAGAATTCCTCAAGAGTAGTAGATGCTTAATAAGAAATCTGCTAAGTTAATAATTGTCATTGATTTTTAAAGGTAATACTAAGCCTGTTGTCAGAGCATAACCTGAAATTACAGGTCTGAGGGCTTAAAACCCCTTCAAAGTCTTATACATTTCTTGTAGGCTCTGCTTACTTCTCAGCATGACAGAATGAGTAGGCACACATGCTGAATGTGTCCATGCTCACTGTATGCATCATTCCATGCTGGTTATGTTTTTTAAGAGGGCCATGTGCCATTGTTCCTCTGTAGGTAAAGAGCTTCAAGCTAGTTCACTCCAGGTGAGCCTTGCAGGCAGCTGGCACCTCTTAGAAGGGTGTGGACTCTCTGTCAAGTGCATGAGAGCCAGCTGGGGCAGAGAGAGCAAAAGAACCGGTTCAAAGAAGAATGACAGCACAGGGAGATGAATGTCCTGTCCAACAATTCTGGTCCCAGCTCTTTTATTAATGAGCTGTTTGACCTTGGCCAAGTGTCTTCCTCTTCATGGGCTCCAGTATCCATATTTGTAAAACGAAGCCTTGGATTATCTGGGCTTTAACATCCCTTCTAGGATTAATGCCACACGGTCAGCTGGATGCCTGTGGACACCAGAAGCAGGAAGCAGGTAAGTGTGCCTAAGGATCATGTGGCAGTTTAGCCATCAGCTCCAGGTCAGCAGCAGGTTTTGCACAGAGATTGGTGTAAGTCACTCTGGAAGTAGAACCTCTGGGGCACAATAACTCATTGTTGTGTTTTAGGATTTAACTTAGATCTATCAGAAGGCAGCAATTCAAGGGCTGGGGTGGAGAAGGGAAGGTGGTAATCTTTACTTAATTATAACATGACCAGATTTAGGAACATCTTTAATGTTTGTTAGCCAATAGTTTGTATTATTTACTTTGTGCTGAATTTACCCAAAATTTAATTGTTGGATTTGATGCAATAAATAACATCAGGAACTTGGTCAGGGGAGATCTGGCAGCAATGCACTGCTTTTTATGGGACTTTTAAGTGGATGCACTGAGATTATTTGGAGTTTTATATGAGGCTGAACTATCAAATCATAGAAATGGAGAATTGCCTTAACCAGAAGTGGGGGAAAATCTAGAATTACCTTAACTGGTGGTGGTGGCGGGGGAATCTAGAATTTATTTTTAAATTTACTTGTCTAAATTAGTTGGCACTGGTTTTAATAATTGTACTAAATATTTCTTGGAAAATGCAAAGAAGAGTGTCTATTTTTATATTTGAATAGGCAATCATTTCTAGTTAAAATGATCTAGAACCTGGTAGAAAACTTAGAGTTAGCAGAGGAGAAAATAACGTAGGCTTTTGAAAAAGACTATAAAGATTCTTTTTGTTTCTGTTTCTCTGTAATACAAAATTTCTGATAGCTGGGTAGAAACTCCCACTTTTGTCCCTGAGAGAACTCGAGCCCCGTGGGAATATGTCTTCAGGAACACGGGGTCCTGGCGCAGCGTTACTCCCTTCAGATCTGGTGGGTGTCTCCTCAGTGTGGACCAAGAGTTTCTGTTCCTTCGGAGGAGCAGACTATAGAGTGGTTCATTTCGGTTCAGAAATGGTATATCCTCTCTATTTCATAAAAGTTTTGGATTTGAGTGTTAGTAGACAAGACCCCAGCTTAATGGCAGTGTGGAGATGGGTCCTTCTTGGCCCTTGATATTGAGGGGGTTCAGGAGCAAAGAAAAGACTATCCTGGGAGATACAGGGAAATGGACGAAGCTTTATTCTCTCAGGAAGAGGAGCGAAAATACAAAAATAATAATTGTTAATATTATTAAGCATGGTTCTAACTCATTTAATGACATTCTTCTCACAGCAACCCCCTAAGGCAGTTTCCTTATTAATGTTTTATAGAAAGAAAACTCAGATGTAGAGAAGTTAGGCAATTCACTTAAAGAACTTACATGGTAATATGTAGAGCCAGATACAAACCTGGGCAGTTTGTCTGCAGAATCTTTGCTGTTCATTCCCATTCACTGGTGCTTGCACAGTATATACTTTTTTGTTTTTAAAAAATTTATTTGGATGCAGTAATTTGTACACACTGTGTTTCATTCATGCACATTGTGTTTTATGCAGTCTTTCATTTATATTGTGCTTCATACAATCATTCATATACATTGTATTTTATATTGTTAATTACTATTGATCTGTGCCTATGATTACCGTGTCTTTTCAAGTCTCCATTGAATCTTTCCTATTCCTTCACTCTTCATCTGCCCACTAAACTTGGCTGTTCTACTGCTTCTGCTTTTTCTGCACTGTTTTATAGTACATATAATGCTCCTCTGTATCTCCAACATTCAGCTCTGAAATAGTTAACAAAGAACTTTACTAAGAGTTTGTGCACTGAATGGAAGTCTGTCTAAGGGTCCAAAAGACTCAGCCTGTGCTTAAACCTGGTGCCTGGAATCTCCTGGTACCTGGAGTCTGCAGGAGGCTGTGATTGACTCAGCACAGCACTTGGGAGAAGAGAATTGCTAGCTAGTCCCTGAGGGCTGGCCACAGTAGCTCTGTGATAAGGCATAATGGACAAGAATCCCCCTCACTGCACTGAAACAGAAAGAAAATGCAAAAATGCAAATCTCAGGAAGTCTTACCCAAGGGAGGAGAGGAAACAGTGTCTACTTTATAACATAGGGCTCACTCTATACCACTCCCTGGGCTGGGCGCTGGCCACTTTGAGTATAAGGTTAGATCATGCATATTCTATACCCTTAATGAGCCCCATGCTAGAAGTGAGAAATGCTGCTAACTGATAACCAGAAGCCACAGAGTTGGCTCCAGTTCACGGCAGTCACTGTATGTCAGAGTAAACGGTGTTATGTAGCTTTTCAACGGCTGATTTGTCAGTAGATCACCAAGCCTTTCTTCTGAAGTGTGGACTCAAACTTGCTAACTTTCGCCTAATAGTTGAGCACACTAACACTATCCAGGGACTCCTGCCTATCTGATAGAAAAGAAAAAAAAAGGAAATGAATTCATTGCTATTGAGTTGACAACGCATAGCAACCTTATAGGACGAGCTAGACCCGCCCTGTAGAGTTTCCAGTGCCATAATCTTTAGGGAAGCTGACTGCCTCGTCTTTCTCCCACAGAGAATCTGATGGGTTCAGATTGCTATCTTTTTGGTTAGCAGCCAAGCACTCAACTACTACTTCATCAAGACTCTGGAAATGACTGTAGCATCTTTGATCTTGTTTGTAGAGGTAGGAAAGACTACTTCTATGATAGTTTGAGCTGACCTCAAGAGAGGTATAACCTTCAAACTCCTGAATGAGCATTTTAGAGCATGGATCCAGGGCTAAGAAGGAGGCAAGTGTGGGTAGACAGAGCCCTAGAAAGGATTCTACAAAAAAGGTAACTAAAAAAATAGTTGGGTAAGAGAAAGGGGAGCTCTGGTGGCCTAGTAGCAAGAAGCTGTGCTGCAATCCCAAAGGCTTGCAGTTTGACGCCATCAGCCGCTCCATGGGAGAAGGAGAGACAGTCTCCTCCTGTGCAGTTAACTGCCTCTGAAAACCAGCAGGAGGGTCAGTGATGGGTCAGTTCTGACTCTATGGTACACAACAACAACAGGAGAAAGGGGAATGAAAGGAAGTTAAATTAATAAAATATTCAGCACATGAACTTATGGTTCTCGAGTCAGAACTGTCACATAGCTGATCCTCCAGCCGGTTTTCAGAGACTGAAAGTTGAAGGGGAGGAGATTGATTGCTCATTTTTCTCCCAGAGAGCACCTGGGGGATTTGAACTGATCACCTTTGGGTTGGTAGCACAATTTGCCTCCCTTTATGAGAGAGGCCACCAGAGCTCTCTCATAAATCCTAAAGCCTATTTTATCCAGGCAGACAGAACTTGTTGTGGTGTGCCTTTGAGTCAGACTCAACTCGTAGCTGACCCTCCAGGGAGTTTTCAGAGGCAGTAAATCACCCAGAAGCAGACTGCCCATCCATCTCCCATGGAGCAGCTGGTAGATTTAAACCACATGCCTTTGGGATTGCAGTGCAGTTTCTTACCACTAGGCCACCAGATTATTTAGAGTACCTGTTTACCAAAAGTATCCTAGTTTGAATTATTCATTTTATGGTCATCCTACCTATGGACAGAAAACATCTGTAGTTTTCTGATGAAAGTAGGTTTTGTTTTTTAAGACCAAAGAGATGTTGGAGTGTATGCATATTTTGCTAGAATACCTTTTCCTCTGTCATGTGTCTGAATAATAACAGAATCCCTCTTACCTTGGCTGGAAAGATAATAAAACTAAGATTTACTTAAAAATGAATAGAAACAGAACAGAAATTGGAGAAATCCTTTAAAATAGAAAAAATAGATACAGAGAGCAGATTCACTAAGTTCTTGCAAAGGATTAATTTGACTGGCTCAGTTTAAACAGTTACAGTTCTTAGATCTTTCTGCTCTCTTCCATCCGGAATTCTGGGACACAGTTCTGAACACAGACCAGAGTGGGTGCCCTTACAGAGCCAAGCTTCTCAAAGCAACTTTCTAGAGGAAACATTTTTATTCCATTTTATTTGTGTAGTGATTTTTAGTTGTTTTGAATTGAGAGGAGAGAAACAGTAACTCCTGGGAAGTTACCATGTGAGGAAAGAATCCTTCTCCCTTTCCCACCAATCAAGAGAGAACACTTTAAAGAATAGCTGTTCTGAGAAGCTTGCGATTTCAGTAATACACCAGTCGTGGCCTTTGTGAAACAATTTAAAAGAGAGCCAGATAAACTTGTGGGCAGTGATACCATCTACAGGCTCTGTAGTCAAGACAGGGTAGCTGGCTCTCCTGCTTCATTCCATTTTAAAACTCTTACGTGGTTGAGGCCACCTGAATGGGCAGGGAATTTCTTCCCCACAGTCCCCTGCTCAGCTTCAATTTCTCCTGATAAATGGTTTCAATCTTCACCTAAAACCATTTCCAAACCTTGAAATAAATTTTAAATTGATCAAGTAACATTCTGAATTTTAAGAAACACAACATGACTCACTCATAAAGATTGTAGAATGCCTGCAAACCCTTCACAATGTGAAGCTCTGAGAGAGAGGAACCAGTTCTCAAGATCATTTTCTTTTGCAAATCCTGTCTGGGAACTGACATCAGAAACAGTGTGTCAATCCTAAAAGCAATCAAGTTTATAACTTTATAAATGATAGAATGCTAACTGAGGGTATTTAAATCTTTTTAAAAATAATATCAAAAAAGATATCAAGGGCACACTCTGTGCCCGGCTGTCCATGGAGAGCTCTGAAGCATTGTCCTGTTGAATTCTCCCAGTAACAAGTAATACTATGTGTGCATATATGAGGAATGTGATTATTTTTAAAGCCTGACCTCTCTTATGAATTCCTGTCCAGACATTGAACTGTCTACATCATTGTTTGGACATTCAATAGGCATCTCAAGTTCTGTATGCCCCAAACTCGACTCCTAATATTTCCCTTCCCACTCCCCTATTCCCAATAAAATTGCAAGCCTTGCAGCCTTCCTCATTCCACATAATGGCAACTCTGACGTTCGAGATACGCGGGACAAATCCTTTGAGTCATCTCTGACTCCTATCTCTCAGCCCACATTCAATCTGGTCAGCAAATCTTTTCCCTGTACCTTCAAACTAGATCTGGATTCTCATCACTTCTCACACTTTCCCTGAAACTATTGTGGTTCAAGACATCGTTTTCAAGGGGAGCTCTGGTGGCCTAGTGGCAAGAAACTGCACTGCAATCCCAGAGGAACACGGTTCGAATCCACCAGACGCTCTGCCGGAGAAGGAGGCACAATATCCTCCTGTACCAGTCAGATCTGATTTGACGGTACATGCACACAAAATAATAATAAAAATAAAAAAAGAAGACATTGTTTTCTCTTACCTGGATGACTGCAGTAATGTCTAGCCTTTGTTCCCTTGAAGTCTATTCTCAACAGGTAGTGGAATTACTCCTGTTATAATACAGACGGGTTCACTCCAGTGGTTTCCCTGGGTCAGTGGTACAAAGCTGAGACAGACCCATTTCTCCTTGGGCCTAATCTGCTTCTGTCATTCTCCTTCACTAACTCTAGCAATTCTGACTTCCTTCTTTTCCTCCCCAAAGTCAAGCCACTTCTCCCCAGAGTCTTCACCCTTACTTTTTTTCTCTCCCTAAAATGCTTTCCCCACCACCATCTCCACACGGTTAGTATCTGCTTCTCCTTCATTCTTCCCCCTTTCTTTTACACAAATATAAGTATACTGTTTTGTTAAGTATACTGATAATATTATCCCATATCTTGTCCATTTTGTCATGTATTAATCAACGTTGACAAAGGGTGACAAAAGAATCAATGCCTTTGAGTAATAGTGTTGGAAAAGAATGCTGAATATCCCATGGACTGCCAAGAAGACAAACAAATACGTCTTGGAGAAGGGACAGTCAAGGTGTTCCTTAGAAGGAAGTATGGTGAAAACGTCATCTGATATTCTTTGGGTATATTATTAGAAGAGGCCAGTCTTTGGAAAAGGATATCATGCTTGGAAAGCTGGAGGGTCAGTGAAAGAAAGGAAGACCCTCAGTGAGATGGATTGACATTGATTGATACAGTTTCTAAAGTCACTGGAGTATTTATTCCAAGGATGATGTGGGTGGCACAGGATAGGGCAGAGTTCAGGTTCCTAGGGTTGCTATGAGCTGTTGTTGATGTGATGGCACACAACAACAACAACAACAACAATAACAACAACAATCTACCTGAAAGACTATCTCATATCAGTACATATAATTATACAAATAATTATTCTTTTTAAAAAGAAAGCTATATTATATTCTTTTTCCATATGAAAATGCATTTAACCAGTATGCTATTGACAGACATTTGTTTCCAATTCCAGTTTCTTAAACAATGCTGTAGTTATTATCTTTGTGCAAAATCATTTTACCTGTGTAAAACAAAATTTTTTTATGGAATAATTTCCTAACAGTGGAAGTGCTAGTAATTTTGATAGATGTTATCAAATTTCCCTCCTTGGTTTTTATACTAATCTTAGTTCTAATCAGCAATGTGAGAGAAGATGGAAAATCTCAACCTGAAATTTTCAGATACTGAAATCTTATCCAATCTTTTGTGCGTATGTGGTGTGTTTTAATCTGGAAAGAAACCATGTGGAATCACCAGATTCTCAAAAGGCTCTAAATCTTCCAAAAGCGAGCAATTACTTCTTCTAGGTAGCCTCATTCTTGAAGATGAAGATCTAAATCTAAGGGAAGGATTTATTCTAGTTATAAAATGATTCTTAAAGTCTTTTTC
The DNA here is from genome assembly GCF_000299155.1 of Elephantulus edwardii. Taxonomy (NCBI): domain Eukaryota; kingdom Metazoa; phylum Chordata; class Mammalia; order Macroscelidea; family Macroscelididae; genus Elephantulus; species Elephantulus edwardii. The sequence goes on from NW_006399802.1 coordinate 2,307,198, forward strand.
ATTTTGCCAAAGGAATCATTGAAAGTCTTGTGCAACATAATGAAATTAACTAAATTAAGCATATATACTTATTTTAGTGGACCTGTGACTCAAATGTATTAGTTCTAAGACGATGCAAAGCAAAGCCCACTGCCATAAACTCTATATATAACAAAAAATACTTGAACTTTCAGCTGATAGTTCTTTTATTTAAAATAACGAGGTCTGTATGCAGTATTAGGACTGATTTGTGCAAGGTGTTATTGCAAGGAACCTTTTGACATAGTTTAGTGGGCAGAGTTGAATTTGATGGCACACAGTGGGCCTCAGTATCTGTCTCTGTAAGTATTTCTCCTTTCCCCCATCATCCTAGAATTTACAGCACTTCATAGAGCTGGTTATCATGAGGTTGCACCCAAATGATTCTCTTGGCCAAGGAGAGATGCCAGTGGTGTTTCCAGATAATTAACCTGGATATGGGCTCTTGTGTCTCTGAGACCCCAGCACTATCATTCTGTCTTCTGGTTAGGTCCCAACATTACAAAATATGCTTCTGTCCCTGTCTTCTTCATCATTTCCTCAACCATCTGTAGGCCTAGAAACCCTGACCTATATCCCAATAGTATGTGGATAAACCAGAAAGCCATAATTAATTGTGATGTAGATGTTAATTATTGTTACTCCCAGTTCTGGTCTGCGTTCCTGTCTGGAACAGAACACCTGCTTGCACAATGGCTCTCTGTAGGAGTTCTGAACGCCCACAAACCTGTGAAGGGTGTGTGTCCTCCTTTGAAGCATGTTAGGTACTTCAAAGTGTCAAGAACTTGAGTACACACCAGAAAAGTGTCTTGTTTATTAGTAAGCAGAACATGATTACTGATTTCAGATATTAGAAGAGCTGCAATGGGACGTGCATTTGTTCTTCATGGTCCCAGAGAGCAGAGCACAAACAGGAGGGAGGAAGAGGTTAGTCCTAGAGTAAGAATCTTAACAGTTAGGGTGGTTCAGTTATGACACAAATTGCTTGAAAAAGTAGAAACTTCTTCCTAGTCCTGAAAAGATTCAAGTGAAGGCTAATGATTTTTAATCTTCAAATGACTGATTGCCTGCCATACACAGGGCATGTCCTAAGTGTCGGAGGGACCTAAATATGAAGAAGGCAAGTACAGTGCTCTTAGTGAACTTTTGATTTAATAAGCAAGATAAACCCATTTAGTCATTCATCGAACACACTATGTGCTGGCTATCCTAGAACTAGGGATAGAGCAGTGAAGCAAAGAGAGACTTTCATTTCTTAGAGAGCATAGATGGTTCAGCAATAAGGAATCTTTTAAATATGAAAGGTTGAGAAAGAAAAACAGAATTAGAGGGAAAATATTTTTGTGTTTGTGCTTAGACTTGCCTGAAGACAGGGTAGTTGACCAGGGACCGAAAATAGCAGAATGTCAAAGCTCAGTGGCACTGGTTTTGTTTTGTTTTTAAATTTTTATTTATTTACTTATTCTTTTTATGTGTGTACCGTCAAATTGGATCTGACTGGTACAGGAGGCAATTGTTCCTCCGTCTTCAGCAGAGCATCTGGTGGATTTGAACCGCACACCTCGGGGGTTGCAGTGCAGTTTCCTACCACTAGGCCACCAGAGCTCGCAGTGTTCAGCTCATACTTTTTCAAGAACTCTTATGTCTTCTCTTGGCTAATTTAGAAAAATCTCACCTCTAGGTTCCATCTAAATGTAACTTTCCCAGGAAAGCCTTCACAGCAGTATATCTTTCTCCTTAATAGTATTCATCACACCTGTTGTTTTATTGCTTTAGTGTCTGCTTTCCCCTCTAGACTGGTAGCTGCATGAGCGCATAAGCCTTCTTATTTATCATCATCTCATGTCACCTGGGTCATAGAGGTCGTGGTTGTTGTGTACTATCGAATCAGAACCAACACATAACTGACCCGCTAGTGGGTTTTCAGAAGCAGTAAATCACACAGGAGGAGACTGCTCCTCTTTTTTTCCCTGCAGAGCAGCTGGTGGATTTGAACCATGTGTCTTTGGGATGACAGTGCAACTTCTTCGTTGGACATGGAAGTACTCAGTAAATATTTTTTAATACTCAGTAAACACATAGATATCTATATAAATCTGCTTTCCCAGGAATATTTTCCCATAAGGAAAGAAACTTTTTTTTTAGAGTTTGGTTTTTTTTTAATTTTTATTTTGTTTTATTATTTTTTGTGTGAGTGTACCGTCAAATCAGATCTGACTGGTACAGGAGGAGATTGTACCTCCTTCGCCGGCAGAGCATCTGGTGGATTCGAACCGTGCACCTCTGGGATTGTAGTTGCAGCTCCTTACCACTAGGCCACCAGAGCTCCCCTGGAAAGAAACTTTTGAGTAGAAAGGGGACTGATGTTACTATAATTCGTTGAGATCTCATTTCTGTGGTAGCATTTGTATTAAGAGTTGCATGAGAACAGGAAACAAGCTATAGGACTTTAGAGATGAGAAAGGAATCAGAGCTGGTTATGGGAGAGAGGTCACCTGACGTGAGTCTTGAAGTATATTTTGGCATATGGAGCTGAGAAGTAGAAGGAAAGGCTATTATAGGTAGAGATAAACACATTGGGAGTCCATCCAGGAGAATAATGGAGAATAACATGGGGTAGGCAGGCTGGACTCTCAGTAGAAAAGGCAGGATAAAAAGTTTGGGATTAGGCATCTGTTGGCAGACATCGTCTTAGAGAGAATATCTACTTTAATGATAGATGATTCCTTCTGTAGTGTCCCCAAGAGAAGAGCATAAGCAGTGGCAAGGACTGGAAGATGGCAGGACAAGGCCAGTTGTCTGTGTGCCAAAGTGCCCTCACAATGGGCACTTCAGTAATCTGACACAGGCCAGAAATTTTCTCATCAGGCTCATAATCTGATTTGTCAGCTCTGCAGTGTAGATCCAAGTTCATGAGGCTAATGTATATAACCAGCATGTTAATTTAGTAATTTATCAGGAAAATTGAAATTGTGGAAGATATCAAATACCCAAGTCCTTTGGCTAGAGAAGTCTGTAAGCAAGCCTCACGAGAAGCTGTATTATAAACAGGCATCAGCTTCTCAACTTACGGTAAGAAAGGACAGAAGAGAATGCCTAGGTCTTATGACTACTGTATTTGTTTCCTGTACTTAGATCCGTACAGGAAGCCAGACTATAAACAGTTGCTTGGTAAAATTGGAGTTAGGATAAGGAAAAAGAATGAATAAACTATTTTGAGCCATCTTCACACTTGACATTAGAGTTATCCTGATCATCTTAACCAGAGCACCTTCTATCTTGGCTTATTTTAGGTGGGCACGATTCACTTGTCTAACTTTCTCCTTCTGTTCTCATGGTTATCTCACTTTTGACTGCTGCCTTCGTTTTTTAAATCCAAGTCCAACTCACTGACCTAGAGTTGATTCCAACTCATCCTAACCTCTCATTGCTCATTTCTAAGCTCATACATCTTTATGGGAAGAGATTGTCCATCTTTCTCCCAAGCAACTACTCATGTATTTGAATCACCAACCTTTCAATTAGCAGCCCAACACACAATGCATCATGTCACCAGGGCTCCTTCTTATGCAGAATGAATATTTTCAATTAGATTTCATTAAATTTCCCTAATTGAGAAATATTCTGTCTCTGTAAAGTGACTTAGCAAATCTCTACTCTAATCCATTATATGTTGATGTCCTGGTTCAACTCTCAGGGGACAATCTCATTTCTAATTTTCCCAGGATCACTTACTGTTGCTCTTAGTACTGACAACATTTTCCTGCCCTGAGATCTGAGGGCACTCCAAGCCCCAGATGCCTCAGAGCAATAGTATTTAACATTTGCTGGGATTTCATAAACAAGATAAAAAACCCTCAGTGATAATAACCCCTTCTGTTCTATTCATGTGCTTCTTTGTAATCAAAACACATACTTACATCTGTTATTCTATTCCACCGTTCTAAAATTTCTTTAGGTAAAGAGGGCAGGGATTGGAGTTGCTGATCACATAGTTAATAAGAAGCAGATGAAGAGTTCAGACCCAGGACTGCTGTCTAATCCATCCTGTTGGTTTACCATGAAGAGAAAACATCAAGTTCTTCCTACATTGAAAAGTTAAATAGCATTGTTGTTAAGTCAAACATTGAGGCTTAGAGTAAAAGCTTTGTTTAACAATTATAGTATCAGATTCAGGGACCTCTGATGCCTTAGTGGTAATGAATTACGCTGTCAACATAAAGGTACATAGTTTGAATCCTCCATCTGCCATGTAGGAGAAAGATGGGCATTCTGCTCTTGTGCAATTTACTGCCTCTGCCTCTGCATATCCACTGTTGTTGTTGATTGCCTTTGAGTCGAGCATGACTCATAGTGACCCTATGAACAAAAGGCCTGAAGCCTTTCTATAACTATCGACATTTATCAAAGTTCATTGCGTTTCCAGAGGCATGTTGCTCAGGAAGTGGATACCACTCCTAGAGGGTCAGTTATAGGTTGGTTCTGGTTGAATGGTACACAACAACAATAGTATCAGATTCAGGGTTTGATTAGCAGCGGGTGCCTGGTCCCATTCCCCACCTCAAAGAAGCAGAGCCTCAGGATTACAGGGACTTCTGAGGAAAGAGTAGGCAAGAACTGTAGGAAGAGAGACCAAATCATTGATTGGAAGGTCCATTAAGAAGCCTGGAATTGGAAAAGTGAGGGACTGGGTGCCTCTAAGGAATACTGTTATTAAGCCAGGGGAAATGACTGGCTCCTCTCAGCCTCAGGCTCTTTCTAGAATCAAAATACTCTTTACTTTGAATGCTGTTTGTTGTTGATGAATATATTCCTACTCTTTGCTTCCTTCCCCCAGACTTTATGTAAACCATTTTTTTTCTTTATGATAATAACAATTACAGAGCATCCACTCTGGGGTAGACACCTTAATACAGTACTTTGTTCATAACGATTATGAAGATTATGTTACTACCTCCATATCATGTTGTTGTTATGTGCCGTCGAGTTGCTTGCGATTCATAGCGACCCTATGTACAACAGCCCTAAACTCCGCTCTGTCCTGTGCCAATCACACTGTCTCTGACACTCCCATCCCAATTATCCCAGTCACTGAATCAATCCACCTCATAGAGGGCCTTCCCCTCCTGCGCTGTCCCTCCACCCTCCCAAGCATGATGTCCCTCTCCAAGGACCGGTCTTTCCTCACAACATGTCCAAAGTATGTTAGATGGAGCCTTAGAATCCTTGCCTCCAAGGAGCCACCCAGTTTAACCCTTTCCAGGACAAATCTGTTTGTTTTCCTAGCCGTCCATGGTATTCTCAATACTCTTTTTCCAGCACCACAGCTCAAAGGCATCAATTCTCCTTCTATCCTCCTTGGTCATTGTCCAACTCTCTGATGCATAACAAGTGATTGCGAAGACCATAGCCTGTATCAGATGCACCTTAATCTCCAGAGAGACACCGTTGCTCTTCAGTACTTTGGAGAGGTCCCTAACAGCAGACTTTCCCATGGCAATGCGCCTTTTAATTTCCTGGCTGCTGGTGCCAAGACTGTTGACTATGGAGCCAAGCAAACTAAAGCTGTGCTTTTTTAGTCCATATCATACCCAAGAAATTTTAACCCTTAGTGATTAAGCAATTTGTCTAAGGTTTCTATCTAGTAAGTGATAAAAATGGAGTTCTAAACCAGATTTGTTTGGTTGTAAAACTCAAGGTTTTATTTTGGACATTGGGGCGATTGTAAAACAATGAAAGAATTTTCTTTCCTTTTTTTTTACTTTTCAAAGAGAAAAGTGAACTCAGGGGGAGGGGTGGGCAGGGAGGAAAGTGTGCAACAATGAATGAATGGAAATCCAAAGTCTCTGTAAACTTTCATTAAAATAACAAAACAACCCTCAAGTTTTTGCCACTGTGCTTGGAAGACTTTTGACACATTCATGTACTATTATATTAGTATGGTCTCTGATATGGTGACCTATCTTTTGTTCTCCTGGCCTGCTGATCGGAATGGTGAGAACAAAAAAACATTCTGACTTCAGAAAGGCAGAAGAATGTTATGTTCATACAAGGGCTGGACTTCTGGGTTCAAACCCAGGCTCCACTATATGCCAGCTTTACGACTTAGGGGAAGACTGTTTCTTCCTGCCTATCTTATAAAATTCAAATAATGGTATTTACTTCATAGAATTGTTTTGAGGATTAAATACTTTAATGTAATTATAGTGCTTAGAAAATCATCTGGAACATAGTAAATGCTGAATACAATAACAAGATAAAGTAACTATCTTTTTATTAAATTGAGGTCTTCTGACCATTTGATTGGGTTTGGAAGACTTTGCAGTCTCATTTATCTGTAATTCTAAGCCATCTCTAGAAGTAGGCTATTTTCTAAATTGGTCATCTTAATCACTTTAATGGATTTTAATAAATTTAACAGATCCCTCTTGGTAGTGTAGTCTGTAAGTAGTTGGGCAGCTAACCCAAAGGCCTTGCCTCTCGTTCAAATTCAGCTATTCAAGGGAAAAATCACGGTCAATTTCTTCCTGTGCAATATACAGCCTAAAACCCAATAGAGGGTCAGCTATGGAATAGGTTCTGACTCAATAGCAGATAACAACGACAGAACCTGCTGGAGGATCAACTATGACAACGATGAGTTGAGTTGACTGGTGTATATATGATACCCACACAGCTGCATCCTCCTCCCTATGCTGTGTTGACTTACTTAATATGACTTTTTAAGTCATTGTTTTTACTACTTTATTTACATCAGATGACTGAGTAAAAAAATGCAAATGTGAGGTATTTGTGGCCCACTAAGAAGATTGCATGGCTTATATAAATAAGGCAAATGGCTCCTTTGGTTGGACCCATGCAAATAGGATATGCTAACGTGAAAATTGGTCAGTCTGACTATCCCACCAAGCTTAAATTGAGCCAACTCAGAGGTGGAAAACAGATTGATATCCAATTACTAACAAGAAAAACCAGAGAGTGCAGCTCATCCTTTGTGCCTCAGATTCCTGCTTGAACCAGAAATGGAGTGATGGCAGGAGACAACACAGCAGCAGTAGCAGTGGTAATGGAGAACAAGAGATCACTGTGAGACAAATTTGGGGGCTCCTGGTCTATGGAGCAAGTAATCTTGCTGGTGAAGTGAGCACCTTTGGGCACTTGTTGGAGGAGCTAAGTCTGCTCACCCAAGTAGCTAGAGAGAAACCCCTTCAGGCTCAGGCTTCCCGGTAGAATGGGGTGGCACCTAATTGGAAAGGCTAAAGGAGTTTTGTAATACTTGTCTGAGCAGGACAGAGGCCAGGACTCAAGGCTCAGGGTCAGAGAGAGGCCAGTCAATGAGCATGTCTGAAAAGAGACTGTCGTGACAGCAGAAGCTGTATCCTGGATGTTAGGGTGTTCCCATACCTAATTATAACCTATTACTTCTCTAATGAACTTCATAATTGTGAGTATTGTCTGTGAGTTCTATGTGGCCATTGCAATGAATTCTCAGATCCAGTAGAAAATTAGTATACCCCTGGGAGAAACAGTGTGGAACATGGGGGTGTGTCTGACTTCATGAAATCACCTTTGTGCTGTTGATGGGGATCCTTCCCACTTGTGAAGTTCATGGAGGTTAGAGTCTGTCATCTCCAAGCCTGCCATACTGCATTTACTCCTCTGCTTCCCCTAGAAGTCCCTGATTAAAATGACTGTAAATTTATTCCAGAGCTGCCTTGGCCTGGGTCCTCTCAGCCCTCTGATCTTTAAAAGTCCCTGTTATAAGAGTCCTTCAGAGCTCGGAAGGCTCTTTAAATCTCAGCCAGTGATGTTCCAGATGCTTGAGCGGATAGGAAAGGGTGGAGCTGCCCCAGCTGTCTGTCCATGCAAACAACTGCAGTCCAATTAAAATAATACGCGGACTAATTAAAGACTTCAAAATATCACACTGCTATGAGGTAACACATAAATGCCACATAATGACAACCATAGACAAGGACACTCTATGACTTGGGATTGGATAACTTAGGTGACAGGTTTAAAATAAACAGGAAAAACATCTGTAAGGCATACATTCATACTTCCATAGTGAACTTTTCATAGAGTTTAGTTGTACAAATACCTATGAAACCTATTTAAGGCAGGGAATAATGCTGAGTATTTTAGGGGATGTAGAAATGGAAGACACGTAAGACCTGCCTCCAGGATGACAGTCTACCCTCTCCACTGCCTGCTTTCATCTGCAGCTACAAGCGCTCTCACCTGAACCACACATTCACCTCTTAACTGGTATTCCTGCATCTTTTTTTTCAAGCTACAATCCATGTGAAAGTAAGCCTTGGTTATATGTCTTTATGATTCAAAATAGCTTACATCCTCCATATATTTTATCAATATTTAGAATTCCCACAAATTTGTTCAAATTAATTTTTCAGAGTTTTCCCTCTAAATGCATCCTTCATCTCCACCTTACACACTTATCTTACTGGTTTACTACTCAATTTATTCACTGTTGTTGGGTAGATTCTGACACATAGTGGCCCTCCCTCAGATGTGAATCTTAATGGGTTTGAATGTCATCCTTCTCAGTCTACAGTTCCCTCAAATGTAGTCTTCCCCTCCCCCATCTTCCTGGAGTCTGTAATGAATAATGATCTGGGATGTTCTTTTTCTTTGACTAGAGAAATCTTGCTCACCCCTCAAAGCTCGTCTCCAATGCCACTTGTTCCATAACACATTCTATGCTGTCTGCTGCCTCTAATGAGATGTCACGTATCCCACTGCTATCCTCCATAGCATCTGTTTATCTTTCTTTTGTGTCTCCTGGCTTTCCTCCTGCACGTTCCCTAAATAATTGGTCCTGGAGTTGACATTGCCTTCTCTCTGTCCCACAACATAGCCTGGCACAAAACTCATGTGCAGTGAACCATACTGAATGGAATGGAAGAGATACACCCAACCCACAGTGAATACAAGCCAAAATGTCACAGGGTTCAGAGCTATAAAAGTGGAATAGAAATGCCAGTTGGAATGTAGCTGATATTTATTTCAAACAGGAAAGACAGGGGATGGTCTCACCTTTCATGTTAACTTTCCTTGACTTCTCTGTGACATGTGTTCCTCCCAGGTCTAGCTAATCCCTCATCAGAGTCTTTACAATTACATTATATGCGTTATCTGTCTACTTTATCTACTTTAGAGATCTACTTGTCCTTGAGGACAAGTTCAACAAATATTTGTGAGAAGTGGAAAGAAGGGGTTAAAAAGGAGGGGAGAGAGGACTTGTTTATGTAGAGATGGGGGAAGAGAAAAGGCTGCTGAGAAGTTGAATCTAAAGAGCCACTGTGTGTGTGGACCTTGCCTATTGTCTTGGTGGATTAGCTTGATTGAGGAAGGTTCTCACTAGCTACATGCTTACTGCTTTTTGTAGTTGCTAATTGACATTGAGTAAACAGGTGGGAGGAAAGGCCTGTATTCCCAAATCCATTTATTCTCTTCCCCCCACCTCCTGGAATTGCTGTGATACTTTCCTCAATAGAAGATAATTAGGAGGTATGTGGCAGCTGCATTCCCTCCCGGCTCTGTAACAGAGGGTCATTGTGATTGTGGGCAGTTTCACGAACAGAAAGACTAGTCAAATGGCCACTTAAGTAAAGGTAGTTTTTAAAAAAAAAAAATAAATAAAGAGTTCCAGATGGAGCTAAAGGTTCTTTTCCCCCCACTGCCTTGCCTCTACTCAAAAAGGGAAAATTAGGAGTGGGATACTCACTTTTATCTTCCGTTGCTTGGAGCGTTATAGCATAATGGAAGGAGCAGTAGCTTTGGCATTTCCGAGACCCTAATTATCCAGTAGGCATGGTAAACGTGGGCTTGCTTGTGCTGACTTAAAGTGAACAATTTCATGTTTTTCTACCACATCAAAGATTCTGCTTCTAAATGTGACTGGCATATATCTCTTTCCAGATTTCAACAAAAGCAAAAGTCTCTATTCAAATTTACAATCCTTGACAGAGATCAAGTACTAAGCAAGCAAGGAGCTTCGTGTGCTTATTCACTATAGTCCATTTTACCTTTCTTATTGGATTATTTCACACCTGCCGAGACACAGGTGTAACTAACCATTTTACCATTTACAAGACACACAGCTTAAGACAGGTATCTTAATGGCTAAGCCTCACTTTTTTATGGGAAATAAAGACATTGCTTTCACAGGCCTGTCATGAGAGTGAATGAAATATGCCATATTTAGTTTAGTACGGTGCCTGGCACAGAGAAAACCCTGAGAGTGGACTACTTAGTGATCATGGCTGGTTTGAAAAACCAAACCAAACCATTTAGGGTAAATATTTAACAGCTATGGTGGCGTAGTGTGATCTGGTGAGGTAGTCCGTAGGGAGTTGCACTGTTAATTGAAAGCCGCAACTCCTCTGACAGTTTGAGTCCACCAGTGGCTCTGAGGTAAAAGGATGAATAGTCTCCTGTGTGATGCACAGCCTTGGATATCAGTGAAGGCTCAGCTGAATCACTTCTGAATCGGCAGCAATGAGAGCGAGAGATATTCAACAGTTTAAGAAAATAAATAGCTGTTACATTTCAGAAACGGTAGGTAATTCTGAGAGTTGTCTAGAGGAGTAATCTTAGAGTACTTAGTATTCCGTTTGCCTGCTGTTTCATTTTATTCCTCTCCTCTGCCTGTATTATATGCAGTGGAGCATAGTTTTACTCTCAAACATGGGGTCTCCAGGAATTGGAGTCGACTTGAGGGTAATGAGGTCAGCTAGCTTTTTAATGGGCCCCAACAGATATTTCTAGAACTTCCTACCTGAATATTTTTTAAAATTGTGATTCTAACCAAAGTTTACAGAAAATTTGTATTTTCATTCATTCATTCTTGCACATTTTCCTTCCTACCCACCCCCACCCCAGTTCACTTTAGAAATAAAATTAATTCATTATTGCATAATTTCCTCTCTTCCCCTTCCCTAGTTCACTTTGCTATGCACCTCCTGTTCTGGACTGTTGTCATGCAAATAAAGCCTAATCACATATTCCTTTTAAACAGTTCTTTCCTTCATCTATTCCTATTCAGTGTTCATTATTTACCCCCTCTTTTCTTAGTTTCTGCCCCAACCCCCATGTCAGCCCTGTTTTATAACAGTGGTGTTATGCTGTATTTGTCCTTTTGTGACTGAGCTATTTCACTCAGCATAATGTCCTCCAGGTTCACCCATATTGTATAATATTTTATGAGTTCCTTGCTTGTCAGTGCTGCATAGTATTCCCTTGTGTAACTATATCATAGTTTTCCTATTCATTCATTTATTTGTGGGCACTTGGGTTGTTTCCATCTCTTTACTATTGTAAATAATGCAGCAATAAACATAGATGTGGATATATCTGTTTGGGTGGCAGCTCTGGGTTCTTTAGGGTATATTCCTATGTTGACTTGCCTCCGGAAACTCTATGAACTTTGATAAATGTCGATAGCTGTAGAGGGGCTTCAGGCCTTTTGTTTATAGGGTCCCTATGAGTTGTGCTCGACTCGAAGGTAATCAACAACAACGACAACATTACCTTTGCAAAGTACGTAGTTGTGAGGGTAGATGATTCAATGGCTCTTAGCTTTGTTAAATTTCCAACTGTTCTGGCTATCCCAAAAGCTATAATGAATTTAAATTGTCATTAGGATCTACTTCTTTACTTGTTGTTATGTGCCATCAAGTTGCTTGTGACTCATAGCAACCCTATGTATATTAGCCCTGAAACCTGCTCTATTCTATGCCAACATTACCATCTCTGACATACCTACCCTCATTACCCCAGTCACTGAATCACTCCATCTCATCGAGGGTCTTCCTCTCATTCTCTCTTCCTCCACCCTCCCATGCATGATGTCCCCCTCCAAGGACTAGTTCCTCCTTGCAACATACCCAAAGTATGTCCGATGAAGCTTCAGAATCCTTACCATCAAGGAGCAGCCTGATTTCACCCTCTCTAGGACAAACCTGTTTGTTCTCCTAGCAGTCCATGGTATATTCAGTACTCTTCCCCAGCACCACAGCTTAAAGGGATCAAGTCTCCTTCTATCATCCCTAGTCATTGCTCAGCTTTCTGATGCATAGCAAGTAATTGCAAAGACTATGGCCTAGATCAGGAGCACCTTAATCTCCAGACTGACTTCCTTGCTCTTCAGTACTCTGGAGAGGTCTGTGACAGCAGACTTTCCCAATGCAATTCATCTTTTAATTTCCTAGCTGCTGGGACTAAGTGTGCTGGTTGTGAAGCCAAACAAACTGAAGCTGTTAACAATCTCAAAATCTCTTCAACATCTATCATGATGCTACCAGTTGGCCCAGTGGTGAGAATCTTTGTTTTCTTGATGTTTAGCTTCAATCCATATTGAAAGCTGCAGTCCTTGACCTTCTGCAGCAAGCGCTTCAGGTCTTAGACCCCGACAACCTTTTGCTTTCTTAGCACATTCGTAACCTGATCAAAGGGTTAGCCAGCTGTTCTGCTGGGACGTTGATATTGTAGTCACACTAAAAAGGAATTACAGAATTTGATGTATGCTTACTTCAAAACACAAGTTTTGCTTAGAAAGTGCCTTAGTTAAAAGATGTGATGCCTTCACGGTAGGTTTGGACCATCTGCAGCAGGCAGTGGGGAGTTCTTTAGGCAGGGCCTGCCTGTCTCCTGGAACCATACTCAGGAAGCCCCTGTGCTGTGCGTAGGTGGGAACCATCCCAGGTTAATTAACCTCAATGCAGGATCTGCCACCACATTCCCCTGAGAAGGTAAATGTAAAAACATTTTGTCTGGCTACCTGCTAACCTTACTAACACAGCTCCCAGAGGCATGCCTGTCCTCCAGCATACACGCACACAGGCACCTGGGGACATTCGGTTTCTCTTCTCTGGACCTAAGATCCCAGGGAAGCTCCTCCATCCTGAACCCCTCATCTTACCCAACCAAATTTCTACCCCTAGATACCTAAGAGTACAGCTAAGGAAAAAAGTTTTCTTGTCCCAAACCCTTGGCGATACGCAAACTCCACAGCTTGGAAAGCAGCTGTAGTGCTTCTGCTGGGTTCTGATCCACAGAAAGAGAAACCCCTGACTCCCGGACCCTTTTATCTTCTCCCACAGACACCCGGGCCAATAATGCCTTGTGCGAAAAATCCAGTCATGTGGGCACAGCTGGGGTGGAGATGAGGGACGGAGAGGAGTTCCTTTAGGGCCAAGGTCACACAGCTCCCAAGCCCAGGCCCAGAAGTGGGAAGTAGATGAGAAGAATCTTTACCTCAGGCAGGGCCTGGGGAAGGTTGAGGAAGAGGAATGTGCTTCAGATTTCAGAGGCCACTGCATTTGCTTTCCAGGCAGAAATCTTGCTCTCTGAGCAGTCAGCACTCCCCTTGACCTGATAAGGAAGCTCTTGGTGACCTCTCCCAGGCAGAACGTGGAGGAGCATGACCTTGCCAGGCACTGAGGGCCCCAGGCAGGTGGCAGGCCATCCAATCACGTGGGCTGCTCTGGGTCTCTAGCATTTGTTTCTCTGAATTAAATTACAGTATTTTGGAAAGTAAAACAAAAAACAAAAAAAAACCCAAACAAAAAAAACCAAAACATTTTGTAAACTACAGTGTCATTGTTACGTACCATCGAGTTGGAACTGACTCATAGTTGACCTTCCAGAAGGTATTGAGACGCTGTGGATGGGAGGAGATTGCCCATTTTTATTCCAAGGAGCAGCTGGTGGATTCGCACGGCATACCTTTGGATTGGCACTGCAGTTCCTTAACAGTAGACTACCAGAGCTCCCCAAACTATGAGCCAGTATGAGAATTGTTCTTTAAAAGCTTCAGTTAGGATGAAGGAAATGGGAAGGATCTTTGGTGAAAAACAATGTATTCAAACTTTGTAAATAAATTAGGATAAAATTTAATACCGTTTTTAAAAAGCTGCAGTTAGTAACAGAAGATTTGTAAACTCTTCTTAAAAGGTTAGTTACCCACATGGATGTTTCTGCTGTTACCAGATTCTTTCCTTAGAATTGGAATTTCTTCATATCCATATAGAATTCTCAAACTCAAAGGTTCTGTTTCTCTGCACTTCTTTCTCTCAGTCTACTACTTGTTCAGAATTCTTCTTCTTTGGATCCCAGAAGTCCCATCTTGGCAACTGAGGCAAAAACTCCTGCTTGGCCTGAGAATTTCAGAGCTTTCGAAATGATAAGAAGCAGCTGTCCTCAGATTAATGCCATCAGCCTCGTTATGATTCAGTCATCCAGCTTGTGGCAGCAATTGTGTGTTAGATAAATGTCTTTCTAAATTCAATCACCCCAAAATAAACACATCGCAGCAGCCTCATTAAACAAAATTGGATGCATGGAGAGGATGGAGCTGACTGATAGGAAAGCTGACAAGGAAAAAAGTAGGAGATGTCAAGGCTGCACACATCCAATTGCCCTTCAGAAAACATCTTCTAGGCTTTTATTCAGCTTAATACATCCCCTCTGTTTTAAATACATTTATTGTTGTGAAGTTGGAACCAACTTATTGCATACCCTCCAGTGGGTTTTTGTTGTTATGTGCTGTCGAGTTAACTACAACTCAGCAACTCTGTGGACGATGGATTTGAACCCTGCCTTTTACAGTGCCATACTTGAAATCATTGTTACAGTAACCGTGCCAAACCATCTTGGTGAAGATCTTCCTTTCTTACATTGGCCTTCCACCTTTCTAAGCATGATGTCATTTTCCAAGGACTGAGCCTTCCTAGCAACATGCCCAAACTACATGAGGTGAAGCTTCACCATCCTTACCTCCAAGGGTCACTCTGGTTTGCACTTTCTCCAAGACATATCTGTTCATGTTCATTCTTTTGACTAAAGAAGATGAAAACAAGTCCACAAGAAACAAAATAAAATTTTGTGTTTGTCCCACCTAAATTGAAAACCATCTAAAGACTAGGTTTGAGGCATTGAATGTTAATGATTGAAAACCACATGGATTATGATCCATCCATGAAGGACATCATCCAAGAAGACAGCAAAGGTCATTACAAAGAGGAAAAAGAAAAGACAAACATAGATGTGAGAAGATATTCTGGCAAAACAAAGGGAAGACGTGGCATAGTAAGAGAGATAACTAGAAGATTTCAAGGGAGAGTGTGAGAGGACAAAACATTAAGGAAATAGTCATATCTAATATACAAATCCAGATCCATTGACATACAGCATCTCATTTAGCATACATTACTCAGTTTGTTTAGTAGATCAGTCAGATACTTTAAAGTCTAACTACACAATAGATTTGTGTTAGGTGCTGAGGGGGTGTTAAATTGAATTAATTCAGGCACTCATTCACTCAATGCACCATGCACACTTGCTGAGACATAGTCCGCCTATGTTACCTATGCCTTGTATCACTGTTAGAAACCGTCATGAACCAGACAGCCTCTGGTAACAAGATGTTTAAAGGGAGGTATGGGATACAATAGACACCAGTAACCAGATGGAGGGGTTCAGTATTCTAAGTGCCCCAAGAAAGACGCCAGCAGATGCACGGAAGTTTGAAAGAGAATAGTGGTTATTTGAAGGAATGGGAATTCTTTGGGCAAAAGGAGGCGGTGTTTGGACTGGACTGTGAGGTCTGTGAGGGACTTTTGAAGTAATGACTCTTATAGACTAAGGGAAAAGTATAAACAAGAGGTAAAGACTATACATTATAGTGGGCGATTGATTGGAGACTAGAGAGTGCAGAAACTCGGAGGAATAGTAGCTAAGAGCTCTGCATACTGGGTAAGGAATGTGGCCTTTATTCTTTAGGCACTTGGGAGCCACTGCAGGATGATGTGATGAGAAGTGTGCACGAGGACTTCCAATTCAGTAGCAGATTATGCATAGAGCTAATAGGCACTGAGAGTCTCTAGAGATGGGAAATTCATGTAGGAGAGCATTGCACAAGTTCAGGCTTAAGGTGAACAAAGACCTAAAGTAAGCTTGTGGCAAATAGGAACTGGAGAAGCAAATATTAATTATTAAAAAAGCAAAATCAATGATGTTGACACTGTGGATGTTTCAGTCTTACTGTGTTCCTCTGGCAGTAGCTTTCTTTTTTATAGGTTGATGCTATATGAGAGAGAAGTGTTTCTAGGTCAGGGTCCTGGGGGAGACAGAATCTAACAGAGTTGGTTCACAAAACTTCACTGCAGGGCTTATTTGCCAAAATGTGGGCAGGGTTAAGAGAACCAACAAGGGGCAATGAGGCACCCAAAGATTAGCAAAAATGTGAAGCTGTTAATATTCTTAAGGGATGTGGGGAAGAAATAATATCACTGTTTTGCAAGGAACGCTGGAATCATGGAAGAGAAGCCTCCCAGCAGGTGCAGTAGTCTTGGAAAGACAAACAAAAGAGCATTCAAAGAGAAAGGAGCCTAGCTCTCTCTCTCTGCCGTCATCCTTTGAACTGCTGGCTCCTTTCATTGGCTGTGCTCAGCTAGCAAGGTGACTAGACAATGTGGTTACTGCGCCAGGCCTCTCAATGCACAGCTCAAGGAGCAATGAGCACAAATTTATGTAAAGGGAGAAGTTACAGGGGAACAAAAGGAGACTAGCCAACACAGAAGGCTAAATTGTGCCATGCTTTGTGCCTTGGTGTCTTGGAGCTTCTTAAATCCTAGGAGTTTCAGACTTGTTTCAAATATGACAGCTATCAGACACTTTGTAATGAAAGCTGAGTAGATAAGGGTGAGGACCAGGCATGGACACATAATTTAACTATTGAATCTTAGTTTATCTGTTGTTGTTGTTGTTATGTACTGTCGGGTTGCTTGTAATTCATAGTGGCCCTATGTACAACACTGCTAAACCCTGCTCTAGCCTGAGCCAACCTTATTGTCTCTGATGAACCTACTGCCATTACTCCAGTCACTGAGTCAATCCATCTCATCGAGCGTCTTTCGCTGTCCCTCCACTCTCCCAAGCATGACATCCCTCTCCAAGGACTGGTATCTCCTAGCAACATGTCCACAGTATGTCAGATGGAGCTTCAGAATCCTTGCCTCCAAGGAGCAGCCTAGTCTTACCCTCTCTAGGATGAACCTGTTTGTTCTCCTAGTGGTCCATGGTACAGTTTATCTGTAGAATAGCAACTTTTATTCCTGCTGTGCCTACTTTGACGGTACACAGCAACATGCCTACTCTGAAAGTTATTTTGAAAATAAAATGAGATAAAGAATGTAAAACTGTCTTTACAATTGAATTTGGGCTTGAATGAGTAGAAAGATGTGAGGGACATTTATTGTTTTTTTGTTTTGTTGCTCTCCACCCATTAGGATAGTGCCTGGGCTAGAGAATTGCTCAATGTCTGTGCATTGGATTAACTTGACGTAGACTCTGAACAGACCTTTCCCCCATGACTCAATCGGCTTTGCTCCTGTGGGATTGTTCACCTTCCTCCACACACTCTACTCTTCTAGCAACAGGGCGGGGGGTGGGGTGGGGGTAAGATCCACACAGCATTGAAATAGTTGGGAGATAATAAACTTCATTCCATCTGGGGAAATTTTCTTCAGTGTTTTTGGAGTGAGATGCCATTAGTAGCTTTGACCTTATTCATTTCCTTTCACATCCTAAAACAGCTGCACAAACTGCGATTTGGATGAGGTAGCAGTTTGAAAGATGAAAAGCTCTTCTTCAAAGCGGCGTGAAATTTCTAAATCCCATGTATGAAAAGGCTCAGTTCTTGTTCTTTAATTGCTTTTCTTAGTCTGGTCCTCAGGGAGAGGCCCTAAATGAGATATTAGTCTGGTTCTGTCTCTACTACTTACGATTTTTGCATTTGCGTCTCTGATTTTGCTGAAGTGTAGTACATAAAATGCAAGCAGAGTGCTCCCTGCTGAAAAGTCATTTGAGGCAAGCTCAGTGTATTGCTTGCTTCAGCAAGGAAAGGAATACTCTTTTGCTCTCAGGAGTGGTCCCTATTTGCTGGTCCTAGACATCAGCACAAATCGGTGAAGCCAACAAAGAGCTGATCTATCATGAAGCCTGCAAAGCTGCTAAATGCTCAGGGAGGGTCTACTGGCCATGGATCTGTCCCGAGTAGCTTGTGATAGAATTGCTTTTGATTGTTTTCAATGGTGACAGTGGAGAACCTGGAGGGAATGTAGAAGAAGCTGAAGAAACTGCATGAAGAAGAGTTAACCAACGTGGAGGGCTGTGTGTGTAGTCTTCACCTACATGAAAGACCATCAGGCCTTTAGACATCTCTAGAGGTAGGAGAAGACAACCTCTTGCAAAGAGCAGAATTACTCCAAGTGTAGTCCGCAAGTCAGCTGTATAAGCACTGCCTTGGAGCTTGTTTAAAATGCACATAAAGGTCTCATCTCAGACTCTGTGGGCATGCAGAACCTCTAGGGAATGGCTCCCTGGAATCTAAGTTTTAATAAAATACCTATGGTGTTCGTGTATGGCGACAAGCTTGAGAAGCCTTCGTTTAGAGCACAGGGAGCTCTGGTGCCTTAACGATAAGGAATTGTGATGCCAACCCAAAGGCATGTGGTTCAAATCCACCAGCTGCTTTGCAGGAAAAATATGGGCAATCTCCTCTCATGCGAATTACTGCCTCTGAAATCCCACTGAAGTGTCAGCTATGTGCCAGTTATTTTGTGATGGTGCATAACAACAACAATAATAACTTAGAGCAGAGTTAGAAGAATTAGTAAGTTAAATTACATGCAAGAAGAGATTGACTTCAGTCCATTCAGCAATTCACACGTCTTTGGACACTGTATGCTTGTGTATGTGTGTGTGCGTGCATGCGAGTGTGAGCGATCACTGGGTACAGTGATCAAAAATCTCAAAACCCACACTCCTTGTCATTGATTTGGAACTGACTCCTATCGGACACGCCAGTATTTTCTGAGGCTGTAAATCACATGAGAAGAGATTGTGTGGAGGGGCTGGTGGATTTGAACTTTGAGAAAGGTTTCACCTTTGGGTTAGCAGTGCAACTGACTCCCTATGGACTACAACACCAGAGTTCCTTGGGTGCAAGGAGAGCAGAAGAATATCTAGAATGACTTTGAAAAGAACCTCAGACTTGCTTGTTCTCTGATGGCAGCTGCAAGAGCTGTGGGTGGCAGTGCTCTGGGAAGATTTTGGGCAATCATCAGAGCACTTTCTTGTTTTTTTGCCAGGTCCCAAACTGAAGTTGTTATTAGATACCATGGAGTCAACTATGATCCTATGAACGACAGATTAAATAGTTGAAATTTTTGTTTATTTCTTTTTTGGAAGGTAAAATAGTAAAGATAGGTTTATTAGAAAGTAAAAAAAAAGAAAGTTAAATCCCCAAAGGGATGGACCTCCTCCCCGAAAAGGAATTGTGGAAGGTAGGCCTGAAATTTTTGTTTTATTTTATTGCTTCTTTCACCTTCTGTGTCATCTTTAGATTACCTTTTCTTGACAGAATGGTTTATTCCAACTCCTGAAGTCCTGAAGATAAAGTGCTGGTAGCCTGCTCTGTAGGAATTTGCACGGCTAATCCAAAGAGCATGTTTTTTAGTGGTTCAAATCAGCCATGGCTCTGAGGAAGAAAGATGGGCAATCTCCTCTGATATTTCCAGCCTTGGAAGCCTACTGGAGGGTCAGCTATGATTCAGTTCTGACCCGACAGCAATGAGCTTTTTAGTTTTATAGTCTTGAAGTAGCCAAGTCCTTAAATCTCCATTCTTTAAACACTAGTTCAGACTGCAGCTTTCAGGAGAAACAAGCTTGACCACAATGCCATCATCTAATTTCCCCTGACCGCTGAATCAGCCATGAAGATAGAAGATAACAACACATTTGTGTTCATTGTGGGTGTCAAGGCCAACAAACACCAAATTAAACAAGCTGTAAAGAAGCTCTATGACACTGATGTGGCTAAGGTCAATACCTTAATTAGTCCTGCTGGAGAGATGAAGCCCTGTGTTCAACTTGCTCCTAACCATAACGCTTTGGATATTGCCAACAAAATTTGGATCATTTAAATTGAGTCCAGCTGGCTAATTCTAAATTCAGGTTTATTTTTTTTCTCACCATAAAAACGACAACAACAAAACAACCTATGTTATGCAATTACATCACTTTGCTTGCTGAAAGCTGGGAGGACTTAAAACACTTGTTGCAAAAGATCAAACATTAAGAAAATAAAATCTTTACCATGAGGCCAATAGGCAATATCATTACAGATGGAGAGAAGATTGAAGGTGCCAACGATTTCATCTTAACTAGTTGGATCCACAGTCACCACCCTTGGCAGTGTTAAAAAAAAAAAAATCTAAAGACGGGTTGCATTGGGGAAACCTGCTGTCTAGGACCTCTCCAAGGTATGAGGAGAGGTGATGTCAGTTTAAAGACTAAGATGTGCCTGACTCAAGCCATGGTCTTTTCAGTTACTTGCTGTACATCTGAAAATTGGGTAATGACTAAGGATGACAGAAGAAGAATCAATACCTTTGAGTTGTGGTGTCAGAGAAGAATACTAAATAGCCCGTGGATTGCCAAAAGAACAGATATGTCTTAGAAAAGGTGCAGCCAGAGGGCTTCCTAAAGGGAAGAGTGGTGAAACTTCATTGTACATACTTTGGGTATGTTGTTAGGAGAGGTCAGTCCTTTGAAAAAACATTATGCTTGGAAAGATGAAAGAGAGGGAATTCCTCAACCAAATGGATTGACACAGTGATTATAGCAGTGGGTTTGAGTGTATCAGGCATCATGAAGATGGCACAGGATAGGGCAGGGTTCACATCCATTTTACAGAGCTACTAGGAGTCATAGGCAAGTCGATGGCACCTAACAACAATTACCACCTTTTCTTAAATGTAAGAAATAGCATTTTTTGGGGGGGGGGAGTTTCATTTCTTGCTTTGGTACATTCTTTTATTATTGCCCATAAGTGTCTTAAGATTAGAGACTTCTCATTTCATTTCCTGGGTTTTCATCATGTTTCCCCCCAAATAGGAGCCCTGGTGGCGTAGATTGTTGGCTACTAACTATAAGGTCAGTCCTTTGCACCACCCTCTTTGAGGAAGAACGATGAAACAATCTGCCTCTATTAATATTTGCAGCTTCAGAAACTTGATGACTGGGACAGTTCTACTCTACTCCAGAGGGACAATATGAGTCAAAATTGGCTTGATGGCAACAATGAATGAATGGAATCCCCAAAATCTCTGTAGATGTTCATTGAAATGAAAAATAAACAACCTAAATTTTAAAAAAAAAATTGGCTTGATGGTAGTGGATTTGGATGGTTCCTCCAAAGTGGATTTCTCCTTATCTCAATAACTTTGCGATGCTGGGTAGAAAATGACATATACTTAGGTCTGGTGATGACTTTGCCAGGTTTGGATTTGGAAGATATAATATCCTGGCTAGGAAGTAATGGGAAGTAATGGTTACTCCCCAAGAGTAACCAACAGAATATAAACAACAGTTCAACTCAACACTCACGTATATAAGATGTACAGTAGGTGCTCAGAAACAGGACAGCAATAGGCAATGTCTCAATTAAAGAAAGAAACAGTACAGCAGTAGACAATGTCCCAATTAAAGAAAGAATAAGATTTAGAGAAAAAGGAAAACCCCAAATTGGCAGACCCCTGTTTCTACTAGAGATCAAATGAGAAGAGCAAAGAAGAATTAGTACCTTTGAATTGTGATGTTGGTGAAGAATATTGAACATATCATGAACTATTATCAAAAGAATAAAGAAATCTGCCTTGGAGAAAGTACAAATAGGGTGCTCCTTACGAGGCAAGGAAGGATGGTGAAACCACATCTCACATCCTTGGGGCCTGTTATCATGAGGGGACAGTTCTTGGAAAATACATTCTTGGTAAAGTAAAAGATCAGTGAAAGGAAGGCAGGCTGTGAATGAGATGAATTGACACAGTGACAGCACAATGTGCGAGAGCATGCCTGGGATTGAGGGGAGGCACAGGAGAAAGCAGAGTTCAGATCTGTGGTTCCAGAGTCGCTGTGAATGGCAGTCAACTTGCTGGTACGTAACAACAACAACAGTTACTAAGGAATCATTTCTTTCTGCTCAAAGTAGACACTTAAGAGAATCTGTTAAGCAAAGAAAATAATTCTCAGATCAAAATGCCTTTAGTTAGGTGTCTTTTCACCTAATTGCTGTGAATTTGGGTTTCTACAGAAAGCTTTTTGTAATGCTTTATGTTGTAAGTCTATGTGTCCCAATCCTTCCAGCCCTCATTGTCTTCTTTGTGCTTCTGTGATAATGGATGAGGCAGCAGCAGGATGGAGTTTTACCGGAAAATGTGAAGGAGACACTTGGACTCAGGACAAAAGAGAACTTGTAAACATATTAGTCTTTAGGGAGATCTCTAGCACAAATTGCTTTGAAGAATGTAGACAGAGCAAAAGGAGAGGAAAAAACAGAAAGGGGGAGGAAGGAGAAATCAAGTTTTGAAAACAAACAGATAATAGTAGCTTCAAATGGAAGAATTTGTTTCATTAATAAGCCTAATATCCAAGGAACTACACTTGATTATTAGCAATTGTATTTTAAATTTTCCTATAAAAGTTGATATTTTATAGCTACAAAGTGCCTATCAGGCCCTTCTGAGGAGACCCCAAGCATTGTGTAAGGCACCTGGTTCAGGAGAGAGGATTCAGATCTAGTTCTATCTTTGTGGTAAGCTTAGTGTGTGAGCCTCCACAAGCCTCTTCTCTCTTCAGTGCTTCTCGTTCTTCTCCGTAAATGAACCAGTGAGAGTAGTGGTGATCCACTGAAAGTGTGACCCCTGAATCCATAGTACCAGCCTCACCTGTGACCTTGTTAGAAATGTGTGTTCTTCCAGATCAGAAGCTCTGCAGCCCAGCAATCTATCTTTTAAGACTTCTGGAGGTGACTCTGATGCACACTCAAGTTTGAGATCCACTGGACTAGGTGGTTCTATATCTATCTCTATAGATCTCTATCTCTATCTCTATATTTTTATCTTTATCTATATCTATATATCTGTAAATGACGCAATTGAGGCACGTGTTATTGCTGTTGTTATGTGTCTTTGGTTGGCACTAACTCATCGCTGACTCTCCAGTGGATTTTCAGAGGCAGCAAATCGCAGGGAAGGAGGTTGCTCATTTTTCTCCCTAGAGCAGTAGGTGGATCCAAAGTGTGTGCCTCTGGGCTGGCAGTGCAGCTCCTTATCCCTAGAC
Source organism: Elephantulus edwardii (assembly GCF_000299155.1). Taxonomy (NCBI): domain Eukaryota; kingdom Metazoa; phylum Chordata; class Mammalia; order Macroscelidea; family Macroscelididae; genus Elephantulus; species Elephantulus edwardii. The sequence continues at coordinate 2,330,424 of NW_006399802.1, forward strand.
TCCTTATCACCAACTCAGGTTGGTGAACATGGAAAGCCAATACAATCCTTATATAGTTTACTGATGTTCTCAGCCCAGGACTTGAGAGAACTCTGATTGGCTCAACTTGGGTTCCATGCCATCCTTGAACAATCATTATGGCTGGCACTGAAGTATGCCGATCTCAGACTGAGTCATTCAGGGATGGGGTGAGCCTCCTTCAAATCACATTGATAAACAAAATTACTATTGAATGAGGAAGAGATGTTGGGAAGACCAAAATCAAAACATACCCTGGACAAAAAATGCCCACAAGAGAGCTATTTGAATTAAAGGATATACTTTAAAAAAAAAAAAAAGACTTGTAATACAGTTCAATTTAATCTCAGAAATTCACAACTTTTAGTTACCTTAAAAGCAAGCAATGAAGAGAAAAACCTTCTTTCCTAAACTCTTATAACTATTTGGTGATACCACAGTATTTTAAAAAGTAGAGGTTTTTATCACTTATAAATTTATAAATAAAATAGGAGAGTAGTGGCGTGTGATTCCTTTTTGGGGAAAGAACTGGAAGGCGAGAAAGAATGGATCAGCAGTTTATTGTTAGACACTGATGTAAAACATCATCATTATGGTTGGCGCAAAGCAGGAGCATTTACATCACAGAAATTGGCAAAGACTAAAAATATAGGTAGATTTGCATACAGTATAATTCACCCTTTTTAGTGTATCAGATTTCAAGGTTTGATAAGCATCTCTAGTTGTATAAGGACCACAACTAGGAAGCTACAGGAGAGTTCCATCCACTCAAGAACTCCCCCTTTGTGGTAAACTCTGTAAAAATTCTGATGGGAATTTGATTGGAATAACATTTAATATATCTATTTAGAAAGAATTATACCTTAACAACATTGATTTTTCTAGTCCATAAACATTCCTTCTCTGTTTAAGTTTTGTTCATCAATATTTGTTGTTATCAGTATATACATATCTTTCATATATTTTGTGAGTCTTATTTATTTACTTTTTCATACAATAATTAATAAACAAAAAAACCCTAATTGCTGTTGAGCTCCTCCTGACTCAAAGCAATGTATATGTATAGGACAAAGTACAATTGTCCCATAGGGTTCCAAGACTGTAATTCTTTAAGGGAGAAAGTCTCCATACCTTTCTCCTTGGGAGATGATGGTGGATTCAAACTGCTGACCTTTTGGTTAGCTGTCAGCACTTTAACCACCATGCTACCCAGGATCCTTAATACAATTCTAAATCATGCTTATTTTTAATTTCCACTTTTCATCTTTATGTCTTCCTTCCCAAACTATATTTCCTTCATTACCATATTTTACAGCCTTAGATCTTCAGTGCAATGTGGAATAGGATTTGTGAGAGTGTTTTGTTCTTGCTCTTAGTAAGAATTCATTCTTTTTTTTTAAAAAAAAAACACACCAAAACACAAACAAACCCTGCAACTTTTAACTTTATTTTTTAAAAATGAATTTGCTTACAAAGTTTATTACATTGTGTTTCACATTACTCTTCATTTACATTGTGTTTCATACACTCATTCTCATACATTGTTTTATAAAACCAATCACCATTGGGCCTTGCCCACCATTAGTCTGTCTTTTTGCCCAGATCCTTCCCACTTGCTTCCCCACCTCCTTCCACCCACCAAATTGTGCAGCCCTGTGGTTTCACCCCTACCTATCCTCACCCCTTCACACTCCACCTTTACCCCTTGAGTTCCTGCACATGTTTTTTTTAATTTTTTTCCCTGTACATGTTTTAATAGTTATTCTTCTATTTTTACAATAATGTTCTTATGCCATATTTGTCTTTATAAAACGTCATTTGTTCATCACTCACATAATGCTCTCCAACCTCTCCCAAACTGTGTAGTGTTTTTCAAAATTGTGCTTCTGAGTGCTGCATGGTATTCCATTGTGTGAATGTATCACAATTTCTCAATCCATTTGGTTGTGGTTGAATATTTGGTCTGTTTCCATGTTCTTGCTATGGTGAATAATGCTGCTGTGAACCTTGGTGTAGAAATCTCTGCTTGTGTCTCAGTTCTAATTTCCTTGGTGTGTATTCCTAGAAGTGGAGTAGCTGGGTCATACGGAGTTTCTATGTTCAACTTTTTAAGAAAACACCAAACCCTCTTCCAGAGTGGTTACACCATCTTGCAATTCCACAGTGTTTGAGAGTTCCCACCTCCCCACATCCTCTCCAACATTTATTGCTTACAGCCCTACTAATTCTGTATATGATGTTAGTTATAAGTATTTTATAGTTGCCTTTTATTAGGTTGATAATTTTTCCTTTGTTTTTGCTTTACTGAAAGGGCTCTGGTGCCGTAGTCTGTAGGGAGCTGTGTTACTCAGCCACAGGCAGCACCTTTCTATGGGTTCTAGTCTACCAGCAGCTCTGGGAGGAAGATGGGCCATTTCCTCCTGTACAATTTATAGCCTCCGAAAACCTGCTAGAGGGTCAGCTTTGAGTTGGTTCCAACTTGACAGTAATGAAATTTTTTGCTAAGAGGTTTTATCATGAGTGAATGTAGAATTATTATTACATTCCTTTTTCTACTATTGAGATGACTGTGTGGGTTTCCCCCTCCCCTCTTCAGTTTCCTGGTAGGGTAGAAGACATTGGATAAACTTGAATGCTGAACAAACCTGGAATTTCCACGGTAAGCCTCCCTGGATCATGATGGATTAATCTACTTATACACTGTTGCATTTGGTGCTTATCCTTTGCATTATCTTCCCCACATTGTTCTTGACTTGACTGGCCCTGACTTTCCGCATGCTGTGTTCTTCTCCATTTCTCTCTCATCTCTATCAGGAATTTCATTTTGTTCTGGCTCCTCACAGCATGAACTTTCACAGCTTTCCCCTTCTCGGTCACAGGTCTTTCCAAATACCAGGATAACCCTTTTTAGGAAGGAAATGGTAGAAAGCAGGTTGGCTGCTTTTCATTCATCTAAGCCTCATTGTGAATAATTTATCCATTTCTGTTGGGTAGTCATCTCTTACTGATTTATAAGCACTTTCACTTATTAAATAAGACTTCTATGAAGGATTAAAATACTATAAACTTAACAGAGGAGGGAGAAAACTGTTTAAAAGAGATATATAACTAGGTATTTCTGTCATCACAGGAGACTAGAGCGAGGGCTACATGGTGGAGGGGACCTGGGGGAGGGTTTGTAAAACAATGAAAGAATCTTTTCTTTTACTTTTCCATAATTTTTGACTCATGTACTTATAACTTGTTAGTCAAATTTGTATCTTCTAGGTTGCAACACCCCCATGATACATCTTCAAGGATATGAACATGTACGGCCAAGCACAATTAACAACAGTGCATCTAAATTCCAAAATCAATCTCCATAATAGTCTATGTGTTTCCTACTGCCAAAGGGGCCCTTTAGAGTAGTGAGAGAAGATCTTCACCCTGAAACCCACAGCGTCCCTTTTCAGCAGGAAGTAGCTAAGAGAATACGCCATCCCCTTTTCCTTATGACTCAGGGTGAAGTCTCTCTCAGAGAGGAGTGATAGGGAATGGCAAAGGACACACTGACAAAGAAGATTAATCAGAACTGGCTTTGACAAGCACTGTGGCATTTGGACAAGAACAAACTGGGAGGAAGGCAGAGAGAATAGTGCAACAATGAATGAATGAAAACCCAAAATCTCTGTAAATGTTTATGAAAATTAATAAAATATAATAAAAAAATACTATAAACTTAAAATGTAGCTTTCAGATAGCATGATTTGATACAAGACAATGTAGAGAATATAGAAATGACTGCTTAACCACTTCTGTATTTTTTGTGTTTGTATTTTTTTAAGCAAACATGTACTGTCAAACTGTATCCAACTGGCACAGAAGGAGATTACCCCTCCTTCTCCAGTGGTACATCTGGTGGATTTGAACTGAGCGCCTTCAGGATTGCAGCACAGCTTCTTGCCACTAGGTCACCAGAGCTTTCTATCCCTGTATTTTTAATATTGAGATATGTATTACTCAAGCAGTCTTTTGAAGAAGCTGGATAGCAGATAAATCTAGATTAAAAACTCCATTAGTGTATTAACTTTCGTTATTATTCACAAGAAAAAATTATCATGAAGTTTATTGCATTTTCCTCCTGATCTACTTTGTTTCCTCCCAATTTCACTCATTTTTTAATACACTAAACTAAAAAGGGTTTAACATTGAAATCACTTTTGTAGTATAAATATTAAACTGATAAAAATAGATACTACATTTAATCTTAGCCAAAAGACTGTGTAGAGTTTTGGGTTTTTGTTGGGGTTTTTTTTTTAAAGCATAAACAATGTTTCTCCTTTTATTTCACACTGGGAAGCTAAATTAGAAGAGAAAAGGGCTGAATCAGGAAGCTCAAAATCCCATGGCTACTAGGTCGAGGAGAGGTGACCCGAGGACATCTAAAAAGATAAAAGATTCAGAGGAGTGAACTGAGCCAGAATTCCCAAGTTGAATGGGCCTTAACTGAAACACACATATCTGGATGGTGAGAGCATATCTGATAATTAAAAAGCCAACAGTCAGAGCTGAGCAGTCCAGAATGGGATTAGAACTCCATGGGAGCTAACGAGAAAGGTTGTCAGGAGCCAAGGATGGGTTTGTCTTTGTGTCTATGTGAAGAAAGGCTCATGTTGAAGTTTTGGCCCTTGTTAAAGAAGTCTTCTTCATAACCCCACCCTGATTTTTCTCTCATACTTGGTTTTGAGTCCACATTGTTGTAGTTATTATATGCCATCAAGTAGCCTGTGATCCATAGCGACCCTATGTACAGAAACTCTGAAGTCTGCCCTTTCCTGGGCCAGTCTCGCTGATTCTGACACACCTAACCCCTTTGCCCCAGTTACTGTGTCAATCCATCTCTCTCATCTAGGGTCTTCCTTGGCCGAGTCCTAATATCCTATTATAAGGATGAGAACTATATAATTCATCCCTGTAACAGTGGAAATTGAGAGAGACTCAGTGAGTACTGAAATGACTGGAAGACTCTCTGTGGCCGCAGGTGATTTGGTGCCCAGAGCTCTTTGACCCCTGGAGAGGATATTGTCCCAAAGTCCAGCAACTCACTGTGCTCAGTAATTTCAACTCATGGTCAAGTGGTGATAGTGATAGAGATTGGAAATCCTGTAATCAATTTATTATAAGACTTTGACAACTCATTTCTTGATTAGGTTCAGTTACACATGATAGAAAAGCCACAATAAAAGTGGCACAATCCATAATAGATAATTTTCTTCCATGTAAAAATTACACAGAGTTAGCAGCCCAGGGCTAAGGCAGATTCTTGTTCTGACCATGTGGCCATTATAGATGCAGGCTTATTTTGTATTTATAGGATGTATTTTTTTTTAATTCCATAGTCTATAGAGAGTTGGGCTGCTAACCCAAACGCTTCACTTCTCTTGTGGTTTGAATCCACCTGCCACCTTGCTAGGGAAAGATGGGCAGTCTCTTCCATGATTTCCAGCTTGAAAAGCCTTCTGTGGGAGGTCAATGGAGTTGGAACTGATTCAAAGCAATGAGAGAGACAGAGAGAAAGTATTACCCAGCCAGGTTCAGCAAAATGGGCATGTCCTTGGTAATAAACTTAATTTTCACAAACTGATTTCGCCTATGTGATCAGCATCCACATTTAAAAAAAAATAATTTCCCTGCACCCCAGAAACCTCTCATGCCACTTTCCAGTCAGCAGCTCCACCCAGGAATAATTACTGTCTTGACCTCTAATACAGATTAGTATTGTCTGGGTTTGAACTTTGTACATCGGGAGCCATTAGAATGTACTATTTTTGTCTAACTTCTGTTTTAGCCATTTTATTATAAAACCATACATAGATATAGAAAACCACAAACCAATATGTGACTCAGTGAGTTCATAGGGAGCTGCAGTGGCGGAGTCTAGAGAAAGGTGCACTGCTAACCCTAGGCCCCATCTCTGGCGGCCTGAATCCGCCAGTGCCTCCTCGCGGGAGAGATGAGCAAATCCCTTCCCCTCTGATTTGCAGCCTTGAAAACCCAAGGGAGGCTCAGGTATGAGTGACTCCTGACTCAGTGGCAAGGAGTTTGAGATTCTAAAGAGTTTGTAAAGGAAAACATCTTTGTCACCACTGCCAAGAAATAGGAATCTGTATCCCAGCCCAGGAGCCCCTTTATGGGTGTGCCTCTCTAGAGATGAACCAGTGACCCATTGTTCTTCTGTTACTATCATTGTACTTCATTGTTACTGTCTGTAATAAGTCAGTCACATGAACCAATAGCTATTTCTTTTCCTTCTTAAAACAATTGTTTCCCATGCAAAAGAAATAAATTCTGAACCTTGGTGAAGAGGGAGCTCTAATGGCCTATTAGCTTAGGAGTTGCATTGCCAGTCCAAAGACAGGCAGTTCAAATCCACCACCAGCTTCTTAGGAAGAAAGATGGGCATTCTCTGCTATGTGATTTACCTCCCCTGAAATACTCAGGGTCTGCCATGGGTCAGCTCTGACTTGATGCACATAACAGCAACAACAACATCAGCTAAGAGCTGACTGCTCCCCAAACATTGGCTTCCTCATTTATAAAGTGAGAAGCTGTCCTCAAGATTCCCAGGGGCTATTTAAAATTTCAGGACGAGTGAGCCTGGAGTAGGAGGTTGAGCTAGGAACAGAGTCCAGACGTACAAAAATTCCTGGTCCACGGCCAAATACATGCTTCTTTCCTTCTGACCTGCCCTCACCCAAACACAATGAAATAGAAAGAATTCTTCCTTGCCTTTTTAGAGCTGTGTAACATAATTGTTCTGATTATTACAGAGAGTGTGTACTATTAAGCAAGAGGGGTTTTTATCTTTAATGCTGATATTCTATATTATAATCCTTTTAGGCTCGGTTCGTAAAGGATAATGGAGAGAAAGTGAAGTCTGTGTTTTTAATATATAAGCAGTTGTTTTGAAACCTTTCATTTGTTACATTGCTGCTTCATGGGAGGAGCAAGTACTGGGTAAAACTGCTTATGTAAAAACAAAATACTAATAATAATAATGGTACCTGAGAGCAATAGCACTGGGCAAGTCATTTTATACAGTTCCCCCGAAATCTGAGCAACATTCACATAGGACCTGTTTTCATCAGTAATTTGGAATTTGCCCTAAGGTACCAAGAGACAAAAGGAAGAGGCTGGAAATACCATGATGACGATCTAGGAGTTTCATTAAGGGGTTACTTACTGAGCCAGGGGCTTTTCTACCTCTGGTGAACAAAGGTGGCATGTTTCCAGGGTCCCAGACCTCCTCCAAAGCCACCTAAGCAAGAGTTACGTAACAGTGACTCAGCAAGTGGAAGCAGGTTACCAGTAAGCAAGAGCGTAGCCATATTTGGCCTCGCAAAAACCACTTCCTCTATAGGACTCAAGACCACAAACTTGGGAAGATAAGTAATAGAATAAGAATTAAAAATATCAATAAAGGCATGAAAGCATATCTGACTGTACTGGTAACCAACCTGAAGGTCGAACCTCTCTAGTGGTTCAAATCCACCAGCCCCTCATTGGGAGAAAGAAGGACAATGTCCTACTATGTGATTTACAGCCCAGAAAACCTGCCGGAGGGTCGACTAGGAGTCAGTTCTGACTCAAAGCCAGTGAGTCTTTTTGCGAGTAGTCAAGTAAGTGCAAAGAAACTTTTAAAATTAATGATGTCATTTTTGTCCATATTGTCAACTAAGAGTTTGTTGTAGTTGTCTGGGTTTTTTCCCTTTAAATGATAATGCTCAGTTTTGCAAAGATGGGTGAAATTAGCAGAGTAGATTAAGGAATTCCTTCTGGGATGCAGTTTAATAGTATGTATCAAGGGCATCTTAATTCAGGTATTACACTTTTGTTTTTTATTCCAATTTTTAACCTGGATTCTAAGAACACAATCAATGAGTTTTTGTTGGCTTATGTGCATAGATGTTGATTATTCAGGGGAAAATTGAAAACCATTTAAATGCCTAAAATGAGGAGAAATGTGGGGTCAAGATTGGTGGATGATTTATCAACAATCTGTGTTATGCAGATGACACAACCCTGCTTGCTGAAACTGAAGAGGACCTGAAGCACCTGCTGCAGAGGGTCAAGGACTGCAGACTACAATATGGATTGAGGCTCAATGTCAAGAAGACAAAGATTCTCACCACTGGACCAATTGGAAGCATCAGGATGGATGGTGAAGAGATTGAGACTGTACACAGCTTTAGTTTGCTTGGCTCCACAGTCAACAGTCTTGGCACCAGCAGCCAGGAAATTAAAAGGCACATTGCCATGGGAAAGTCTGCTGTTAGGGACCTCTCCAAAGTACTGAAGAGCAGTGGTGTCTCTCTGGGGACTAAGGTGCGTCTGATACAGGCCATGGTCTTTGCAATCACTTGTTATGTATCAGAGAGTTGGACAATGACCAGGGAGGATAGAAGGAGAATTGATGCCTTTGAGCTGTGGTGCTGGAGAAGAGTATTGAGAATACCATGGACGGCTAGGAAAACAAACAGATTTGTCCTGGAAAGGGTTAAATCGGGTGGCTCCTTGGAGGCAAGGATTCTGAGGCTCCGTCTAACATACTTTGGACATGTTGTGAGGAGAGACCTGTCCTTGGAGACATGCTTGGGAGGGTGGAGGGACAGCGCAGGAGAGGAAGGCCTCTGAGGCGCTCTATGAGGTGGATTGATTCAGTGACTGGGATAATCGGAATGGGAGTGTCAGACAGTATGATTGGCACAGCATAGAGCAGAGTTTAGGGCTGTTGGTACATAAGGTCGCTATGAGCCGCAAGTGACTCGAAGGCACATAACAACAACAACAATTAAATAAATTATATTATTATCTGCATGAAACTAGTGTGAAGTTTTAAAAAGTTATGTTTTGAAAAGATTTAATGTGGAAAAATACTAGGATATAGTGTCAGGAGAGTACTATAAAACCTTTATATCAGCCAGACAAATTCATAAAATACAAAACAGATAGTAATAGAAAGGGATAATGGTACCTGATACGATTATAAGCATAATTTTGAAACTTTTTAGTATTTTACAGATGTTATAGCATGGTTGTATATTTTTTTAATCAGGAAAAAAACCCACCCATTTTTAAAAAGGAAAGAGAGATCCAAGGAGGGTTGAGATGAATTCATGATGGTGTGTAGGGCAGAGGAGCACAGTGAGGCCACCAATGTTTAGAGGAGCACAGTGAGCCCACCAATGTTTACATTGTCCCTCCCAGACAGAATAGCTTGAAGAGAAAAAATGTACGTGTGTGTGTGTGTGTGTGTGTGTGTGTGTGTGTGTGTGTATATATATTATTTTTTTAAGGGGACCTTTACTCAGTTGTAGTGTTACTTTGCTCTCCCTCAATACCACTTGGGGTACTTCTTATCCCTTGCCACAGTAATCTGAAGCAACTTGGCATTTCTCATGTTCTTAAATGTTTCATGAATTTGTGTTTTCAAGCAAGCTACCTTGCCGCCTGTGTTTTAAGCTGCCACCTCCTCCAGCCCCTCTGAATTGAGATTCTGTCACAGGTAAGAGGTGACAAGGTGCAGAAGGAATACTATCCCTTCCCAGAAGAAAAAGAAACATCAGGCTAGCCTTGCCTCAATAGTGTGGAGGCAGAAACCCATTAGGGAATGAAGTATTTCTACCATTTGCATACTGGCTCAACTCTTACTGCTTTAAGGCAGAAATTCCAGAAGAGAGAAGGTCATCCTGTAACAAAGAGGTGCCAACCACCTGTTACAATGCATGGAGAGTGGAGCAAATCTTCCTTAGCTTTGGATACCTTGGGAAAGTAACACGGCATCATTTATTTTTGTTAGATAGAAAAAGAATTGAGGGCAAGAGAGAAAAGGAAAAAAAGCTGGTCCAAAGAAATGAACAGGCCTTTATTGTGTGGTCTGAGAGGGATGGCAAGTGACCGACTGAATGAGAAGAAGGTCAGAGTGGCCTGTGGGCAGTCAAGGGTGGTTTCTTTTTATAGGTGTTTTAGGGAGGACTAGGGCAATGGGGGTTGGTGTGTTAGAATTAGTGAGACTGGCTCAGGACAGGGAAGGGTTCAGAGCGGCTGTACATAGGATCACCTAGGTCACAGGCGACTCAATGGCACACAACAACAGCATACTATAGTGGTTGTTTTTTATTTAAACCTCTTGTTAAGAGTCAACAAGACCTCGGGGAAGGACATGTGTTTAAAAGTCTGTTATATTTTGGAGGAATGTTCTTTTAAATGGTCCAGCACTCTTCTGTCAATATGCTGTATGTACTGAGGTAACCTGGGTTTGCTACTATGCTGAACCTTGTGCCATCGGGGTGTCAAATGGCATAACCACTACCCATGGTGGACAGGGTTTGGTGGAGCTCCCAGATTAAGACAGGTTTGGAAGCAGGAATGACTTCTTAAACCACATGCTTCGGGAAACTTTATGAATTTTTATAAAAGTCAATAGTTGTAGAAGGGTGTCAGGCCCTTTGTTGTAGGGTTGCTATAAGTGGAGCTCAAGGCAATCAACAATATGGGCTATTGTGATCAGGCCCAGAGCCCTATCAGGATCCATTGTCTGGTCTGGTCTTTGATCTGTTTTTATATCTGGTCTCTGCTCTGGGGGGAAGTTCTGGTGGCTGGCTCCTTGGAGGCAAGGGTTCTGAGGCTCCATGTAACATACTTTGGACATGTTGTAAAGAGAGACCGGTCCTTGGAGAGGGACATCATGCTTGGGAGGGTGGAGGGACAGCGCAAGAGGGGAAGACCTTCTATGAGGTGGATTGATTCAGTGACTGGGGTAATCAGGATGGGTGTGTCAGAGGCAGTACAATTGGCACAGAACAAAGCAGAGTTTAGGGCTGTTGTACATAGGGTCACTAGAGTGGCAAGCGACTTGATGGCACATAACAACAACAACAACAACACTGCTCTGGTCACCTTAGACACTACCAGGTTTCTCAAGGAATGATCAGGCCTGGGAGCAACCCACATTTTTTGTTCAGTTTTCTTTTCTTCTTCTTATTTTTTTTTACATTGCATCATTTCTGTTATATTCCCAAGCCTTACCTAGATTCAAAGGAGGGAGACATAGCCTACTTGCTTCCTCATTCTCCCACCCTCAGTGAGTAGTATGTCACAGTCATATTGTCAAGAAGAGTGTGTGGAATGGGAGATACTGTAGTAGTCATCTTTGGAAAAGATCATCTCTTACTGTAGCCTCTAGTCAATTCCAACTCGTGAAGCCTGGATATGTGTTACAGTCCAACTAATGCTGTGAATACCAGGCCTTTCATCTGAAAACCTCTGGATGGGTTTGAACTCCTGACTCTTCATTTAGTAGCCCATCACTTTCCCTTTTGTATCACCCAGGGACTCTTGCCATATTAATTCTAGATCCTAGATAATTTTCTGGTATGTGGAATAATGTACTTTGAGACCTTCCCTTACTCGTTCCTGTGCCAGTTCATGGGGTCCATTTACTTGGTGATACCAGGTGATACCCCTGATAAGGTTGCTTATTATGGTCAGTATAAAGCTCTTTCCTTTCATCCATTCTGGTATTTTCTGCTCCATTACTACAACATTTAATAAGACGTTCATAAATTGAGAGCAAGACTAGGAAAATTTTAGATAAACCACTTAATTTCCCCAGGTCTGAGTTCATTTTGTCTGTCAAATGGGAGGTAAGGCACCTCTTTGCTGGAAGGGCTGGTTGTGGAAATGCCTTGAGAAGTGTAAAAGGAAGACAAATGGCCACTATCAGAAGGAGTGAATGAAAAAGGATTTCAGGAGAAAAAATGGTCATTGCTTTTGAATAGCTTGGAATTGTAGACGTTCATATTTATTTCAAAGCAAAATGGTTTATGCTTTCTAATAGAAAGACTGTTAGAGTCCATCTGGACCTCTGTGGCTTGAGAAACACCTTAACTGTTCCAGTCAGTGCCAGGGAGGCAGCTGCCCACCTGTGTGATTATAAAATCTCTGCCCACAGTCTTTTGGGACTACATCCTATTTTAGCATGCCTTCCTTAAACATATTTTGTTTTCACAGCACCCCAGAGAGCGGGATCTGGGCTTAGAACTATGGTGCAAGGAACAGATGATATCACCCGGCCCCATAAGAGATGCTTTCTCAGTCTGTGTTTGAAAGCTGATGGAGAATAAGGTTTTTTAAAAAATGTATTTAATGGGAAGCTGATAGAGGATAAGGTCTTTCTATTTGGTAGATATATTGAAAATTCAGGGAGCTCTGGTGGCCTGCTGGTAAGGAATTGCACTGCCACGTCAAAGGCCTAATCCACCATATGCTCCATGGGAAGAAAACGAGCAATATTGTCCCGTGCGATTTACTGCCTCTGGAAACTCGCTGGAGGGTCAGCTACAAATCGCCTTTGACTCAAAGCCAAACAACAACAACTGAAAATTCTACAAGTTCCCTTCTCAGTTGCTGTTGTTATATACCGTGAAGTCAGAACCGATCCATAGCTGAAGCTCCAGTGGGTTTTCAGTGGCTGTAAATGGCACCAGAAGAGACTGCCCATCTTTTCTCTTGTAGAGCAGTTGGTGGGTTGGCAGCACAACTCCTCCTTATGATTTAGTCAGCAGAGCGCCCTCCTTTTAGTAAAGTCCTGGAAACTCCCAGGGAAAGGTGTCACTGACTGTTAAAGCTGTTCTCCTACCCCACTCCCTGGCCTTGTCACAGGCATCCACAGACCCCATTACTTCCCTTCACTGCCTGGCCCCCCGTGAGACCTGATCAAATGTTCTTGCTGCTTTTTCTGTGACTTTCTGGAGCTTTGGGCTGATACAGATAAGGCACATCAGCTGGGAGGACGATTTCCTGGGCTGAAGCGTGAGGCGTGGTGAGTTACCCTCCACAGTGTCTTTTCTTCCCTTGGAGTAAATTCTAAAAGAGGCTTTACCAGCTCAAAAGGAACTCACATTTGTAAGGCCCTTGGTATATTTTGCCAAGTTGTCAACTGGTCCTTTCCGGTGGGAGTCTTGGCTTCAGTTGAATGTTCTTGCCTTTGTTCTTCAGGCGTGGGGTGTCCTGAGGAGTGAGGGTTTTCTTTTTAGCATAGAAGTTCTAAAGAGGAATAGATCCAGAAGCATCACCAAGTGGGTCATTTCTAATTTTGTATATGAAAAGTAAAATTTCTCTTCTACCTACCTACAGAAAGTGGAAAGAGGACAGCCTAGAGCTCTTCAGGAAAATGTGGGTCAGCAGGCCCCTCCCTAAGTGCCCTTCACTGGGGCAAAGCTTGAGACACTCAGGGTCCACAGTTCGAAGGAATGTTTTCTTATGTTCTGAAGATCAGTCATCTTTGTCAGTTTTCACTTGAGGTCTGCTAGGTAGGAAGCAGGGAACTCTGGTAGCCTAGTGGCAAGAAGCTGTGCTGCAATCCCAAAGACATGGGGTTCAAATCCACCAGCCATTCCGCTGGAGAAGGATGGGCAATCTTCTCTTGTGCAATTAACAGCCTCTGAAAACCCACCAGATCAGCTATGGATCAGTTCAGACTCAGTGGTACACAATAACAACAACACATAGGAAGCAGGGGACTCTGGTGGCCCCGTTCATAGAGAATTGAGCTGCTATCCCGAGGTTAGTGCCTCTCTGGAGGTTTGAATCCAACTTGAACTCCTCGGGAGAAAGGCTGTAAATCACAATCTCCTCTCATGCAATTTACAACCACGGAAAATCTGTTGAAGGGTCAGCTATGAATCAATGGCTGTGAGTGACGGGGATGAAACACTAACACTCTGCAGGCTCTGAGCATGAGTACAAGGTTGAACAAGGTAACAGTCTGATCTTAGGTTTGCCCCCAGTAAACAAACCAAGGTTCAGAGGACCAAGCCACTATGCCATGAACACCCATCTAGTTAAGAGAGCCTCAAAGGAAAGTACAAGCGTTCTGTGCTTCCCAGTATAGATACCTGCCAAGCTGTTACAGTCTCCGGAGTATAGTAGAAGGGACACAGCGGGGAGTGGAGCCTTCAGGTCCTTCCTCATTGAAACAGCAGCATTCTATGATTTGCTCAGCTGTAACTACATCCTAGGACTCGCTGTGAGACACCGTACTGTCTGAACTATACTCCTCACAACACTTACTTGCTTCTCTCAATGCCTTTGATTTTCTGTCAGTTTTACCTTGGATACTCAGCCTCCACTTGTCTATAACTCAGCTGTGTCAGAAGCCATAGCTCAAATATTAGTTTTCTTCCACCTCAAAATCTGTCCTGATCCTCACACTCTTGGCCCTCCTTCTTCAAACTGACCTTTCTCTCCTATAATTTCTAAGAACAGAGATCTCTAAACTTTCTCATTCAACAATGCCCTGAGAAATGTTTTCACAGCACAAAAAGAAATACCTTAAGTGTCTGGGTCCAAGTAGTTTTGTAGATATTTGTCTCCTAATAATTTTATTGGAGCTCTGGTGACCTAGTGGCAAGAAATTTGCTTTGCAACCCTGAAGGTACATGGTTTGAATCCATCAGCTGCTCCATGGGAAAAGGATGGTCAGTCTCCTCCCTTGTGATTAGCTGTCTCTAAAAACCTGCTGTCAGCTATGGGTCAGTTCTGACTTGATGATACACAACAACAATAATTTCATAGTCACTTTTAAGATATGTATTTATTATTATTATTAATATTTCTTAATATTATATATATAAACAATTGTTGTTGATTGCCTTCGAGTTAAGCACAACTCATAGTGACCCTATGAACAAAAGACCTGAAGCCTTCTATAACTATCATCATATCTCAAAGTCCACAGTTTCCAGAGACATGTTGTTTAGGAAGCAGATTCCAGAAAGAAAGATATTTTTGTTTTAAGTAGCCACTTATTAGCGCAGGGAGCTCTGGTAGCCTAGTGATAAGAAGCTACATTGTGATCCCAAAAGCAACACAGTTTGAATCCACTAGGTGTTCTGTGGGAAAAGGATGGGCAGTTTCCTCCCATGTGATTTACTGCCTGTGAAAACCCATTGAATGGTCAGCTGGGAGTCGATTCTGATGCAAAAGCACACAACAGCAATATCAACAACTTACTAATGTGATGCATATATGCCTCTCAGGTGCTGCAATACTTCTCAGGTCTTAGGGTCAGATTGAGTGCTGCCACTTTCATATTTTATTCTACAATGATTTTTTTATACAATATTTGCTTCTTATTGTAACAACTGTGGAAAACTCAATTTTGTAAACATATAATGTCAAAGAAAGCAGTGAAGCATAATCTAAGATAGAAACTGTGGACTACTTTGAAGTAATTGTTGTTAGGTGCCTGGCGTCGAGTTGCCTTTGACTCACAGCAACTCTGTGAATGGCAGATCTGAACCTAGCCCTGTCCTGCACCATTGTTGTGATCTCTGTCATGCTCAAGCCCATTGCTATAGTCACTATATCAGTCTATCTTTGTGAGCTCTGTTGGCCCTGTGGCGAGAAGCTGCACTGCAATACCAGAGGTGCATGGTTCGAATCCACCAGATTCTCTCCTGGAGAAGGAGGGAAAATCTCCTTCTGTACAAGTCGGGTCCTATTTGACGGTACACACACACACACACACACACACACACACACACTAAAAACAGTCCACCTCATTGAGGGCCTTCCTTGCCTTGGCTGACCTGCTTTTCTCAACATTTTTCCCCCCAAGGACTGGCTCCTTTGTGCAAAATCTGATAGATTTTTATTTTTTTCTATAACTATGTTTTATTAATTTTCAGAAACATTTACAGAGATTTTGGGTTTCCATTCATTCACCGCTGCACCATTCTCTCTACCCTCCTTCCAGTTTGTTCTTGTCCAAATGCCACAGTGCTTGTCAAAGCCAGTTCTGATTAATCTTCTTTGTCAGTGTGTCCTTTGCCAT